>NW_020454871.1:6675194-6710131 GCF_003342845.1 Nothoprocta perdicaria
GTCGCGCGGCGACGCTCCCGCCGCCATGTCGCAGGGGTGCCGGCGACCCCGGGGAGCCCCGAGAAACCCGCCTGTCCAGGCGCCGCGCGGCTGCTGCCGGACAGGGAGGCGCCGGCGCCGAGCGGTAGGAGCTGAGGAGTGAGGCCCCGCTGCCGGAGTCGCGCTGTGGAGGAGGCGGTAAGAGGCGTCTGACAGCTGCGCTCAGCGCACTATCTCTCTTGGTTCCCAACACTGCTGCCTTTTGCAGTGCAGTTTCCTACATGGCCCGTCCTGTATTCGTGGAAAGTAATTCCTTAACATCTGCAGGGCTACAAAGTATCAAGGGCATTCATAAGCATCATACTTAAGAGATATTAATTAAAAAAGTATTTTAACTCCTAAATTCAGCACTGTTTACATAGTTTATGTTAAAAGTTGCAGCAATGAAGCCATTCAATTTGTTTTTCATCAGTGCCTGTCATGCAGAGTGCCCATATTCAAAGTTCAGGTGCTAAGCTACAGCCGTGATCACACCTGGAAGCAATCCCTGAGGTAGCAAAGTTAAATAAAAGAGTTCCAAGCCATCCATTTCACCTGCTCATTACTCACAAAGGTAATACTTGGTCAAAAGTATTAGATCAACCCCCAGCTTTGTAGGTAGAATGAACAATAAAAGTGTCTTCATTCCAGTAGGAAGTTGGGTGTCTGTCACCCAGGTCTTTCAGGATGCATCCATTACTAGCCTGAGCAAATGAGTTATGCAGCTCACTTCCACCACATTTAGAAAGACCTCTTTGCCATATATACACAGCCCAATCAAGTGTCATTTTACAGAACATTAACTCTGTATTTCTGAAATGTTTCCATGTCTGCCTGATTATTCCTAAACTCGGTCATGGTCTAATAGAAGGCTTTAAACTCAAAACTTTCTTGTGGAACAGCTGCAAGATAGTAACAGTGCTATTACAAGTTATTTAGCACACTACAGTTTATGCACCTTTTGCATAGTTTGCAACAAGACAAGGCCCACCACAGCCTTCAGTAGCCTTTCCAGGTAATCTATTTTAAATAACCTTTGGTAAGTACATTTTTCTTAGGACAAATAAAGTGTTGAATGTCTGTTTTTATCAAACAGTACTACTCTAAATAGCCTACTTGGAAAAGCTCTTTAAAGCTTCATAAAGCTTAACATTGCATATGCAAAAACCTGTTAGCTGGGAAAAATCTGCTCAGCAAGGCATTTGTTGTTACATCTTTATAGAAGAAACACTAGCCATTTTTAATACTTGACTTTCATACAACAGTTGCAATTACTTGTTTCTGTCTGTACAAAGCACTTTCAAGTGTTTGTCACAGCTTGCTTTTTACTTGAAATTCATGGGAACATTACATGCTGTACAGAACAATCAAGCTGCAGTTTTCACAAAAGGTGCCCTTTGAATATTTCTACTTGTGTACTTAACATTTGCATTTTGCACTTTCCTTAGATGTACGTATTGTGTTGTTGCTACTGCAGGCACACGTACCATGAACTGGAGAAAAAAATAAATTGATTAGTCTTGAATTAGTATTATCAAGTGATATTCTACAAATCTAAATATAAAAGTGTAATGCTTTCAGCACATACTTTATATACTTCAGTTGCTTGTATATTTAATATGTGCAAAATTTCATGGAACTTTTCTGAAGATTTGGCAAGAGGGAATTAGTTATGTTAACATTGAAGATTTAGCGCTCAGTTCTTTGGTTTCCCAGTTTTCTTCTTACCTTCATTTACCTGACAAACAATTACCAGGATTGGCTGTGTAATCCCTCTTTCCATTAGCTCCGAAAACCAGTACTTGACATATAGTATGATGGGCACTATATTTTCTTGTTAGACATAGGAAGAGAAATTACATGTACTTAGGTTCATCATGTCCTATGATGTTACCACTTTTATATTTCAAACATTGAAATATTGAAAAAATTGGTACAGATACAGAGACATTTCAATATCTAATTAATACTATAAAGCCCTTTTGAAATCTTTGACTGTAGGTGCTCGGCCTCACCAACACAAATGGTCATGGTTTGGTTCTATAATAGAGAACTTCAGGGAAGTAATTAATTTTCACATTCTGTAAAGTTGCATTTATAGACCAAAATGTCATTAGGGCTGCTTTTGCATGAGTTTATACGAGTTCTATAGGTAGCTGTGGGACAGATGGAGAACAGCTACCCCAAAGCAGACCAAAGACATAAAGCATGTGCGCTAAGAGACAGAGTGTGAAAAAAAATCTCCTAAGAAATGAAACCTTGAGACAGTAAACGTGCTGAATCCACAAGTGATAGATTCAGTACACCAAGAATTTGCCAAATCTGTAGAAGGCCACCAACACACATGCATTAGCAGGTTGTGTAACAAGCCACATCCAAGAAAGGAGCATCTCTGACTGCTGCAGCTACACAAGGTTACAGCATCATAAACACATCAATGGAAGAAAGGATGCCTTAAATAACCATCTGACCAACTGCCAAGAAGTTACCACCATGTCAGTACGATCTGCTGCTTCCAAATAAACTTTCAGGCTGCTACCTGAATTGCTGAAACTCAGGTAAATGTTTAGTGATCGTGTGTGTATGCAATTGGACTAGGTGACAAAAAATAGGCAAACACTGTGCAAATAATAAGTAATAAGAGTTTGATTCTATTAATAAACAATTTAAATAAAAAGATACCCTAACTTTCAGTGTTATCTGTGTCTTCCCTGACTTGCAAGTGAATAAGAAGTATTTTCTAACAAAGCAATAGCTTTTGTCAAGTGCCAGCAGATGGCACTATCAGGCTATATCAATACTAGATTCTGAACTCCTGATTTCACTGTAATCCGGTAGTCTATATTATTTACTATGACAATAGCTTACTCATTTTATCAATAATAGGGAAGAAATGTATGTGTATTGTAACTGTAAGAATCTTGTAGCTGCTTGTTTCATTGCTTATATTACTTAATTCTATACATGCAGTATGTTCCTTGCAGAACTGCAAAGGAGCTTGGGACAGGGGGAAAGCAAATGAACATATTTCACAGTCAAGACATCTCCATTAAGTGCTGTGGTCCAAAAATCTACATGTACACAGCTAGTCCTTCCTAATTTAGGAATGTTAACTATGAACTTAAACCACCAAACACATGTAAACACACACGCTGTCAGCACTAAACAGCTTTATAGGATAGAAACAAATATACTCTTGAGTTAAAAAAAAAAAAAAAAAAGTACAGTCTCTGGGGTGTTTGGAAAAACTAATCTATGAGGGAACTGCTTGGTAAACAAACCACTGCTCTGAAGAAATAGTTTCCCAGCTTCACTGCAGAGCTGACTCACATGGTTACCCCCTTTATCTATATAGGTAGGTTAGCCTAGCCCAAATAGCCACAGTGCTCTAACCATTACCCTGATTTCACTGTTACAGTGTTGCTTAAACTTCGCTTATAGTAGAGTTAAGCTTTGCTTATAGTAGAGTCTCCCCCCACACACCCCATCTCAGCTGGGAACAGATTCAGCATCTCACAGCTGGAAAAAGTCTTTGGCTGCAAAGAAAAGTGATAGAGCCAAGTGCTCCTCTGATATAAGGCTATAGATTGTAATACTAATGTATAAGGGTTCCAATAGTGCCATAGGCTTTAGATTCCCATACCCATCACCATAGGAGCCCAATTTCAGCTCAGCCCAGGACTTCAGTCTGTGTTCAAGTTCATCATCAAGAGAACGTGGAGATTATTATGCTAACATAGCTAATAAAGCAGAACCTCACCCATGCCGGCCCAGCATTGCAGTACCACAGCAAGGCAAGCAGACCCTAGGATAGCAGTCCAGATCAACAAGGTGTCTCCATCATCAGACAAACATAAAAGCTGTGAGGCAGGTCCAGGCTCAAGCTGGGAATGAAAATTACCAGATTTTGATCAAAAGCAGATCTGATGAAGATCATCAGGAAGGTTCATCATGACCAGGCAGATCCAAAACCAAGTTGGGAAGTCAGTCTGTGAACAAGGGTCCAGGCCAACAAAATGCATAGACAGAACTGATACAAACCCTATGTATGGTTTCATTTTAACTCAGTCAAGGAATAAGGCTGAGGGCTGAGCTTAAATGGGGCTCAAGGGTGGGGTGGAGGCCCCAGGTGAGGCTTGTCAGGGCCATTAAGCCTATTAGTGTAGTAAGGGTCCTGACAGAATGATACTTTTCTTAATATAGCAGGAACTATTAAAAGGAAAGAAAATAAAAAAAAAAAAAAAAAAAAGGAGTTGCTTTATTTGTCTATATTTCAAGGCCCTTCCAGACAGTGCTCTTCTCAAACAGCTATTGATAGGCTTTTCCTGAGGTTCACCAAGCATCAGAAGGTTCATTGTATCTTGTCTTCTTTTATTATGTTTCTGCCTCATGTGTCTCCTTCAAAACGTGGTTTGTAACATAGTTGATCTAAAGGCAGTCTGAAAATGTGATCTCAGTACCCTTCTCCAATTCTGGACGAGGGCACATTCTTCCCTACTCTCTTGTACAAGCAGTGGCATTCATCTTGCCATAAAATGAACAACCTCACCCACGCTGAACCAGCAGAAAACTATTTCCTGTCTTTTATAAGACAATTTTCCTACTGGTTTAGTACTCTAAACAGGCTTGCTGTATGGTCATAAAAATGCCAGAATGGTACAAGGAGAGCAGTGGGAGGAGTTCACAGTTAGAGGCAAGATAGAGAGCAAGACCTGCTCTTCTAGCAGCAGTTAACTATTAGAATATAAGAAAACTTAGACTAAATTCTTGCCCTGTCACGCATAATTAGATTGCATCCCACCGTGTTATCTTTCTCTCTTAATTCTAAAGTCAACTTACAAGTTGAAAATCTTCTACCACTCATCTCTTTCCCAGCTTTATTTCTGGCCAATGCTTTGATATGTGACTCCTATTGTTTTAGTTATCGTAACCATTTATGTGCTTCCTCCTTTTGCCTAATGTGTGAGAGAACGTTGCACTGAGAAGCTTTTTTATTCCCAGTCTTATAGGAGACACTTCTTTCCATGGAGAAATACTTGTTTCTGTGCAGTCTGCAGACTGGCTTAGGCAGCTTGTGTAACAGGAAAGCCATCTCTACCAATTAACACTGTTGCTTTTCTTTTTGTTATTTTTCAGTTGTTGAGAATTCAGAGAGTCCCTTCCCTGCTTCAGTGGCCCTGCCAACCAGCTTTGGTTATGTCTAGCGGTGCAGCTGTACGTTATTGCGCTTCCTTGTGCAGTGCTGTTTTATTCAGATCCTTATTTCATAGGTTTAATTTAAAAGTTTAACTGGTTTAGGGTTCCAAGTTTTTTTCTTCCTTTACAATTAGAGAAATACATCTTCTAAGGCATTCTGCATAGAGCTTCTCAGTGCAGAAACTGCTTTTAAAAATAACCCACTCTCAAATTATCTTTAGCAAGTTATAAAGTTTTCTGGGCTGTGACATTTATGTATAATACTGATAGGACAAATTCCTTCTTTGTTCCTCAGTAGAGATTCGGTTTTAGGTTTTGTGTTCATAGTTCATGCCTAGAGTTTAAGAATTCTGTGTCATACATTATAACCTTAACTTTACTGATCTTCGTATGTCCCTCATTTGTAACCCAAGTTTTGCTGGAGATTCAGCCTCAGTTACAAGTACAATCATATCCAAGCAATATATTCAAATAGTCTTGTCATTAAATATTCTTACAGAAAGGAGACTTTTTAACAGTACAAACATCATATTCATGCTCCAGTTTTCTATCTCATGTCTTCATTTTACTCAACAGACAGTCTGTTGAAATGCCAATAGGATTTGAAAATAGAAGATGTCTTTCAGCTCTGAAAACCATGATAAAGTGGTTCACACATTCTTTGTATCTTGTACAAAGAGATATCTATGCAAATGCCGATTATTTTTTTCCCATCTTATATACAATCTTGTATTTTTTATTCCTGGTTTTAGTGACCGGAGTTTTAGTGTGATATTGCAAAGACTTCTAATATGGCTGTGATTTCCAACCACATACATTGTTTTGCTGCCGTTTTACTCAGTTGGCATACAACTGCATGTTCTTTATTTTTCAGTGGAGACCCTGGGAACTCACACAATTTGATCAATTATGATAAAAACTGTCATCTCTTCCTGTCTATGACCAATCAGGTCTATGTTACTACATGAGAATGTGTAAAAAAGTTACTGAGTCTGAGCAGCAAGTTATTGCCAAGATGCCTTAAGACTGTTTGCGTGCTGCCAGCCCTTGCAGTGCGAAATCAAACACATTGGCTCCTTCCCCCATACCATGCCTGTATGTAGCTGTCTCTACCTTTGCACTTACTGGTGCTCCTGCAGCTGAGGTGTGAGTTTAGGCTCTCAATGAGGTAAATTTGAGCCCAACAAAGAAAGTTATTACTGTTCTCTCAGATCAAGTTAGCAAATCAATTCAGGACCCCGCACAGATGCGGGGCCAGGGCCAACACAACAGAGAAACAGATATGCGTGGCAGATAGGATGTGGCTGCAGCTGTGTCAGTTTATATCAATTTAAGCTACTGTAAACCCTACTCAACTAAACAGTGTAGTTGAATATTCTGTCCTGAACAGTAGATTTTGCTGGCCTACAAATGGATGTCATGTAGATTTAGCAATGATCAGGGATTCCTTTAAAGATTTTACAATAATTACTGATGTAATCATCTACGAAGTTGACAAAATCAGTAGTCCTATGTCAAGAGAGCTCCTGACCGGAAAAAAATAATTTTATGGAAAATGAAAGTCATTTTAAAAGTGATTTTAGATCAAAATAAAGTCTGTCAAAAGAGTTTTTTCCAGCTCTGAAAAATCTGAAGTATATTTTGCTGATCACTGCAACTCTTTCTCACCTAACCCATGTATTGGTTTTGCAGTGTTGAAAACCTATAAATAACCTGTGTATAATAGAAGCATATTCTTAGAAAATTTAGAATACTTGCATAAGTCCAGCAAGCAGTCTAGCAGAGTATAGATTTAGCTTTTTCTGTTATTGGTTGAAATTATTTTCTCACAGATTGTCCAAAATAAATTACCTTTTTTTTTTTTTTTTCTTTAACAAGTGCTTATTTCTGTGGCTTTAATTTCACACTGTCATCCCTAAGCTTATCACATACTATTTGTAAATGTAACAGATCTTCCTCAAAGGTTTTCGCATGCACAAAGTTATGCGCTAGATACAGGAAATGTGCAGAGCAATTCTGTTCAGTACCATCTCCATTAGCCTTGCAAACGTGGCCAATGTATCACATAAGCCAAAAGACATCACTTAGTTGCCTCAGGCTATGAAAGTAGTTTTGTTCTTTATATCCACTTCTGCTTGCTCATATCCACTTCACAGACTGAACCTGTTACATTTTCCAGAGTACTATCCATTTCTGCTTAAGGTTATGTTAAACTAGAGTAACTGTTTAGTTTATCGTAGTCCGCATAGAATCTCTTTTTGCCTTTCCCGTCACTCTGCCTTTTTTTGCTGTTATACTTCCCTGACTGGATGGGCCTTCTTTCTTCCTCATCCTGTAAAGATTCTTCCTTTTTTTGGCAACAAAATCTCAAACACACAGCTGCCAAAATAACTCTTTCTATCCTGCATCTACATTCTTCACACAGTGCAACCTTCTGTCCACATCATTCAGAGTTCTGACCTATCTGAAATTTGGTCTGTTTGCTGTAGCATCCTCTGTTCAGCCATCCCTAACCAAGGGATTACTTAATTTTTCCTTCAGTTACCTAGGAAGGGAAGAGGTGCGTTTCAGCCACTGGTTTGTGATCTTCACAAATGTTTCAAACAAACCAGAATACAATCCTTGGATGCATTTCCTGCAACTATCAGTAACAGTTTTTTTGGGCAACATAGAAAACAGAGCAGACATTGTAAGACAGTTTGCTAGCCTGCAAATAGAAGCTGAAAAGCAGCAAAAGCACAATTTTTGATGTATGCTTTCATGGATGACAGAGAAGCCAGAAACCTGTCTCCTGGAACTGAGCAAAAGTGCCAGGCTAGAGGTTCGTACCAAAGCGGTACTCTGTTACCAATCCCACCAAAAGGAAAGAGAAGTTGTATATTTGCAAATAAATAATCTGTTGAGAAGAATCCCAACTCTTTCACTAGCTGCTTTTATGAATGGGACACTTGTCTATCTGATGTAGGATGTCTGCTACTGTTTTGCAGGGGGAGATTGGTCCGAAAGGGCATTAATCTCTTTTTTCAGACACCTTGACAGAGTGCTCTGTCATGAGAGCTTTGGTAAAGCAGGATTCTCCCTTCACAATGAAGGCCACATGAATGTGCTGCTTACACAGTTCCTATAGTTGTTAGAATAAAAGCGCAGTAAGGTTCAATTACCTGTTTGCTTTTTGGTTTTCACAGTAGCTCCTGCTTCAAAGCAGGTATCTGACCAGTTGGCCCCTGTGCCAATGACAGGGTGGGTGACTGAGTATGTGACACTCCTCAGGCAGAACATATTCATTAATTAAGTAGTGCAGTGCAGACAGAGGCTGCATCGTGCTGTGACAATGGTCAGGCCTCTTTTTTTTTTGTAGTTAATTGTTTAAACAACAACAAATCATGTTGCTCTGATGGTCTGTGTGCCTTCCTCTGCTAGACCTGATTTGTATGGTGAGGACAGGCTCCTGAAAGGAAGAAGAGAGAAGGGCCTGAATTATCCCCTGAGAGTTTGTTAAGTTTGTCCTTGTAAATGGAAAGTGAGTGAAATATTTTGTCTGTAGCGGGGAGCAGAGTTGTAACTGTCAGGAACAGCTGGAACATATATACTGTGTCATTTCTTTTTTGTGGTACTGGCATTTTCTGCTTGCTGTGGGAATGCTGCAGAGGCATGCCAGCATTTTGCTGAGTAAGTGTGGTGTGAGCTCCATGTGTAAACAGGGATCAGTCACTAGATGAGAGAAAAGGGCTGTTCTCCCAGGGACTAGGGCTGTCTCTTATATGCACCCCAAACTCCACAGGCTTCTATAAATTATATTTGAGGGTAGAATTTTAATTGGACACCTTGCAAGTATGATCCAGTTGAGTACATATATTTGATGGATGAAAGACAGAGTACAGCTATTGCGAACCAGAAAACCCTGCATGTAATTCCTAGATGTTTCTGTGATTTTTTTTTAAGAGACTATTAGGGCAATGGAATAGAAATTTAGTGAAAATGCAGTCACCTTCAGCATTCAGCTATTCTTTGTCTTAGCCAGCTCTGCACTTCCATAGCTTCAGTGGCTGAAATAACAAAGATAGGCTCTGTGCTGGGGTTATATGAGAGCAGAACTCAAGAAGATGAGGAAGGAAAAATCGGTTGGAAAATGTGCAGAGGCAAAAACACTCATTTCAGTGGGTTTCTTAAGTGCCTGTTGTTGAATGTCCGTGGAGTTAGCTTCGTCAAGAAGCGGCAGTTGAATGTCTGAAGTCCAACTTTTAAAAATATAACATAGTCAAGTACAAGATACTATACCAAAAAAATGGACATTATATGATGAGAGACTGTCTTCTATATCAGTGTTGCAGGAAGGATTTGGTGTGTTCATTTCAGTTGCCTGAAAAAGAATTCTTAGAGCAACACAGAGAAAGAGAAAAAACAGCATCATTGCTTATGTAAAAAGGTAGGACAGGGACGTGGTTTTAATGCTGTAATTGAGAATTAGTGAAACACCAGCTAACAGAATAGAGGATGCCTATTCTAGTGCCGTATTTTAAGAGGAAGATAGAAATAGCTGGAGAGAATTTAAAGGACAAAACTGGAAAATATTGTTCTTATCATTGTTTGGTATCCTTAAAAGTAAGAGTAGGTAGCTTTTTAGAAGATGCCCTTATCCAGATTCTGTGGGAATGTCAGTCTGTGTCACTGTGGTGTCATCTTCCTTATGTGGCATCTGTAAATTTGTGAGCTGAACAAATCCTCTTGATTCTTCCCATCCACCCTGTCCTGACTGATCCAAGTAAAGTGAGTATGATCCAAATAAAGACAAATTATTTAAATTGGATTGGTAACCACTGGATGAAATTATTACACATCAAAACCTGACCTCCTTTAAGGAAATGATGTGATAACTTATGTACAATCAGATTAAGAGCCCTGGAACAGGCTGCCCAGAGGGGTTGTGGAGTCTCTTTCTCTGGAGGTCTTCCAAACCCATCTGGATGCCACCAGATGCTCTAGGTGTCTGCTTGAGCAGGGAGGTTGGACTAGATGATCTCTCAAGGCCCCTTCCAATCTCAACCATTCTGTGATTCTGTGAAATTAAAATGAGGCAAATAAACCTAAGCAAACACGTAATTTCAGACTTGCCAACCCTTTGGCATTTCAATAATACTAAGAAAATATTTTTTTTCTTTTTAAATGTTTTCTAAGTTGGTATTGGCTGTTATTCCAACGCATGTACCCAAGGCATCCTTAAAGTCACAAACTAAATGCTAATGGCTAAATGTAAAGGCTGGAGCTAAATCCGGCGGGTTTTTTCTGCTCTTCTTTCCTTTCATTCTTTATTCTCTTTGCAACCTCAGCTCTCTATGTATGTTTTCAAGTTTTTTAAAACATGGACCCTGACATTCACCATCTTGATGAAGCATATGTTTAACTGAAGAATTTTGTAACATTAACATGGTTGACAAGTTAGTGTATAAAGCAGGCCAAAAATGGTAGTCTCCTTCTCCCCTGAGGGCTAGATAGTGTTAGTTTTTAAGTCTGCTCTTGTCCAACACAAGTGTAATTGATACATTATCAGAACAAAGAAACTGTTAGTGTAAAAAACAAATAGCTGTACTTGCTAGTGTGATGTTTGGAGCACCCAAACATTGCAGTAGATACCAAGAAGACAAGCACCTCTCATAACAAACATTAACCTCCCTGCCTGTGTTCTGTTTAGTTATGATTTCTGCCTTCCTCTATTCCCCCTCGAGTTACTGGCACAGTAACTAAACTGGCACTGATTGGATTTATTCTGAATATGCTGAGCTGTAATATGCAAGTAGTTCAGCAGGTGCCTTTCGAGCAGCTGAGCTGTTCCAGCAGCGGGGACAAGAGCCATGTGAAAGAAGAGCAGCACATGGAGCTGGGAACAGAACCACTGTACCCCGCCTCATCACCATGGCTACAACTTTGCATGCATTTTTGGGGGCAGAAATGCCAATTTAAGCAACTGATGATTACTTATTGCAGTCCTTGCATCACCTCCTTCACTGGTCAGGTACAAGTTTGTGGTAGGCCACATGATTTATCAGATCAGGAAACTGGTGCTGATCAGATGAAAAATATATTTTGCAAACAGTAAGTTTTCTGATTCAGGTAATCATGTCAAAAATCAAAGTTATTATGCCTGTGCAATGGAGGAGGTGGTACAAGAATAGGAACAAGTAGCTGAAGAGATGGGGACCAAAGATGGTTTAAACACATTACCACTAAGTGCAACCAGAGCCTGAGCTTGCAGCTGGCTTGAAGGCTGCAGTTTGCTCCTCCATGGTTGATGGCTCTGCTTTAATCAGTTCAATCGGTTCAGCAGTCCACATTCATGGCCACCCAGTCCTGTCCCTCCATGTCCTCTACTACATCTTCAAGCAAGTGATTCTGCAGCTGCACCAGGAACCTGACTGGGGAAACCTGTCTGTCTGAAAAATGATCCAGTAAAAATGGGTAGTGTTTATGGCCCTGTAGAGATAACACCTGAAACATTTCACAATTCATTTTATTTTGATAGACCAACATCTTAAAGGCTTTCAAAGGAAAGTGTGACCTCTCCTTCCCTAAAACAGTCCCATTTCTGGATGCAGCTCTCCAAGGAGAAGCAGTATAAAGCCTCATTTAAATAACTGTTATTGAACATGTTAAGTTGTAAAAACTTCACGAGGGATAAAGAATTTGTAGACTTCAATAAAAGTGGTAGTAGACTGGCTGGCTGAGTATTAAATGCCATTGCAAGGCTCTGCAAAAGTCACTTGTTTTCAAGTAGAAATTTGGAGAGATTGGAGCACATTTGAAATAAATGTCATAGGACTTTTGTTGCCTCTCATTTGCCATGACACAACTTCCATTCATAGAAAGATTTAAAACTACTGATAACAGATAATAATAGTCATAATGGTGTATATTAAATACCCCAAATGCCTATTGGCACAACACTTTTTGCTTTAATTCTTTAAAAAGCAAGCGTGGTTTCTAGCTCAGTGATTTGATCAGTGGCACTGCGGGCTGTCCAGGCCAGCTGCAGGGTGCTCTGGCACAGGGGCCAAGGCTCCTGTGCGAGTGTGAACGTCCCTGCGGGCACTGGCTGCACCTTGCGATTTGGACTGGGCTGGGTGGGCACCATGTGGGGCTGCTTGCAAACAACTGCCTGGGAAAAACAGTGGAAGAGTCAGTACATCACCTTTACATCCAAGAAGAAGTTATAAGTGGTTTCTTTAGTATGAACAAATAGTTTCAAACTGTTGCATCTTTGCAAAGTCAGGTATCGCTGCAGGTGATCACTCCTCCTACCTGTTTCCAATTTCCATCCTGAAGGGAAGCGCTCCCGCCAGGGCTGTCAGCAGTGCTCTAAGCACTAACTTCACTCTGCAGTGACATTCTCCATGTGTAACAGCTCATTTCAACCAGGTCCCCGAAGTCTTTTCTAAATTGTTTCTAAAAAGACTGCAATGACGTGACCAGGAAAATGAAGTTAATTGCTAATAGCTACACACAGGCAAGCGCGCTGCCACTTCACAACATGTAGATGTGCAACGGCAGAGAAGTTGGGAAGCGCCGGGCTAGGCGAGCGCCGCCGCCGAGGGGCTGGGGCGGGAGGAGACCCCCGCGGGCAGCGCGGGCTCGCGGCGCCGGGCCGCGCCGGGCCGGGGGCGGCTCGGAGGCGGCGGCGGCGGCGGCGGCGCGGGCGGCTCGGTGGCGGCGTGCCCCGGTGGCCCGTCACGTGCTCGGCGTGTTGCATTGTGTTTGCGGCGGAGGGAGGGCTGGCCGTGTCACTGATCAATGTCATGACTTCCTCCTCGGGCTGGAGCCGCAGCGGAGCACAGCTGAAGGAAGCCGATTGCCGCTGCCTCCCCAGCGCCTGGGAACAATACGCGCCCGCGCGCAGCCCGCGCAGCCCTGGCGCCCGCGCCGCGCTCCGCCGCGGGGGAACATGAGCTCGGGGGACGTCGTTTGCACCGGCTGGCTCATTAAATCGCCCCCCGAGAAGAAGCTCAAGAGATACGTAAGTGCGGAGCGCGGGTTTTCTCTCCCGAGGGCTGTCCGCATGTGCTCCGCGGCGAGCTCTGCGTCTCGCGGGCTTCGGCTGCGCCTTGCACCAAAACATAAAAGATTTATGGGTCCGGACGCTTAGCGAGCGCTTCAGTTTTCGCCAGTGTTCTTGAGCCCTTCGGAATTAACCTTTGTCGGCTTGTAAGGTTATCATTCTTAAATTGTTATGCAACGCAGTTTAGGTTAAAAACCACATTTCAGTGTCAGTTAATGTTGCCATAACTAACGGTTTTGTAACAGAATTTCAGATGTATCTTTTCCAGGGAAGGGCAAGGACCTGCGGAGAAAAACTGGTTCTTTGAAACTGGAGGATAAGCTTTATTAAGATGCTGTGTAATGCCTGTGACACTTGCTAATGCAAACATCTGCTATAGTTTTGTTTGCCAATTCAATATGCTACATGCGTATAAAATTATGCATTTGTTAGCAAATAGGGTTACTTTTGTCTCTGGTGAAGAGGTGCTAGAAGGTGCCTTGCTATAAAGTTCCCGATAACGCAAAGGTAGCAGGGACCGATGAGAACAACTAAGCACCGCATGCACTGAGAGCAGCAACTGGAGTGTGTGTGAAGGGGGCCCCTTGTTTCATTCTCTATCTGCCTGTTTTTCTCCAAAAGAAAAAAAAAAAAAAAAAAAAAAGGGTGTGTGTTACAAACATAGGAAACTATCACTGCAGGGCTGCAAGGAAGGCATTCCGGGTAGGAATAAATGACCCTTAGAAATATTGCTTGGGACAGCATTAGCAGCTCGAGCGCGTTGTGGGCCATTTTGCATGCTCATTTGTGTGGATTCCTTCTCGGGCAGGCTGCTATGGAGCGCACTTTGGGACCTGGTAATGTGCTGCCAACCTGACTCATCAGGAGCATTGCACTATGTAGAGGGATGCCACCATATGTGTCTGTCACACACAACAAAAACATAGTTTACATTGGTTGTCTTATTTGCTGCTGGTTTTTTTTTTTTTTTTTTTTTTGGCTGCCAAGATTAGCTTTTTCTGGTAATTTGAGGAATTCTGTCCTGCCAGAATAGAGTAGGTATCGTTTACTAGTGTTTTTTTATTTGTATTAAGATCAGGAAAAAAAGATAATTTACTGATTATCAAATTCACTTTTAACTTACTCTGAGCCAGCATTTCTTCTTTTAGATCACAGCATAGCCTTGAAATGGCTGAGTATTTGCTTCTCTGGTTAGTGTTTTCTAATTTTAAAATAACCGCTAGGATGTGTGTCAAGGGAGCTGCATATAAACACGGATATCTAATTTTTGTTAAATTTCGTAAGTGGCGTCCTAATAGGATTGTACAGCAGGCACTAGACAATGCAAGCACCACTGATTCACCCAGCTGGTATCATTAGTAACTCTGTCAGTGAAGCTATTTTTGATGACTCAATATTCATAAAAGGGCAAAGTAGAGAAAACAGAATGTGATAAAGCTGGGATTTGAAAGCCCCCATTATACAGTCAAGATAATAGTCACAATAGTCCTGTTGTAAATAATCTCACAGTCTTCTGTGCTCACGTTTTGCAGTAAAAAAGCTAGTGAAATTGCGTGTACACTGTTCTTCAAATATCAACCACTAGATTAGCCAGATCTCTGCAGATTAGTGCTTGTTTTCTGGTTAGTGGGATAAACTGCTGCTTTGTCCATATAACCCGAAAAAAAATGCTACAGGTACAGCAAAGTTACTGTCCTTTCTGGTATGACTACACAGGAGATGCTACAAGCCAAATGGAAATTTCCTTACTCCTAGAAGCTACTTTTCTCCTTTGCACAGTTTCACTACCATAGCATCTTGTCGCTGGGGTGGTAGATAGCACAAGCTGAACGACAGCGACTGCTTAAAAACAACATGGGCTTTGAAACAATGACTGTTTAAACTGGCTTCAGTAGGTGTCAAGTGTCAACCACTTACAACAGAATGGAGTTGGCTCCGGTTTTGAACAGACAACATACATAAATCCCAAAGATTTAAACTGCCCTAAGGCTTTTAGGGAGTTTAAAATGTGGGTTTGATCTGCCTCCCAAACGTGGAGTTTGGACCCTTCTTACCCCAGAGCACCTCAGTTGCCCTCTGTTGCTGGGCTGCTTCCCAGGCACGTTCTCCTCTATGGGCAGGCCTGGGGTCTCTGGTCACACAAAGATAATGACCTAATCCTGAATCTATTGCAAACACTAAGAAAGTCCAGTTTATTTCAGTGGAAACTGTAATTGAGAGACTAGACAAAATGTGAACTATGAATAATCCCACTGAAGGCACTGAGATAATTTACACAGTATAAATTTCAGCAAATACGTGTTTACAAGATTGGACTCTGAAGACCAAGGTATATTCTAATCTATGCTTGTCCTCTGATGGAATCTGTTAGATCTTCTTCTCCAAAGGAAAGTCATAATTTGGCTCTTAGTAAGCACAATGTTCTTTTCAAGACTTTGAAAAACAAAAAACAGGTGTTAGAGTCTAAATTTTCACTGCAATGTCTTACAAAGCTGATGCTCTTAGTATTACTATTCTTAGAAGTGTCTTATCATCCCTAACAAAGGGCGCTCTCTTACATGTGCAGGAAACGAACATGAGATTAATTACCCAAGTGTAACTTTCGGCAAAAACAGACCACTTAGCGCTAAATGCAGAGAATTCATTAGAAAGCATAGGGAGCTTCACTTTAGCAGGGAAATCTGTTAGTGCTTTAATATCACACACAATTCTTTTGCTCCAGCCTGATACTTAAAACATGAACCCAGCATGTCCGCCTGTCTGAAGAGGCAATTGTGCAGGGAGTCTCCTGGGAGAGTATTTGCTGTTTGCTTCAGCACTTGGTCCCACGAGGCTGCCCGGTGGCTGCGTTGCTCTCATTTCCCCGCTCTGTCCCCTCGCAGCTTTTCCCCTTGGTTCCCCTGTTTGGGGCTGAGAGGTGCAGGGGAATTTTCAAAGGTCTGGTTGGGGGAGCTGGATAGGGAGGCGGAGGGGAGAGAGGAAGAAGCTGCTGGTGAAAACTAGGAAGTAGTGGTGCTGTAGGTGAAGTCCAGTGTATTCTGGGCTGAAAATATTCCGTTTGGGGCACATCTTGGCACTCAGCTCCCATCCAGAGGAAAACCTGGCCCTGCTGGAGTCCATGATATTTTTGTTTCTGGATTTTCTTTTCAATGCCATGTAGTATCACTAGTAAATGCAAGCAGGCATTTATATTAGGCATTCAGAGCTGAGGGGGCAGAATATTTATGTTTGTAATAAAAAGACAAAATTGGCAGGACCAGGATGTTCGCCTGTACCAATTCTGTAATGCCCTTCTTGAACAGAATTTTTGGTAATTTTCATCTTAAAAATAGATCTAATCAATTACTGACAGTATTTGTTTTCTGTTTTCTGGGGAGGGGGGAGAATAGTTTCATGGCACACAGAACAGTGTTCAGTGCAAAAAGTCACTGCTAGGGGAAAAAAAGACATGGAAATGGGTGCAGAGCTTATCTAATGAATTAGAGGACTAGCACCACTGAGAACAGACTGTTCATGTTATGATATGGAGATGGGGATGGGATTTTTAAATAGGAGCTAATATGAACCTGTCCTATAATTGCTGTCCTCTAGTTTGTCACACCTAAGAAGAGCAGTAATGGTAATTAATTAGCCCATTTAAAGGCTTTGGTAGGTGACACTGCAGCATTTACTTATGGTTGGTCTAAGCTATGTGCTTTGCAGTGGTAAAGGGCTACATACTGATGCCTGCCTGTGGTAAGTCAGTGCAGCTCAATTTGAGTCAGTGCTGCACAGCTGTACCCCAGCTGAAGATCTATTTTTAATCTTCAGTACTATACAAATTGATGAGGGAAGACCACTTGCTCAAAAAAGGCAAGTTTCCTGCTTTACTTGAGTGACTAGATTCTGCAAACATTACTGAAAATCAAAATTTCTTGTCAGCATCTTTCAAGCAAGAGTCCAAAATGGACCATGTTAGCAAATTTAGCCCTGCATTTCTTACACTTTTTGTTGTAGTTTCTGGGCCTGAAAGACACAAACAGTGGATCCTGTCAGCACTCAATTAGCTCATCAGGCAGACTGAGTCTAATAATTTGCAAGCTTTCAGATTTTAAAGTTGAATATAGGATCCATGCAGGGACATGCAGTGTGTCTCTCAGCAAGGTTCAACAATTCAAGCTGAGTTTAAAAGGCTAGAAACTGCTGGACCCCTGTGCCTGGAGTCGTCGCCTCCAGAGCAGTTGTGGCAAAACGAGAGGCATATCTGCTCCCAGCCACAGTGCTTAATGGTTGCCCAGTTTGTTAAAAATGAACTGGAATCAGCAGTGCTGTAAATTAATATGCAAAAAAAGCCAAGAAAACAGTGTCCGCCTTTGCTGTTTCTGCTTTAGGAGCAAGAAGCTCCATCAGAAAGGCACCGCAGTCAGCTGCAGCAGTCTCTAACTGCTCGGAGGGATGTGCCAAATTCAGCCATGGGCACCCTGAATACCAGGCTTCTACAAGATAAGAGAATCTAAACGACTTCTCCATTTTTAGCTGAAGTTCTGGTATTTATCAGGAGAACAAACAGGAAGTTACTGGCCACTAAGAAGAAAAAGTAAAGTAGAATTATGGAAGAGTTTGCTTAAGTAATAGGAACAAGGGTGTCACAGCAGCTCTAAGGGTGGGTGGGATGCAGAAGAGCAGCTCTAATCTCCTGGTGTGGGTGGGTATCAGCAGAGGACACCACTACTCCAGTCTGAAAGAAATCCCCAGGTGCTGTGTGAAGTCAGGCACTTCTGCTAGTGTGGGATTTGGGGGATCTTACAAAAAACTTATCTAAGAGGACACAGAATTTAACTTTTGTCCATAAGTCTGTTTATTTCCAAAAATTCCTTATATAACCTGACTTCTCATGCTCTGTCCCCGCTGCATAGAAAGTCCACTTTTAATACCTTGGTGGAGTTAACATCTTCAACTGGCATTGGAATAACTGAATTTATTTAACCAAATTATAAGAGTTTTGTAACTCTAATTTATAGACAGGATGAGAACAAGAATCTTGTGTGACAGAGAAGACCCTTTCAGCTGGCTATAGTTGGGTGCTTTGTACCTAAGTTCTCATTTTATTTTAAAATCCAACGTATGTGCTATGTAGCTTATATGTAGTTTGAGGAAAAACTCCAATTACCATTCAGAAAATAATATACCATGTGAAGACTTCTATAATAGCAGCTCCTGTGGAGCAGGATACATGTTCCCTTTGGCTGCAAATCCTAAACAAATTAGTCCAATAGATAAAATAACAATAGAGAATTCATTTTAGGAGGTGTTTCCATCATTAGGGTTAAACTTCTGTAATTAGGTGAGTGTAAAGCAGACTTCCCTCCATTTTGAGCATGTTTTGGTAGTTTAAATACAATGTTTACCCTAATGAGATAGGCTGACTTCTAAGAAAAAAACATAATTTCTAAAAACAGTTCTCTTCTTGGCAACTTGAGTATCAGAATGTCAAGCAAAATAATTTCCCCTGGACTGTTTATTTGGGTGGAGCCATAATAGCACTGAAGCCCCAATTTAATCTTTCGCTACATGTTTTCAGTGCACAGGAATGTCCAGCTATTGGTTTCTTTTCAAAACAGAAACCCAGGAGTTATCAGGTCTCTGCATTCAATAATAGAGACTTAAAAAAACATTCCAGTTTGAAGTGGAGAAGGAAATGTTAACCTGAATAGTAATTAACCTAGTGATGCAATCAAACATATAGAAGAGGAGAAAGCATTAAAAGCAGTACTTAGCAGAACTCTTTGTTTTTGCACATGGAAACTGCAATATGGGTAAACACATTGCTTCTACCACTAATGCATTAAAACACTATAAGAGCAGTGTTTGTTTTGGACATCTCTGAGCCTCTCTGTCACTTGGAAATTGTATTTTACCAATTTGATATCTTTTTAGGCAAGAGGATAAATTTGTTCCTATCATGTTACTCAGCTGAGATACAATCATTTTATTTGCATGTTTGTCTCTTCCATTTGAGTTGGAAATGAATTAGCAATGCAATAAGACAAGAACAAAATGCTGTGTTTGAAATGAAATTTGCATGTCAAAACAGTGCCTTCAGCCAGATAAAATAGAATTTCCTCTATGTCACTTATTTGTTGAATGCAAGATTTCAAATGCAAGATTTCAGCCTCCTATTTTTTTTCTCACTTTGTAATATCCTTGACTTGTTTTGGTCTGTGTTGCATCAAGAAAAAAAAAAAAAGCTAAATATATAGCCATGCAAAGTTCACTTTTATAAATTGCTGTGTAATTATGCTGTTGATATTTGTTAATTTTAACACAGAACTGATGTCTAGCCATCATGGCAGAAAAGGACTCTTCTCTCCTTCTGGGGCTATCTCATTAATAATAGCTTTCTGCGTTGTTGGAATGAGACAACTGTTCCGAAAGATTTCATGTTCCCCTTCCTCAGAAGTGACTGATGCCAGAACCCCCACCTGACCCCAGCAGTCACCAACTGCTCTGCAGCTCTCCACCACCCCCTTGAACAGCACATTCTGCTTAGCCACTGTACTTTGCCATAGGGCATTTTATGGGAAGTCAGGAAAATGTCATTATTAGTGTAAATTTTATGATTGCTTAAACTAAGGTGTTCATTTAAATGGTATGTAGATTGGCATCTGAAAGTTTTTGACTCATTTTGACAATGATTTTTGAAAGTCAGGAGTTTCTGTGAGCTCTGTTAGTGACAAAAACTAGTCAGTCTGTGAATCCCAGTCTCAGTGGTCATGAATTATCTGTTCATATTCCTGTAGATCTGAATAATGGTCATAATTGGGTCCTTTTTAGGTTTTGCAACAGTTATAATCTCTGCAGAGTGCATAGTTTATGCACAGTCTGGTTTTACATACCAGACTTGCAAACTATTTCTAGAAGTTCAAGGATTTTACAGTTGTGAGACCTTGTTTTCAAGCTGACATTAACTGGTCATGCCGAGGAGAAACCAATATTCGGAGAAATCGTGAACTGTTTTTATCCTTGCAGACTTTACAAACCGTCCAGCAAAGCCACTAAGTTTACAGAAGCACCGAGCTAATTAATTGTGAAATCACAGTTTATAAACTCTGGAAAACCTGAACACGTACACGTGGTGTAAAAAGGAGTTCCAAGATCTGGTGCAGATTCCCCATATTGGGCGCCCGGGGGTGGCTGCAGCTGCTCTAACCTCTGTGAGATGAGAAGAGGCCTCTGAAGAGATGCCGGCTGAGTTTACAGAGGCAGTGAAGAAATAGTTTCACACAAAGTCATACAGTGCTTCATGAAGCCTTTGCTATTACTCCAGCTACTACGTCTGTGTTTTTTACTAATATTTACAGTAGAAGCTTTGCAATCTTAAGAAGTTTTAATTTTAGTAAGTCCAACATTTTGAACCCGTCCTAATAAAATGATTGTTTGAGTTCTCACTGGGGCCCTTGGTTTAAAAATAAAAAGCACTTCAGTAGCTCAGGGAATTGCTTTTTTTTTTTTTTTTTTTTGAGAGAGAGAGAGATTTAGGCCCGTTCTTCCCAGCAAAATAAGGCTTGCAAAATATTTTCACTAGGTATTCCCCTGACTCTAGGGATGTCTTTACAGGGCTTCACTTGACTGACTTTCCCTGTAAAACAGTGGGATTTGGACTGTCAACCACTGGAAATTGAAAGTTTCCCCTACTTTACTACTTTTTAAAATGTTACTTCTGGACATATAATTCTGACTTCATATCATTCTTGAACTACAGAGCATAAAATAACAGTAAACTGTTTTTGAAAAGTGAGGAAAAAATGCCAAATCAATTGCATTATTTCAGCGTCCTCCCCAAACTCCCACTTTGCTCTGTGCTGAGCCTGAGAAATGGCTAGGCTGAAGCATCCTTAATGCAAAGGAGCAAAAGGGTTAGGGGACAGTCTGAACTGCATAACACAAATAGTCCTCCTGACAGTGTCACTACTTCGCACCCCCTGAGCATCTCTCTGGATTGGATTTGCATAGACTGGAAGCATAATAAAACATTGTAAATGGAAAAAATAGAGGATTTATTAATGTATTAATACACTGGAATCCTTAATGTGTTTTCTTATGAAAAGCATGTTTTTTCTTTTGCTTTCTTTTTTTTTCAAATTCACAACTGAAAGTACTGTTGCTATGTTACTGTAATAGTGTGTAGGCTGCTAAATAAATAGAGGGAGTTTAGTCCATGCCAGAAATAGAAAGCCAGGTCAGAGGTGACGTTTGGGACATGTTGGGAAAAAAAGAATATATAATTATTTCTTTCCTTCCTATCTTTCTCTTCAGTCTCATTAACCCCAGACTACTTAGAAGGAAATTACAAAACAATTTTTGGACATGTGAGAATACTCAGAAATGATATCCTTAGAGTTTCTCTCAATCTTTTGGTTTTGTTTTTTTGCAAGATCAAATTTACAAGGGCAGCTGGTGAAAGCGCGGTGCCTAGCACGCTTCTGAACTGAATAGCTGCGTCCAGGCATCAGCAAGGTAGAGAACTGCTGAAACGGTGCAGGGAAAAGGTGTGCTCCAAAGGGAAAACCTGTCAGAGAGCACATATACCCCAGGGAAGACAGAAAACAGGAAAACAGAAATTTGAATCCATTTTCTAATTTTCCATTTTGGGATAGTTTGGCAGGGTTCCAAGGACCAAATATACACAAACATGCATAGGGTCCTGTGCAAGTCTGCCTAGGTGCCTGCTTGCCCCTTTAGCTGCCTAAGCATCCTTGTAAGGGCAGCCTGTGCACGTGGGCGCTGTCCTCGTTGCACAGCGGGTCCTTTGCGTCCCTCTCCTGCCCGCTGCGTGCACTCAGCATGTGCACAACCTGGCGCCACCACCGCCTGGTGCTGCTTAGTATGGTGGAGTCGTTGTGGTTGGAAAAGACCTTCAGGATCATCGAGTGCAACCGTAAGCCCTTCGGCACGCTGCCTGCTAAACCACGTCCCTAAGCCATGAGCCTGGCTCTGCAGAGAGCAGCTGTGATCTGTCCACCCTTCCCGTGTGCGGGAGGCGGAAATAAGGATGCAGCTCACTGCCATCCTCTGTGCGCCTGACGTTTACAGCCTTGTCCTGGTCTAGCCAAAGCTGTGTGTTCTTGATTTTAATCTTAATTACCTTGGGTTATGTCTTTTGGAATGCTTATATTGGTCCAGAGATTTTTAATTCAGAAGTTTGCTTCAGTTAGTTGACAAGCAGAACATAAGCTGGTATGCCCATTTTCAACCAATATGGCTTATATGTGAGTTAATTTGGCAGATGCTAAATTCACCTGGAAAAGTTTACCTTTATAGATATGTGTATAAACCTCACTGATATGATACATTATGGGGCAATTATTTTGTTTGTGAATCAGAGAAGAAGCCCACAATTATAACCAAGAACAACTTAATACAGGCAAGTCCATTAGAAATTCTTTTGTAGTTTTTTTATACTTCCACAAATCTCTTACTTTCCCAACAAACCAAAGATGTTGTAATTTCTCTGTCTCCTAAATTGTCTCCTTGCCCTGCAAGGTGGTTAAAATTCTCCTTTTATTTGTTAAGGCTTCTCTGCTGGAGGGCTGGATTTTGAGAGATAAGGGATATCTCCAAAACTGATGGATTTGAAAGACTGGTTTAATAATAAAATTCACTAACCTTCAACCACAAGCCAGCTCTTAGTGCCTTAGACCTCAAGAAACGTGCACAGAATGTGAGGGGTTCTGTGACAGAAAATGAAGGAGTAGTTTAGGATGCAGCAGGTTTTTTTATTTGTTTGTTTATTTTGCATCAGGAGTATTTGCTGCTGCCATGACTGGAGACTTTTTTTTTTTTCTAGTACAACCAGTTTTCAGCCTCAGACTGAAGGGAGGGTTTTAGAGACTTTCTTGTCCCTTGTGGAGTTCAAACTCTGGTTTAGGTTCTGTCAAATCCTTTTATCCTTGCCAGAGATTGCATTCATCCCAGACTCTGAAGTGCAATTATGATGATTTATCTTCTTTGGAGTGAACAAGAAATTTCCAACCAGGAGAACTGAAATCCACACCTCTCCTTCCCTCAGCAAATTGCCCAGTTTCAACCAGCAGCAGCAGCACTGTAAATCGAAAGGAGGATGAATTTTACCCGCTGTGGATCTGTTACGTTATCCTCCTCAAGGACCTCTTTCTCTTTCATTGTATTTCCAGATCATTTGTGCTTGAGATGATCTTCCCAATTTTATAAATAAACTCTGTTTGCTCACTGGTAGCTTGAAACTGTTTCTCTATTACAGTATTCCAAGTGGTCTGTAATAAAGTTGTCTTGTCTTTTTGTTGGGATTAACAGCTTCATTGTCAAACCAGAGTGAAACAATGCCAAGGTAGAAGATGCTCACAGGGCCAGGTTTCGTATTTGCTATGGTTCACTAGCTGAAGATTAAGTCTGTTTACACTACTACTTTTAATCCCAAAGGACTCTGCTTACCATGGCACTTACTTTGGCAGGGTTCAGAGAGGCTTTAGTGAAAATTGTCATTTGGAGAGCGAGGAATCAGCCAGAGTTTCCTTGACGCGGTAGCTGTGCACTGGGTCCTTTCCAGAGCACCTCAATGGAGAAGGACAGTCAGGAAGAGATGCCCATGCAGGTCATCTCAGGAATAATTCCAGGCAAATGATTTGCATGTATTTTAGCAACCTGAGCTATGTGAAGATTTAAGCTGTGGAGGATTTAATTCTTACATATTCAGAACTTACTGCGCACCCACAGGCGAGTTTCAGTTCGACTAGTTTGTCAGGTTTACTGGTTTTGGAAATGGAACTGGGATGTCTGCGTGAGTGTATGATTTTAGTTGAGATGTTGGAAATTTTTGAAGAAAGCAAGTGTTTAATATGCCGTCTATGTAAAAATAAGGAATGGAGAAAAGCAAACTTAGATATAGGCTTTTGTCATGGCACACAGGATCATTTTGTTGTGGGACAACTGTTGACTTATGTTTAGGGTTGATTGTATCCAGCGTTGCTGCCCTCAAGATGCCCAGTGTGGCTGGGCTCATGGTCATGCAGAACTGCTCCAGATCCAGCTCATGGAGTCGCTTTAGGGCATGATCTTCATGGTTCCTTGCTGGGACTGCTGAGGAAAGGGCACACGGTCTCACACAGCAACCTCAGCAGCTGGGTACGGTGATACAGTGATGTAGCACAGGCAAGCCAGTGCTATCAAGCAGATAATGTTTCCTTTGCAAAACAAAATGTAGCTAAATTTGGCCTTTAATTAATTGCCTTTAATAAGCTGGTGGAATGGGGCAGGTGAGCGGTCAAACTAAAGGTTTAGAGTTTAGATTGTCAGCTTTAATTTGTGTTTACCTGTTTGGAAAAAAAAATCTCTCTGAAACACCTTTTTGTCCTCCTTGAAAGGATTTCAGATATAAAGTACTTGGACTCATCAGCAAAAAGTAATGGCATCTCATGTTCTGTAGGAATACAGGATTTTTTAGAAGAAAATAGAAGCTGTAAGTTGTTACAGGCCTGTTTTGACCCCCTATATTTAAACATTTAAATATTTAAACAACATTTAAATAGTTGGACTTGTTTCCCTACGTATTAGTTACAACTAATTTATAATAGGTGATATCTTGCATGCATTGAACACTGAACTTGAATATGAGAATTGAGCCTCGGGCTTTTCTCTGTTCAGGGTGAGTATGAACTAAGCCCACAGTTGTGTTCCTCTGTGTGCTGTGTGGGGATGGGGAGAGAGGAACAGAGAGGGAGGGAACCGCGTGTCCTGCCGCTATCAGAGCTCCTGTTTGCTCCATTGCGACCCGGAGATGTGGTGCGTGATATGGGAATGAAGCATTTATCCTCTTGCAGTTGGAAACTGAGGACAGCAATGCACAATAACATCTTAAAAAGCACAGTTTCACTTTATATAATTTATGTATTATGTATTTATGCAATATCTTTCATGTGAAACATACCTGCCCAAAGGCTTGAGAGTCAGTTGCAATTATGGTGAAAAATAAAAGCAGATTTGCAGAGAAATTGATAACCTCTTAAAAGAATGAACTGTCACTGAAAAATCTCACTTTCTATTTGAGAGATAACAATCTGTTCATAGTGCAGCCATTTTTGCTCTGCCTGATCTAAGATTTGCGTGGCTCACAGCCAGCAGTGTGCTGAGGACCTAGAAAAGCATAATGCAGAAAAGCACATGCTGGCTGCTGGCTGGGGAGTTCCCATTGCAGCTTTGAAATGAGGATCTTGGTCGCCAGGGCAGCACAAGGTGTGCGAGGCACACGCACGTGGTGTTTGTCCCCTGCACCCTGAGGTTGCCAATCTAAAGGGTGAGAGACGGTGTGAAGGCTGCTAAACATCTACTATTGCAACAGTCAGTCCACTGCAGCTGGTGGGAATGTGAGGTAATGGATCAGTCAGGCAAGAAAGAGTGTTTGAAAGGAAGAGTGTCAAATTTGAAAGACTGCCTCTAGGAATAAAGAGCCGTATTCCCAATTCCAGGATGCGGGCAGCTCGGCAGATGGCCGAGCAGATGAGCTGCTATGTACCAGAAAGCTGCATGAGAACGACAGGAGTGGCGACAGGGAAACTTCATGCACAAACGTGAGTGCCCAGTGAGTGGCACAGGGTAAAATCGCATGCCCGGCCCCAGCTGCAGCTTGGTTTACTTGCACCCTGAGCTCTCAACTCTCTCAAAATCAGATCTTTGCCCGAGAACTGATATGCTTGCATCTCATTTTGATCTTTCATTGATTATGGTATTATATTTTTGGGTTCCATTTCAGATAATTTGTGCAATGATAGCTAATTTCCAAAGCCATCTACAGGAAAACTGTATAGATAATGACTAAAGCATGAATGTTAATTGCTATAACCGTGGTATTAAGCACCTTGCTCGGATGTTGTTGGTTTGAGATTGGCACCTTCTTCATTTAACTTAAACCATTTTTAAAACAATATAAGTCACCAGGGAAAAATGTTCATTTTTCCTGCATGCAGGGGTTCCCATGGCATAGTAATGTTGCAAGATACATGGTAGCTCAACTATGCTAGTAAAAGTGCAGACAAGCCCTTCCATTCAAACAGGAATGGCACAGGCAATGATAGTCCCTGCTTTCCCACATCCCAGCCTGTCAAAATATCTTTTATTAACTTATAATCTTGAGAGTGTAGTTCAGTTTTTATAGCTACTCAGCCCTGTGTGTATTTGCTTGGATTTGCAATAAAGAGCTTTTCTAATCCCTCCTATTTTTGTTATGACCTGCATGAGGGCTACCAAGCCCCTGGAGTTCGTCCCAGGGCCAACTGGCATTTCCATCCAGGCTTGGCTGGTCTCTGGATGGACACGGATTTTGTGCATCCCCAGCGAAGGCAGCTTGGGCCAGGTGGATACGTGGATACATGATTGGGGCAGCTTGATTGTTGAACTGCTAAAATGAGCTTAGCAAGGAGGACATTATGTTCTAGAGCTTCTTGGGAAATGCTTTTCCAGAGAATTGTGTGACAAAATAATGATATTTCGTAACTAAAATCTGCATGCATGGTAGTCTTAACTGCAAAAAAAAAAAAAAAAACCTCCAGTTCTATATATGCTGTTTGTAAAATAATACTCTCCAAAGTGTCTTTCTGCTTAAGAGCTGTGAGTCAAAGTGGAAGGTTTTATGCTAGTAAGGAAAAAGTAAATATCATCATCTATCTTATTTTAAGAAAGCAGAAGGGTTTTTAAAAATATGTTATTTGTCTCAGACTTATTCCAGATGAAGTGAATTTTTGGGGCATCATACATGCTCCCAGTAAAACAATTAGATAGGAAATAGTGAAATCCGTCATAATTTTACATAACTCTTTCATAACATATTTGTGAAATGGAATAGTCAGAATGCCATAATCTGACCATGTTTTTTTCCACAGCTTGAGACATTAGTGACCATCTGGAAAAGTGTGTGGTTAGGTTAGTTCAGTAAATAGACTTAGCAAAAATAATCACCTCTAAGGCAATGAAAATTTATTTGCTTGAGTAAGTTGACTATTGCTAGGAAGAAATATAATGAGTCAAAAAGTCCTGCTCGTCATCACTCTTACCTGGCGACTGTGTGTCGGGTCAGTGCTGCTCTGCAACCCACTGAGCGCCTGGCCTGCTCATCTGGGGGCTCTCCCTGCACGAGAGAGAGGTAAAGACGCTAGGGAGCAGGAAACAGAATTGCTCAAAGGCTGAAAAAACAGTAGCCTTTTGCAGGTAGCTCATGTGAGTGAAATAAAGAAATCCTGTTGGCATGAAGCTGTGAATCCCTCCAAAAATGCCCTTTGCATTTTAGGTCCCTGTGTGAATGGGAAGCTCTAGTGGCTGCTGGAAAATCCAGGGGTGTTTTTCACTCTTTCCCTCAGCATGGCGAGCGTGAGCCCTGCAGGTTGCTCCTTCTGTTTTGCAGGGGACAGACAAAGGCAAGAGCAGTGGCTGGTGACTTCTGACATGCTTTCAGCCATTTCAGCTTTGCTCTGCTTGTAGCATTTTTAATTGTAACATAACAACTTATTTGAAAACCCTTGGCTGAAAACACCAGTTATCACTCCGTTAGTGTAGGGTGTTGCCTCTTTTTTTCCCGGTAAAAATGCTGAGCCGCAGCCCGTGCCTGTTCTGGGAAGAGGCTACAGATGCTCGTAAGTGGTCAGCAGATACCAGAGAGCAGGGTAAGGAGACCCAACAGGGAAGGGAGATGTCCAATGCCTGTTTATATTGTGTAATAATAAATGTATGTATTCAAAATAAATGTTGATTTGGTAAACTTCTAGCCAAAATCAGAAGGATATTCTTCTAATGCTGTATACCCCCCTTAGGCAGGGGTATAATCACTTTAGTTGTTTAAATCTTTAGCTTAAAATGCATCCTTACTGAACAATGATATCCTTGAAGAAATTCTTAAAGTGTAAGACCATCACTTAACCAAGGACTGACCTAGAAGCTGGATAATTTGAAGAAAGATTCTTAGATATTGAAAGTGACTGGTAGCAAATGTGCAAGGAAACAGTGCTGGACTGCGTCTGGGGAACTTGCCTGCTGCTTGCATGTTGTTCCAGCTGCAGACACAGCACTGCTACTTTTCCCTGACCTAGGACCCTGGGCAGAGCTGCTGAATGAATCATGGGTCTGCAGTCAGCTGTTTGTCTCCGGAGCAGTGCAAAGGCAAAAGTTTTGAGGGTGGGAGAGCAAGACAAGAAATCATGAGTCTTATGCTTGTGCACAAGACTCAAAAGTGCCCTTAGATGCCTTTGGTTTTGCATCTTTTCACTATACCCCATCAGCCCAGCCTATCAGTAAGTCTTCCTTCCATCTATTTTCATGACTAAACCTAGGAATTCATACGAGGGCTTCCTTGGCTCCTCAGGTACGAGCATCCTGGCTGCAATGCCTGCAAGCCCACTGAAAAGCAAAGCAGCCATAGGCTTAAGAAATTGAAACAATTGACAGGTCTGTAGAGTTTCTGTCACTTGAAATACAACTTTTTCAGCCACACGTTGGAAAATGACTTCTTGAGCAAGGTCATTTTACTGAAGCAAACAGTGCTATTTCTGCTGGATCTCTGCGTTAAGAGAGTAGGCCCCCAACACTCGGAGACCTGAGCTTTTGAGATGCTACTTCTATAACTTAAAACTAAGAGCTGGAGGAAATCAGCCTTGTGTCATATGGGGTTGATATTAGGCCTCAAAAACAAGTTTCAAAATGGTTACAGAACCCTGCTCAATTACCTCTTAATAGCCTCTTCCTTGTGGATTTTCTCATACCTGCAGCATTTATTACTGTGTGGTAATAGAAAAGCATAAATAAATATTCTTTCTCCCTTAGCTTTAAATAACTGGATACTACAGTGTGTGATCCCAGCACCAAGCATACTGAAATTATACAGAAATCTGCACTTTGTTTAATTTTGGATCAGGACCAGGTGTGCATGTTTGTAAAGTTTAGCAGAAACTGATTCTGTGCATTTTTTCAATTCAAATTGATGTTTCTAACATAAAGCTTAACGGAAATGTGTACTGAAATTAATCAGTGTACTTCATGGCTTTTGATTTGAACATGGATTAGAAAATATGTATAGCTACCATCTAAATGTTGCTGAAGACATTGATTCTTTAGTGCAGAGTATGAAATTATAAACGTCCTGAAGAACAACACAGCCAAAAGGACTGTAGCTCTGGCCTTGCACAAATGTAGGGTTTTTTCCCTGATTACAAGAAATGACATGGGGAACTGTCATGGTATTCATGAAGCACCTCATGCATCTGCAGACTCAGTGGTGTGCCATGAGACTGACTCTAAGCCTGTAGCTTTTCAGTGAAAATACGAGTTCACTTTATTTTAGCTATCAGATAGGAACGAACATAGAATCTGTGTGGAAAAAAACAGTGTTGGAGAAAGTTCTAATCCAGCTTCAGATGGATTCCGGTCAACCTCCGCTTTTGAAGTAGTAAGAAAGTCGTAGAATAAGAATGAGCAAACAGAAAGGGTTTAAAAAATGAAGTCAAGCAATCAGTAAGACCAGAAGCTCTGTAAGTACCAAATTACTGTTGCAGAAGCATTCCTTTTATCTAGGGGTCATAATTTCCTAGAAATGAGGAAAAAAAAATTGTGAAAGCTCCCCGGTCCTCTTTATGTTGAAAGAAACAAATTGGAAACTTTATACTTTAGCAGAATTCAAAGCAGGAGGTAGTTGTAGTGACTACTGGCAAATATATAGCAAATACTCTCAAAGGTGAAAACCACAGAGCTGCAAATCATGCCTCTGCTAAGCTGGGTCAGATTCTGTGCTTGATTACACATGAACAGATAATGGGAAGGTACATTTTAAACTATTTTTTCCCACAAGTGAAAAAATAGTCTACATTTTTGTTTTATTATTTATTATTTATTTTATTATTTATTATCAGTGCAGAAATTGTAAGGAAAACGTGGCAAGGTGAGGTTGCTGCATTATTGGTTTATAAGCTGTCCTTTGGAATAATACAGATAAAAATATCTCATTTCTTTCAGGCTAAATTTTAAGAGTTAATTAAGCATCTAGTCTATTTTGTTTCCTATATCAACTTTTGCAGTGGTAGCTTGATCCTACAATAAAAAGTAAATCTTTGTATCAAAGGCAGAGAATCCACCAATAGGATGAGTAAGAACTGGCAGCCTCCAGCCAACATGGGCTTAAATAATAGCACTCGACTCGTTAATCTAAAGCAAAGAAGCACATGGGAATGCTAGAAAGATCAGTTAGATTTTGCTTTTCCAGATTTTCGTTCATCCAGCCACTGTGCTGCTTAGACACAAAAATCCTTCTCTTCATTCCTCTGCTAGTGCCACAGCAAAATTCTTCCACCTGCACCCTATATAGATCAAGACCATAAGGAACGACAAATTCAGGCAGTCCTTAGTGCAAAGTGAGAACCTGGCCAAGGCGTTTTTCTCTGTTGCAGTTCTTAAAATTTTCCCAACAAAAAAAAAACAGTTTCCCAGGTTAGAAGTCATGTTGGAAAAATCTACCTTCCATTAGAAGTCATGTTGGAAAAATCTACCTTCCCTCCTTTAGAAGCTTCTTCACTTTTCCTCCCTGCTTCATAGTGAATCCATCAGCTCTGTGAAAAGAGTAGTTTCCTGAATATGTCTGTCACTTGAGCCCTGACATTCTCTTGCTTATCTTCATCATGTGCATGGGGTTTGCATGTTTCTGCTTCCCCTTATCACTTGTCAAAATCAGAAAAGGAGGTTTTCCAGTGGCTCTTAGTCTTCAAATATGGTACTCTCTTCTTCCCTCTAAATCTGAGTATTCCAGGAAAAGAACAGTCCCTTCCCTTAGCATATCCCAAGAAACAGCTTCTTGATGACTTTCAGTGATTTCTAATACAAAAATCAAAACAGCATCACCATACAATTTTCCTTGGCTCTGTAAATCATTAAAATATATTTATTTCCTACTTGGGAAACTTTTTTTCTGTCTATGGAAGGACTAAACCGAGCATTAAACCTCCTTGCAAGTTTTCTCATCTCCTTGTTCTTTATCAAATAGTTTAGTCTGGCTTTCTGTAAGTCTCCTAGATCTGGCAGCATCATGTTATAGTCTTCTCAGCCGTTTGTATCCATATTAAATCCATTTTTACTGTTCAGCTGAAAAACTTTCGTAAACTTACTTTCTGTTTTAGAAGACACTTATTTTGGGCTGATTTATCCATGTGTGTTTTTGTAACATAAATCTTTGTTATAAACAATCATTATTTTACCTCTGATTTGGTGTCATTCCAGTCTAGTAGTCAGTAGTTAAGATTTCGGTAACCACATTTGCAACATATCACCTGCTCCGTTTCATGGCTGCGGAATATTATTTCTCACCCTGTATCCTAACTAGTCACATTTACAAACTACTTCTCAGAAAAACATGGTAAGAAAGAGTCATAAGTGAAGGAGAAGAGTAGGAGTAATTCCGCATTCACATCTAAATTTGTATCAAGTGTGGGATGCAGTTTAAAATAAGAAAAGATAATAGTTGAGGTTTTGTTGTTTCTTTCTGCCTCTTTGAAAAGCGCATTTTGCTAGCACTCTTCACCTCTTCAAAAATATAAGTTCAAGTGATGGACCTTTGCTACAGAGTTTCATGAGTTAAAATTAACCTTGAAAGTTAGCAGGACTATTAGCTCTGTATATATTTTTGTTTTATTTTTTTCAGATCTGACCAGAAAGAGGTAGCATGCAAATATATCTTTGTGGTTTAAGCAAATAAGCCATTCACTCTAAAAAAGGAAAGCAGTGCCCATTTTCTGTGTACAACCACTGCTTTCACATGTGCCTTTTGTATCTATTAAAGCCCTGTGACTATAGCTCATTTTTTACTCAAAATTATGCCATAATCTGTGACTGGGGAAGGAGGGACCAGAGAAGTGATTTAACTTGTTTTTCTCTTCAGAAGAGAGCTCCACCAGTACCGACCCTATGGAAATCAGCAAGGGCTTTGGGAATGGCACAAAAATGAACCTTGGTTTTCCCTGCGGAACGTAAAAGATTTGCTATTCAAAACGTCAATTAATCCACATCAGAAAGCTGCAAAGGTTTCAAAGTGGTGCCCATCCCTGATTCCCTGGGCAACCTCTGTGGTTTTGCAGGCGGCTTCCTATTGTTCCCTACACGCTGTTCTCTGCCCCGTTGCTGGGTGAAACACCCAGACAACAACAGTGACGGACTAGCCAGAGTAACTACATACATGGAGACAGGGAAACACATTTTCCATAGATATCAAATATCTTTTTAAAAAAATCTCTATTCCAATTTAGATACACCCTTTTAGGGTGTTACATGTAAGAAATATCTCATACATAAAACAGAATTTCTCTGCTCTCAGCTTGGCTCCAAGTCTGCAGACAGCACTGTTCATCAGTACATTTTAATAAAAGACAGAAGCAAAAAAGTAACTTTGTTGTATTTTTGCTTTTCCTCTTTCCTGCAATGATGTATTTTGTCGATTCTTTGGTTTTGGATCCAATTTACCTCCGATGTTAAGGTGAGGCACATGGCTTTGTTGAATGTTGAGCTGTCACTGCCTCAGCTTTGCTCCTGATTTCAGAGTCTCTTGGTCCTTGCTCTGCTGGAAGCTGGGGTACTTCTTGGCAGGTATTTTTCTCACAAGGTTTATTAGTGGATCATGAAGTTCTTGCTCCACTATTTACTCATCCCACATACTCTGTGGGAGTCCATTTCAGAATAATTGTTCTTTTAAAGCACAAATAAAACAGATGTGACTAAGAGATCAATAGGTATTCTCTTTGCTGAAGTTTCAAATATATATTGTTCTTTATTCCAGAGTTGCTAGGCTCTCATAACTCTCTTCGCACTTCGACAAGTCTCCAGAAATTGAGTCAGTTATTTGTGCAGTTAGGAGTTACACATTGGGAAATTCTAACTACTTTATTCTTCTTGTGTGATTAATCTGGTTTCTCCTTTGGCTTAAATACTTGGGAAGTATCTGATTACTGAGTTGTCTTCTTTATAGTACATAAAATATCAAAATATAGGTTAAATTTTGACTTTTAAAGAGACAAGATGAAGAAATTCATTGTGCTAAAGTAGCAATGCAAGGCAAAGTCTTGCATAACCAACTGGAATTTTCATTAAAGATAGAAGTTTTTGAGGCATGAAGTAATGGACTGCAATCTAACTTCTCCTAGAAGAGACTGCTGCTTCCAATCTGAAGTTTCAAGTTATTGACACAGCTGATGATGTGGGTCGTCTAGAGTCTTGCTTAGAGCTCTTGCTTTTATTTTCTGAAATTATTGGAAAGATTATGTTCAAATTCTAGCCCTCCTTTAAACTTTCAACTTGCCCCTTTGCAATAGGAACCAGTTCAACACCCTCAAGAGCTCTCTGGAAAGCATAGATTATGAATATACAGTTGAAGAAATAGATCAGTTTACAACATTCACACAGTCCATTACTTCTAAGTGTATTTATGAAGCGTGTCTGATGATTCTGGTTGAGCTTGCTGGTTGTTTCAAGACTGGTGCCCTGGGCCCACGTCTGTAGGGGGATCTCTGAGGGATACTCCTGCATCTCGGAGCATCCATGATAAACTAGACTGGCTAAGCATCTTCTAGCTAGTTGGGAAATGCCTTGTTGTGCAGGCTTAAATTCATTTTCATAATGATAGGTAAAAAATAAGTGTGATTCAGAGTTTGGCTTCCACTGACCCATGGGTTGAGCTGCTGTTGTTTGTTGTTGTGATTTCTATAGTTACACTGGAAGCCTGTGGGCCCTAGGCTTTTTTGACTGCCCAATGCCAGAAATAACTAGTTGGAATAAAAGCGTTAATAGTCTGATGGTTGCACATGAGTCATAGCCATGGTGGCCTTTGAGACAAAAGAGAGATTGCTCTGAGTATGGCAGCAGAGAAAACCCTTCCTCTGCAGGACCCTATGTGCTCACTGCAGGTCATGTTTAAACTTCCCTTACTCAGAGCACAAACAGCTCTGCTATTTATGCCCCAAGTTCCCATGCCTCAAGGTGCCTGTAATCCAAAGATACACTTAAGGGAGGGCTAAAAGTCTTAGCAAATGCTGCCCTGTGCTCCCAGAAGAACCCTGAAGGAAGAGACACTTCTCCAGCAGCTCCTGGGCAGGGAAAGGGTCAAGCACTCTGGCTCATTTTATAAGGCCCACCCTCATATCAAATTATTGGCCACCCAAGGTTCAAAACACAGGAAGATTTCCACATAACTGTCATACACACATTTACGCGTGGTGCTTCGTTGCTTCCCCATGGTGCATTACTTTTGCACTAGAAGAGGAAGTGCCCTCTCAGTTTCATGATACTACACTCTGCATATTTCAAATACATACTGTGAAACAGCATTTTACAGAGAGAAAATCTACATGGTCTGTCTTTCAAGAGAGAAGATGGTTAATGATGAGCACATCAGTTTGGAGGCAGGTTGCAAGCTTCTCACTTCATCTTGCCCAGGCTTTACTTAGACTTCAGGTAGTGAAAACAGGGGGGAGAACTTGGATTGCAGCCCACACAAATGTGGGCTCAATTCCTCAAAGTCCTCTAGTTTAATTGAGGTCAAAAGACTATTCCCGAGCTTGCTGCAAAGCACATGCTTAAGTACTTTCTGGATCTAAAGTTGAGTGGCAAATGATCTGGATTTTTTTTTTTTTTTTTTTTTTTTTTTTTTTTT
>NW_020454871.1:6710180-6811410 GCF_003342845.1 Nothoprocta perdicaria
GAGAGCTTAAATAGTGCATTGCACCTTCACACCTCAGAGACGGGTGTATTTTAGCAGCACTACCCCTCCTGAAGCTTCAGGATCAAAATGCTGCGGAGTGTTTTCTTGTTTGCTCTCCACTCAAAACAGTCCTTATCTCACATCACTTTTTGTGGGCTTCAGTTAGCAAAACTAGCACCAGCAAACTTCACGCTTCTGCTTGTAGCTTCAGAGACAAACACAGCTCGCTGCAGTTGGAGAAGATGTTGCTGCGTTGCATTGTTAGCGCCACGACACAGTACCAGGGCTGGGGCATTGCAGCCACACGACTTCCTGCTCTGTGGCCAAGCCTGGAACTAGGTCAGGCAGCCAAAGCAAGTCATGGCTCAGTTATTAGAAGCTGTAGAGCTCCAGGAACAGGGTTGGGGGGTCTCAGCTCAGTATCCAACCTGTGCTGGACCACTTCATGGAAAGAGTTCAGAGGAAAATCACAAGAATACCTGTAGAAATTCAGGGGACTGGCATTTCTGCTGACACGCAACTTGGCTGTTACTCATGATGCTAAGGATCACACAAAGTTGCACCATGACATGCATTTGTGTCAGGACACCGAGGAGCTTGAGGTGGCAAATAGACAAATCCTGAGGTGCTCTTGCAGTGTGGAGTGAAGCCATGCAGCGAGACAAATGGAGTCTGAGTGACGGGCTCCCTGTTTTGGGCCGCCTTCTTTTCTGGTGGTTGATTTTTTCTGTTGTTGATTTTGATCCAGTGAGACTGCTCTCACACCTACGCACTCAAGCGTGTTATACCTAGATAGATATCCTACTTCTCACTCGCTAACTGATGTGTAAACGCTTACACATACGCTCTGAACTGGCCTTCTTAATGATAAAACGATATTAAACGTATTTATGCCTAGCTTCAATGCTGAAGTACGTCTGAACCATGTCTGCAGGCACCAGCTCAGAGGCTGCCAGCAGTGAGAGCACGAGGGAAAAACCCACATAGTTGAGAAACTAAAAAGAGGCTGTTACAGGAATTATTCTTGTGGCTGTTGTGAAGTTGCACGGTGGTTTCTTAATCTACAGGCAGCAAAATTATTGGTGGCGTTTTTGGAATTAAGATGTAATGAGAAAGACTAATTATTCTGCCCTCGGACACCTCCTGAGCTGAGGGATGAAGAGATGCTCTGTGCTGTAAGGGTCCCTCTCGGCATTACTGACACGTGCTTGAGAGCAGAAAATGAGCGCTGCCTACAAACCTTTTATCACAGGCTGTAAGTTTGCATCACTTTGTTGGCATTAATAGCTTTATTTTTATTTTCAATTCTCATGGTACTTCACTAAATGAATCCGACTTACTTTGAGGTAGTTTTCATACATGGAATTAGGTAGGTTGGTGATACCACTGTTTTTGATCATGATTTAAACCAAGAAGGAGAGATCTTTTAATTAAATTAGAATTTCTTAGTCCATTTTTTCCACAGGTACCTTTTGGTTATTTTCCTAGAGCAACACTAGCTTTCATAAGTTGCTTTCTAATACTTTGCCATTATCTTTTTTAATTTAAAATTAAATATATTATTTATGTGATATTACCTTCCAATTCACTTGATATATTTTTTATTTATATTTTTTGCCTCTTTAATTGCATTTCTTCTCTTTTTTTAAAACACATTCAAATGTAAAAAACAGAAAAATATAAAAGTCTGGTTTCTTTGACGCTGCCAGTTAGAAATCACTCAGGGAAATAGAAGTAAGAGTCAAAACTTTAGTGCAGACTGATAAACTGCATAGTCTAGTACCACTTCCTCATGCTATTTAAGAAAACTGCTGTGCACTGAAGCTCAAAGGTGTGATGTTACTCTTCTTACTGTATTCTGTAATTACATTATAAATCACATATACTGATACATATCATTATGTCATATGACACACTCAAACTCCCTTCAAGCTGCAAGCCTGTCATTGAATGGAGTCTATGCATAGAAGTCTTAAGTACGTGGAACCATCACTTGTGCTTTGGTTCTTATTTACAGCAGAAGTGTGAGTTTGCTTTGGGATAGATTCGCTTTTCTGGGGCAACTTTGTTATTTATCCTCTGTGAAACACATTCATGATCAGAAATTGCAGGAGCAGGGAGGAGAGGTGAGGAGCTGCCCCGGTTCCCCACCAAGCAGTGCTGAGCAGGGAGGGCTGAAGCCGGCAGCGAGGATCAGCCGGGAGCCGGCCAAGCCATGGACTGGGTTCATGGTGGGTCCCCCGCATTGCCCAGGGCTGAGATCCCCAGCTGCCACTGCTTCCTTGCACACCTTGGAGCAGAACAGAACAAAATCACCTTTTCCAGACGTGGACCCTGCCCACTGAGGTGCTGGCAGGGAGTGATATCATGTGCAGTTGTTCGGAACTGCAGCAATGCACAGGTTGTTCCTAGTCCAAGTTTCAGCAAGGAGTCAGAATCAGCCAGTTGGCTGCGTGAGTCACAGGAAAATGCTAGCACACATGACTTGCACAGAGTGATATTGCCTACAGATGAGCAAAATATAAGAAAAAACTAAAAGCTTGCTTTGAAAACCCTTGTCTGAAGGATGTTTGCTGATTTCTTAGGGCGCTCCTCGCAGCCCTGTCCAGCCACATGAGGACATGCAGGTGAGCTCCTGCCTTGCTGTTACCAGCAGCAGCACCATGTGTCAGGGCTGATGTGTGGAGGGCAACAGCAGCTCAGGAGCTGGACGGTTACAGAAAAGCTTTCCCATGACTAAGGATGCAGCAGGGCCTGGTTAGCCAACTGGCTCTTACCTGCCTGGGAACAGTGGGAGCTTTTGCAAATGCCGTTACAATTTTCAGTGCACTAGTTGTAGCTGTAAATTCCTTGTGTCAGAGGCGATCTTTTTTTTTTTTTTTTTTTTTGCCTTTAGTTTTTTTGTCTAGTGCCCAGTTGTGCCCGAGGATTTCAAGGAGTACTGCAACACAGGCGGTGTCTGTGCCATTCCCAGTGACACCAAGACCTCGGCCTTTTGACATGCTGTACATATTAGCTCTTCTTCACGACCAGAGATGTGGAGAGCCCAGATGCCGCTCTCCATCCATTCCCCATCCCCAGACAGGGTCAGTGCTGTCGTCATATCCGAGGCAATGACGACTCCTCCACCGCTTTAGCCAAACAGTCATGCTGAAAAGATATGCCCTGGCAAAGGCACTGCTAAAGACTGCTGGAAGTGAGGTAAAGGGAAAGATGTAGAAGGCTGCGGAAGGTGTAATGAGGGAAGAACCATCCTGCCTCCCTGCGCTGCTGCTTCCCGCAGAGCCCTGAGGCTGCCGGGGCGGTGGGGGAGGCCAGGGAGGGCTGGGGGAGGCGCGGGAGGTTTGTGTGACTGTTAGTTGCTCTCATCATCCCAAAGGATCAATTTTCAGACCATTATCTTCTTTCCCACACAAGCAAACACACATGCTTCACTGATCCCAGAGAAGATTTATGAGTTAGCATCTGAGGAATAGCTATCAATATATGGGCACAATTAGCTTGAGGGGTTGTTAGTGGTTCTCCAGTAATGGCTAATGCCGTTGCTATCAGCCTAGAAGCCGCCCGAGCGCAGCGGTCCCACCGGAGACAACATACGGTGCTATCAGCATATTTTTCTCCAAGGCCCATGGGGTGTCTTTGGGGTCTTTTCTATCTGCCTTTGGTTTAGCCCCGCAACAGAGGCTTTCTCCTTTCCTCCGCCAGCCCAACAGACACAGCTATCTCGCGAGTCCGACTAGCCCTCTCCAGCACAATGGCAGGAAGTTATTCCAAGCCTCAGACAAATCCCATTTCTATCTCTGGAAGAGTAAAAGGTCAAAAAACACCAGGCTGCAGCCCTCCCAGCAATAGCAGCCCTGGCCGTTGCGGCAGCCGCCGAGGGGCTGAGTGAGGGGAGCAGGAGAGGAGCGAGGGTGCCGGGGCACCCGCTGCGCCCGCAGCCCACCCGGCTCCCGGTGCTGTGAGGCTCCGACCGGGCTTCGCGGGCCATGCCGATGCACAAGCAACCCTAGGAGAGGGGGGAGAAAGCCTGACTGCCAAATGACCAAAGCAGACTTTCTTCTGTGATCCCGCCCACCGTATTAACGTTGGCGCCCAGCCACATCCCCATCCTCTCCCAGCAATAGGTAGCTTAATTAGCACGAGCCCAGAGGAGTCCGTACTTCCCAGCTGCAGTGCACTAGCAAAACAGGAGCTTGTGGGGAGCACTTTAGCAGCGGCTGGGCTTTCTGGTGACATGTGCCTCCAAGCTACCCTGGCCTTCCCTCCAGACCTTGTTTTGGGTCCTTTGCTATTCCTACAATCAGAGCAGAGACAGGAGCCACAATCTTTCATGGTTCCCCAGTGTGCTCATAGGATTCCAGTAACAGCCAGCCGCTTCCCTCCTGTTGCTTTCCTTTCTCTTCTGCTTGGCTTGAGCAGAGAAGACACCTCCAAACAATGCACACAATGGCCAGTTGATGATTCAGACAGAGATGGGGCTGCTCCACCCATAGTAAAAACTTGGGTGTGATTTTGAGACGGCCTCGCCCGAGGTGCAGGGCGGGCTGCAGCAGGGTCCAAGCCACAACACTCTGGGCGGGCTGCGCTGCAGCAGGGCCCAAGCCACGACACTCCATTCTCATTCCCGCCTGGCTCCCGAGCGGGGATTTGCTATCAGCACTCCTCAGACCCCATTACGTGAACCATTAGGGACTGAGCTTCTTCTCACTGACCCAGCTGAAGTTTTTCCAGCTGTGCTGAAGAGTCCAGTCCCTTCTCTATGTGATCCCTGCAGTTAGGTTTTTGTTTGTCCTTCTTCCTATGGCTTTCCTGCTCCTCCCATTCCTGTCCTTCCAATTTTCTTGCCAGACTGGGACTCCCCTACTTTCCCTCCGGGCTGAGCTCGCACTTTAACCCTCTCTTTGAAAACTCACCACTTTTGTTTTGCTCCTAGGATATAAACACCTCTGAAGTCACCCCTATTTAAACAAAGCCTCATCCTTCCTCCCGTGGCTCCCTGTAAGCACTGATGTGCCTGTGCTACTGCAGTGCCACCGCTCCTCAACCAGCAAGGCGGGCGACTGAGCCGCAAAATCACAGGGCAAAATACGGCTTGCCAAAACATACGTGAATTAGCCTCAAAACAGGAACTAATTGGACATCTGGCTGCTATATAAGCATACGCAGAGAGGAGAGAAATAAGAAATTACAGAGAAGAGCAGTTAGAAGTAAGGATGACTAAGGCTGCACTGATGAAAGTGTAACTGTGTGGCTGCATTCACCCCTTCAGTACAGCGTGCTATCATGCACCTACGGCTAGGTGCCACACTGGCCCTTGAACAGCATCTTAGTCACTTGTCACTCCCTGCAAGGTGCAGAGGATGTACTTCTTCAAGGAAATGTATGCTAAGGGAAAAAAAAAAAGAAAAAAAAGTAATTAATTCTTGCAGCCTCAGGACCCCACCTTTGGAGTGAGGGCAGTAGCAGGGAAAATCTTATTTGTTTTTCTCCAATAGACCGAACACAGTGGGTTCAGCCCGGAGCTAAGGACGTTTCATATGGTTTCTTTGTTGTAAATCTGTCTGTCTGCACACGCTCCCCCAGACACGTGTCCTCAAGAGCAGTTTCTGTGACAGTGCCATGGCAGTGGAGCTGCAGCCTTGGCAGCCCAAGGAGAAGTGGGGCCACAGCCTGCGGCGGTGGCATCACTGGGTCGGTGAGCAGGGGGGTTCAGCGTTGCCTCTAGCACTGGCACACTGCCAAGCCAGGCTTTCTGATGACCTCTGCTTTTGTATTCAGTTCATGGGGAGATGGGCATATCTGTGGAAAATAGGGAGGCTTTATGTATCTGCTGTGTGCTTCAGCACATCTCAGTGTATAAGGCCGTCTTGGTATTTTTGCTCTTACTTTCTGTTTTCCTTATGGACTTTTCCTACGGGGCTAGAAGCAATAAAATCACTTAAAAACTGAAAATGAAGTGAGAAGATTACAAAAATTAGCAGAGGAACTTCAAGTCAGCCTGAATTCCACTTCAATTCCTATTTTGAAGTTCAAGCTGACAGTGTCATTTCAGCATTTATTCAGCATTTATTCAGTCACTTTTCTTTCTCCTTTCTTTCTCTTTTCAGTCACATGCAGTAGCTGCAGACAGTGCAGTGGACTATATGTTTTCTTTTTGGAAGATTTATGAAATTTTGGCCGCATTAAGGAACATGAAATGGTTTTGCCATCAGTAATGCGATCAACGGATGAAGCCTGTTGGGAAAGGCGAAGGCGGGCTGGTCGGGAGGTCGGGAGAACCCCATGGCACCCGCCACGGCCGGCCCCGGGGCTGGCCAGGTTTGCTGGAGCCAGGGGCACCGCTGCAGCCAAGCGCGCGTCCTGGCCGGCCACACGTGGCGGCCCAGCACTGGAGACGTGCCGGGCAAGACAATGATGCAAAGTCACAGGCTGTGTCCATGTCCCAACTGATGATCGGTGACCTCATCTGCTGGGTGTAGCTCAGCATGCAAAAACTGCAAAATACGGGATAGGCAAGGGAGGAGAAGAGATAGAGGAGAAGTTGCAGAAAAGTAGAAATAAACGCTGTAGTTTTGAATGTGATTGTGGAAAAACCCAGCTGGCTCATTATCATCACTTTTGTAACAGTAACATTGATCCTATTTCACCATCCCACAAGCACATTCCCTTCTGATTTTCTAGTTTTACTGTTTAAAAAAGATTATGACTTGGATAAGCTGCACAGCACCACTGCCTTCAGCTCCGTTTATCAGTTTACATTTACTAAGAATCTGGCTTTTAGCATTTAATAGATTAGTGTTCTGACAGGTTGAAAAATGATAGAAAAGGAGCTATTACCCTTCTCCCACATTGCTCAGATTTAAGATATTGCTGAGCACATTAATTGCACGTTGTTCCCAATAGATCAAGCTGAACTTTCATTTCTAAAATCTGTTTTTACTCCCAAACCGTTCCACTATTTGTGGAGTTTGGCAGAGTGTTTTACTCCTGCTGTACTCGCAAAAGCCTGCGTTACAAAACGCTGACAACTGGCCGAACGTAACCCCGAAGCAAAGGCACCTGCTCAGGAAAGGCAGCCCGGCCCTTCGCCAGCTGCGGCGCAGCAGAGGGACCTGCGCACTTGGGGTCTGACCTGGCGCAAGGGACATTGCAGAGGTGACAGCAAATCATCCATCACCTCCAAACTGTGAAACGCCCTGCAGAGGAGACCAGGAGATCTGGAGGAGCTGGGAAAAGACTTTTTTTCTTTCTCTTCTCATCTCCTTCACTGATTCTTCGCTGGCAGTCTGTGCTCCACACAGCCTGCTCCTTGTCATTGCAGTGTCACCTGCATGCTGGTGCCAGCCTGGAGATGCCAGGACACCACCCAGTACTCATGCACTTAACTTAGTGCCCCATATCTGCTGCCGTCCAGGAGCCGTTTTGAGGCATCCTCGACTTGCATCAGCCCGGCTCGTGCACTGCTGCCAAGCCCGCAAAACCCGGGCGGTCCTGGCAGAGCCGACGTCTGACAGTGCCGAGGGATTTCCTGGGAAAGAACTCCCAGCACACAGTTATTTTTAATGGTGCTGCGATCAGAGTGCAAATCTACGTGAATCAAAATACAGAGGAATAACAGAATTCAGAGTGTTAAGGATAAAGTATGCAACGTGCCAAACACAGTTGTTTTCCTTTTACAGCCTGTTATATTCAGATGTTGAGGAAATGATTTAATATTTCTGAACATGTTGTGATTTCATCGTTTGGTTCAGTAGGGGAAGTCTGAAAAGTCATGCAAATTAAGAGAAACACTAGATATGTTGTTCGTTAGTGTGTTGTTTACTATGTTGAGCTTTTTTCTAGCATGTGACTTACAAGTTTTAGGCAAGTAGCAATGCTATAGTGTGTGTGGCAGCCAAGGGCGCGTAAAATGTCCTTATGCAAAGTCAAAATTTGCAGTATTAGCAGGTCAAAAAGAGCTGAGCTATGAGTGAATCTCATAGGGAAGGTTAAGTCTCAGGAGGTGAAGGCATGAGGATGTTGACCACAGTTTGAGACCAGAGTCTGAGTCCTGAACCAGAGCCTCCTGGACTTGAACTCTGCTCCAAACTTCCAGGGTTACGGGAGCATTTTACTGCCTGTGCTGGTACAAAGTGGGCAGAACAGGGGACACTGGGCTGAGAAAAGAGCTCAGGTCTATTGAATTTCACAGGCAGGATTCTCTTTCCGCTCAAGAGTGAAGAAATGTGCCGTTGCCTCGTGAGCCTGGGAAGTTTACAGGATGGATGCCTAGATCCTCGCATTGACTTTAACCATCTGACTTGATGGAACGCACCTAAAATGTGCAGGAAAGTGGAGTTTTTAGGGTGTGATTTTTTTCCACATCTTCAGCCATGCCAAACCCTGTTTTCTTGGATGAGAAGCAGGACGCAACAGCAACAAAAAAGTCTGATGACTCAAAAAGAATTATTAAACAAACAAAAGAAAACCTGGCACAGGGAGCATTGTTTATATTTTTCCTAACATTTATGTATTTTTAAATAAAAAAATGACAGCCAGTGGATGCTGTACATTACCAAGCCGTGTGAGTGATGACCACTTTTCCACAAACTAAGGAAAATGAAAATTCTAAAAATGTCCAAAAATGAGTTCAGTCTCCTGTGAAATGTAAAGCAAAGAAGATTAATCTGAAGTAGCTTTGAAAGAAAAGCAAGAAGAAGATTTTTAAATTCTAACACTCCCTTACAGAATACTTAAGGGTAAAATAACACAATTCAGGTAGTAATTAATTCCTTAGCATAGCTGGTTTTCTAATACTTAGAAATGAGCATTTGGTAGCACCAGCCTTGGAACAGCTCCAGTCATTAGCACTTATCTTCAGTGCTGCAAGACTTAGATCTCTGCCGGATTCAGCCTCCTTCAGCATCCTGAGACATCCTGGTTCAACTCGACCACCTCCATGTTAGTGTGGGCCACCCAATATACCTGCCAGTAACACACATTTATGTTTGTATATGTAAGACAAGAAGTCTTTCAATACATTTCACTTCATGTTTAGTTCTGTGACTTACCTACACTGTTAGTGTACTAATAATTGCAATTATAATATTTAGTAAATATTACTGGCAAATAGCACCAAGTTTATAATTTGGGTTGTTTTCTGTAAATAGTCAATGACTGGAATTTGGCCTGTGTCGACTGGCTTTGGCTGAGCCTCAGTCACACTGGAATGTTTCTAGTTCCTGACCAGAGCACCATAATTTTTTGAATCAGGTTTCTGTGACAAATAGAGGTCTTTCCAAATTCCAAGTCATTTCAAAATTATTTATTTGTTTGTGGCTTACATCCTGGCAGTCCTTAAAATGTGTTGGGCACTATCTGCTCCTGGAAAAGGCAAAAATTACTGGAACAGTTGCCTGCAAGGCATCAGGGGGCTTGCTGCAGTGCTCCCTATGCCACGTACCCTTGCGCCTTCCTGACAAAATCACAGAGCTGCTGGTGAGACCAGACTGCAGACTAGGATCCCAGTTCTGTGTGACTTCCCACAGAAACATGGTCGTGCCTGAAGTCACCAGTAAAGGTTCACTGTTCTGGCAGAGCAAACCACTGCTGAAAGCAGCCTCTAGTCCAAAAAAAAGGCCAGACCCATGGAGCACACCTTCATCTCCTGATGCAGTTCCTGAACAGGCTCCTCCTCATGCCAGACAAGCTTTCCTATAATATTTCCAGTTGGCAAATCCCTGCATTTCTCAGAGCTTCAGGTTAAGAGGAGAACACGGCCCTCTCAGATTAAAGGGGACTTTTGCCGTTTATTTCAGTAGAGCTTATATAGGAGCATGCAGTCCCCTTTGAAAGCAGTGGCCTCCTGTCTGTGTTTAAAGCCAGGTAGATGTCTCCAGAGCTCTTGGGGAGCCTAGATAGTATCTATCTATAATTGTATTGCTTCTAATATTTCTAGCTTTCTATCTCCATACATATGTCCAGCAAGGTTGGTCCTTGTTTTCAGAAATTTGACCTGTTCTCCTAACATAAGCCCTCCCACACAGGTGCTCTTCCTCCCAATTTTTCCGCTGCCTCCTGCATATTTTCTTTCTTCACGCAATTTTGGAAGGGAAATGAAGTGCAGAGGTCGAGATCTCAAAATCTTTGCAGCATATAGCAATGAATTCAATAAGGGGAGAAATAAGGGCAATGAAGATTTGGCCCAAAATGGATGTGAAAGGTATGTTCAATTTCATCTTTTTACTCCTGTGTGCACCAAGCTGTGAGATGAGACAAGTTTCTGAGCAAAATACTGAAAGTTGGTTCATTTTTCTACCTTGAAGGACATTGTTGCAGTTAGACATAAGTGTATCAGCATAAACATTTGCAGCTTTCTTCTGATCACGCTGGCTACTCTTTTTTTTTTTTTTTTTTTTTTTTTTTTTGTAGGTCAATAAACTTCTGATGGTCACTGTTGTTAGTGGGCCATCAGGTAGCTGAAATAATTGTAGATTGGCTTTTTTTTTTTTTTTTTTTTTTTTTTAATTGGGTCCAAAATTGTGTTATTGAAGAGTTTAGTTAAACACAAAAAAAAGGTGTTGTGATCCCCTACTAAAGAGTCACTTTGCCCAATTTCCTGTTTATGTTCCTTCTCTTGAGCACTATAGCATCATGTGAGCTCAGACAGTTATAGATAGGCTGCATGACTGTTGCTGACCTCACACCACATGTTCAGTTAATAAGGTGAAACAGCAAAATTTGCTCTGTTTATGTGAAGAATACTGAGAAAACTGCCAGTTCCTAGTAAAATAAAGGGAGAAGGGCTCCCGATAGCCTGGCATGGGGCACAGTCTACAGGCGGTGCAGACCTGCAGCTCCTTCTGCTCTTTAACTGCTTTTCACATCTGTATTTATACAATGCTTACAAGCTACAAGAAAGGGGATTAGCCACAACTCTATTTTCTTCCTTAGCGAAGTAGGTTTGGAGTCCTTCCATAAAAGCTATTAGTTTAGCAAATTTTCTCAAAATTTGTCCAAACTCCAATCGCCTTAGTATATACATTTTCCTATACTTGCCTCCAAAAGTAAGTGAAATCCCTGTTGACTTAAACCGCTTCAGTCATCCAGTAGATGATTACAACCCACATTTGTATTCCAGAAGTGTTGTTCCTCTAGCAACCTGTGAACAACCTCATTTTTATAAAGAGCTCAAAGATCCATACAGAGCCTTTCAAAAATCCTTTAAGATTATGCAAAAATTTTGGATTAAAGTCTTTCCAAGTCTTTGAAATTTATCTCAATTTATATCTAGTCCTTGAGTCTTACTACTTATTGGTATTAAATAATTTATTGTGAACAAGTCAGAGAGAGCTTAAGTGTTTCCATGCCATGGACACAGTTAATTTTCATATAACGGTAGGAATCTTCACCTTTGCTATGTGAGGGGAAAAAAAAAAGCTGCATTAAGTATTGGTCAAACCAAGTAGGAGAGCAGAAACGGAGTTGTCTGGCTAAGCAGCTTTTAAGGGAGAATGTAGCTTCAGGAGCAGGTGTAACCCCATGACAAGTGAACTACTCTCAACATATGTAGCATGCAACAAGCATGTTCAAATTGTCAAGTGCTTTAGGATTTAAGGGGGGAAAGCTCTCTAGAAATTTAAGTTCTGTTCGGGATGATAATAATAATGTCATTTTGGATATTACTCATAAACATGCTGTGGACGAATATGGAACTAAAACTCTTGGCTGGAGGGTGAATCTGTAAACATCCTCATGTAAAGAGCCCTGCCTGTAACTCCTCACTGTCAGAGAGCTTAGATGCCTGCAGAAATGTAGGGACAGTCAGGGGTGTCCTTTGGGGGCAGCTTCAAGGAGCTGGTGCTTCACTCTGCCTGCCCTGCACAGAGGAGGCCTTTGGGTGGGAAGAGATCCTCCAGTGACCGAAAGTCACCGCTTCACCTAATGTCAGTGCTTTCTTCTATTGCTGAGAACTGAAGTCTGAGCTGCAATCTACTTACATCCACATGAGGAGTGAAAAGCACAGACAGAGTGAAACAGAAAGAGAAGGAGGATGTCCAAGGCTTGATTTGTTGTCCACCCCCAGCCCGCCCCAGGCATGTGATGCCACCACCTGGTGTCACACAGCAACTCGGGCAAAAGTGTGCAGGTCAGCTGCCAGGGCTAGCCAAAACTGCTGTCCTGCCACCCGTCCCCCCTCCAAGGAGGTCTGCAGGGCTCCACCAGCTCTCTGGAGCTTCCGGGGACCCCACGCCAGAGCTGCTGCCTCAGTGTGTAGCTTGACTCCTTGTCAGCTCTCCAGATCCCTTCAGGCTTTGCTTTATAATGATGCCAAATCACAAAAATCTCATTTGCTTTCTGAGAGGATGTGAGGCAGTCTTTACCATCTTGTTAGTCCCAGGGAAAAGTTGCCAAGCACAGCAGGGGATTAATTTATTTATTTATTAATACCGACTGTGTCTTTTCACTTGGCACCTTGTAGATGCTTTCAAGATACCCTGGTCAGTTCTGGCTGTGTGGTGAAACAAATCCCACTTGGCCACAAGCCTCTCGTGGGAGGTGGAGCCCCCAAGGATGCCTCTGTTTTTCCTGTGATGTCTGTTAATTGTAATATGGTAATGTCTGGTCCTTACACTTACTGCAAATAAAAACCAAAGGGCCTGCAGCCATTGGAAGGGTGGCTGGTCGAGGTGCGCTTTTTGCACCAGAGAGCCTGGGAAAAGAGTAGAGGAGGGCACAGCTGCTGCCCACTGGCCCTGGTATCTTATCGAGAAGCCTGCCCTCACCACTTGGGCACAAAGAGCAAGGAGATGACACCCTGCCCATATCTTCCCAAGAAATCTCTATTCAAAAAGAGTGTTAAAACCACCCTTCTCATTTCTTTACTGCTTTTACAAAGAGACCCAAGTGAAACAATATTTCTTCATCCAAGCATCGTCCTTCTCCTCTCCAAAGTACAGTACTACTCATATTATTTTACTTGCAGAACTGGTTTTGTCATCATCTTCAAGGTTTTCAAGGAATTCAAACACCAAAGTTTTAAAGTCACTATAACTTTGACCCTTCATGCCCAAATGAACCCATTAGCCTTACAAAGAATCTGCTTGTTTATTAAATAGCAGTGAGTCATTCTGTTGCAGATGTTTGTATATGGAAAGCACCATAAATATTATGGACTAGGCTGTAGACTGGTTGATTGCGAATGCATGCAAGGAAGCAGGCAATTTTTGACTTAGGTCTTTTTTTCTTTATGGTGTGTGCCACTTTTTCTACACAAACCACAAGTTTCTTTTTGTGAGAAAGAGAAAGAAAGGAAACCTCTCTAGTTCTAGAGCACGTCATCTTAGTTTTTTTATTATCAAGCTTGCATTGCACATTAGAGCACAGGAAATTTTTAGGTTAGCTTTTTTAGACAATTAATGTGCCTGTATCACCTTGAAAGGGACTAGGTATTTCCCCTTCGAGTGCGTACCCATCGCGTCTCCTCTGAGGAAGATTCTTGCTGACTTTCCTGAAACAAGGGCATTTAGAGTCATACTGAAACTACTGCAAACCGATAGACGAGTGACTCGGTAAATGACTCACGACATCACAGATGGAAATACAGCGTTAGGCTCTAGTCTGCCCTGAAATCATGGTGTTACAGGTCTCTTCATCAGATGAGCCAGACGCTTTCTACAGTCCCAGAGCGAGGTCTGGGCATCGTGGTTAGCTCAGAGCACTTTCCCGTCCCAACCAAGCGCTGGCTTCAAGCAGTGCTGAGCACCAGCAACCATCCTGCAGCAAATGGCGGGGCGGACACCAGCAGGCAGGGAAGGAGAGACGGGCCAGACTGCAGGTCTGCGGGCCAGCTCCTGTGCGCCTGCCATGGGCACAGGCAGGTCTGGACCCAGGCAAACGCATCAGCCTCCCAGCACCCACGTAAAGTGAGAAAACTACTGCAGAAACTTTCTCTTTTTTTTTTCTCTCTGGGTTAAATTAGTGTTACATGCCTGTGGAGTCAGAAGAAGGCCCTAAGGGAGGAGTATTTTTCTCTCTTGAATTGAGCGTTTATTGATTGTTCTTTCCCAGCCATAAACCGTGAATTTTGGTCTTTTCCTGCTGATTAAGTTTGTGAGATCTGAGCAGAAACCAGACAACAAGGGAGAAAACATCCAAGTGAAGTGCTGAATAATGGGGCAGCGGGCAGCAAGCTCAGCTGCCTCCAGAGTACTGCCTGGGGACACATGAGGAGGGACAAGCAGACAGCTTCATTAGGCAGAGATTTATTACACTGCACTGATGGGACCAACAGCTCTTTGCACGTGAGGATGCTCACTGGGAACTGTGCCTGAGCTCTGCTCTCCCGGCACAAAGCTCCCCATTGCAGCGTGTTGTTCTGCAGCACCAGCTCCTCCTGTCCCCGCAGCAGGGGCAAGTGAGCTTAGCTTATATGGCCTTAATAGGCTTAGACATCAGCTGCTCACAAAGCTGTCTACGTATGAATTTTAACTTCCTCTTTTAAATCATTTATAGGAAATGCTATAAAGTTCCGCCTATTTTTTTTTCCCTAAAATAAAATGCTTAAAAACAGTTCTTAAAAAAAAAAAAAAAAAAAAAAAAAAAAAAGCTTTAAAAATGTCTTTCTCAAGTACTGGCGCTCCTGTGGGATGGTTATACCACAGTTCTGCTGGCTGCTTGTCCCAAGAACGCCTCCTGCACGGCTCCTCTCACAGCACATAGTAGGAGGAGCCCTGTACACACTGATGCATCCTGACTTCAACCAGTCGTGGAGAGAAACCATGTCAGACCCTTCTCACATCGCCTTCATAGCTCAGTCTCTCCAACTCTCCAAGAGTTTGTTTGATGAGAACTGTCCTGAACATTCAGGTTGTTTCCAATCCTCCCCATCACAGATCTCTGGCCTTATCTTTCAGCATCAAGCCTGGCCGCTGCTGGCCTGGAGGTGACCACACACTGCTGGCCCACCAAAAAGCCGGCCCCAAGGTGGGACGAGGCAGCAACACACACGTGTTGTTCCCTCTTGTAATGCCCTTTGCTTCCATGTGTAAAATAAAGATTATATTCATGGAGGAGTTTTAAGTGTCAATTTAGCTGGTAAAAAAAAAAAAAAAAAAAAGTTGACTATTTTGTGTTTTGTTATTAGAACTATCAAAAAAAGTCTCACAGGCCATTTAGGGGATTAAATATTTGGCTAAGACTTTCCCACTTAGGTTCCCATCCTGATGTTGTTTACTAGCTAGCTGTTTTCTTGGCACAGTATAGGTTTGCTTGTGGCCTGTTTTATCTGACACCACAGATTACTACACCCTCATGGTAAACAAACATTCACACAGAATAGTAGCTCTGGTTAAACCTCACACCCTTTCTTCAGCAGAAGCAGAGAAATCAGATTGTGGAAGTAGCGATAGCCTTCTTAAACATCCTCCTGAAATGGAAGTAGAGACATTCCTCGTATCTCCAGAAGTGGCTATGGAATTCCTAATGTGAAAAATTCACAAGCCAGAAGAAAACACTGATGTCTTGTGTTGCATAGAGCAATGTGCTGGCATTCAACCAACGCTGCTGCAAATTCCTTCTTCTTTTTGGCAGTGAACTATTCCACTTACGAAGGGCAGAAGAAAATTGTTCTAGATTTATGTTGGCTCTTGTCTGATTGTAGTTGTGCTTTTCTGATAAAGACTTCTCTCCAATGCCAACAAAGCTTTGAAGGACATATAAACATATCATCATCATTCAAACATACCATATCTTTCCTTCATCAAAAAGGAACTAATTTCAAGAGGCCCCAAAATAAATGTAGTATTTCTTCTGTCCACTTAGAGCCTTCCAGTAGTACAAGTGACAAACCCAGGATGAATCCCAGGAACAGTTTACTATTTAAGTATATAGGTTGTTTCATATAAACCATTGGAGCCCAGTCTTCTTCGCTTAAATTGATCCAAATTCTCCTGTAAACTTGGCAACATTTTCAATTCCAAACTAAATATTTTCCTTTCCAGACATTGTAGATTCTGATCAGCTCAAATAAATCTCTTCACCCTGTCGTAGCACTCTGATCCTCCTGGTGTCTGACACGCCCTGGTCAAGGCCCAGCTTTTTACTGGCTCCGAGGCACATTCCAGTTGGGTGCTGACCCCATGGAGAAGCTGTTCCTCTGATCATGGCCTTGTGGTGACAGGGTGTGAGGAGGAATATGCTTGAGCAGAACCAGCACTGGTTCTGGACTGTCCCTCAGGGTGTCATGGATTTAGATCTGCGGCATCTCCATGGGGAGCATATTGCCCATACACGTGTCCTGCACATCTCCCCCTTGGCGTGACAAGACAGTATCCCAGGGCCAGCAAGTTCAAGACAGCACTGCACACTGGGTTCAGTGCTGGTCCCCTTCCGATGGGGAAAGAGGATATTTAGTTCATTGCAGGCACATGCCAGGGAAATAAGGAGGATATTTGACCCTTGGAGATAAACCCACATACTGAAAGGTTGCCTTTGGTGTGTCAAACCTTACTTCACATTTCTTACAGAGCAGAGCGAGTATTGGGTACTGGTGATATCAAACAGACTCAAATCTACCTTGCAACAGAGCCGTGGGTGCCTTGGAAACTCAGCACATCTATGCTCAGCATTGCTGCGCACACAGAAGTATATTGGTATATAAATTTGTTTTGTAAGTAAAGGTACATACTGGTGAAAGTTTCAAAAAAGAAAAGAGCTCTTAGGAGGGAGGTGACAGTGATGGCACAGACTATCTAACTGGGAGAAGAGGTCCAAAGCTAGTCCTTAGACCCTGTTTGTGCAGGTAGCCATGTCAGCAACTGAGTCACCCCTCTGGGCTCAGCTTCCTGATCTCTTCTCCCTCCTTGGCAAGACTTATGCACAGGTGATCTCCATCCCATTTCCATCAGGAGCCAAATTGATTTAAACAGCTTGGAAGGGGGTAATAGGTTGACTTGCTCTCAGAAGTGGCTCTGGAGAGGATCTTGTGGGCTCCTTCTACCCTGCTGTGGGCAGCCTGCCTCCCTGGTGGGGAAGGTAGAGGGTCTTGGGTGCTTTAGAGCTCCTAATACTGTTTATTTATTGTTTTAAATAGACTGATAGCTGCTTGTTCAGTCTTCAGGAGCTCTGTCTGCAGTACTTTGTTCCTTGGCTATTGTGTCTTGATTTTGGAGAACCTTTTCCTTTCAGAGTAGGGTAAAGTACTGCCTAGCTGAATGGATGTACTTTTAGATGAAATATTGCCTGAATATTTTCTTAAAGCATTTTATTCATGCATATCTGATGTAGTCTGTCAGCCTGGAAAGAGTTTTAGGGACTTTCATAATGGTTTGTCTTCCTCAGAAATTGTGAGAATATTAACAGACAGCATGAAAGGCTTCACTGCACTGCAAGGAAGTCTCTTTTGCATGAAAACCTTCTTTATGAGAAATGGACTGGGTGTTTATTTTTTAAATATATTTATAATTATATCTACTAGACCTCAGTTTCAGCAAAATCAAGCACCTGCTTACTTTCAAATTGTGTAAGATTTTGCTGAAATTGACTTTTTTTATGCTGTCGTGGAAAGTCATTCTGCAAAGTCTCAGGGAGGTTATTTTAGCCCGTGTGGTTGTTCAGATGCTGGGGTTTTTGTTTTGCTTTTTGCTCTAGTGAACTTTTGACTCTGGTGGTGAGACAACTAAAGCAGCTGCTGCCGGTGGCAGGCACCTGGACCATTGAGGGGCACCATCTCCCTTCCTTCTTGGCAGACCAAGTGAGAGGGACACTTTGTCATCAGCTCTGCCTTGCTCCCTCTGCCAGCTCCTTGAGGCCATTCTGGTTTGAACACAGTTTTACCTGTTCCTTTTCTTTATAGGCTTTGGTGAGGGGAAGAAAGCTCTGGACATCTTATTTCAAATACCCATGGTGCTGGGGCATCCTGAATTTTTCTGTTTAACTTCTTAGAAGGGAAACTCCCTTAAGGTTTGATCTTAAAATCAGAAGCTCATAAATAGCTGCTTATTAGTACTGAAATCAGTCTGAGAGAAGCTGGCTGGGTCATTTGGAAACGTTGTCTTTACTAGCAAAGGTGTTAACAGGAATGAATATGCGGCAATATGTGGTACAGTATTAAATGTTTTCATGTTACTAAAACCTTCTAACTACTTCTTTGTACACATACAATAACTAATACAGGTGAGGTATGTGCCTACATGTTGCTTGCAGCTTGAGGGCTGTGTTAGTGAAGTCAAGTTCATCTTGGCTACCTAACTGTTAGGAGCGGCAGCTCTGCCTTTCACAAATGCAAGCCAAGGGCTTGCATTTCAAATTAGAGTCATAGTTAAGCCAGTTAATTAAAATAACAATAAAATCCAAAAGATAACATGCATGTTCAGGCTGACTGACGTGTTGTGGCCAGCAGTCAGGAGGCTAAAAGTTCCCTGTTTGTGCCCTATGCAGGCATGGCGCAAGCGCTGGTTCGTGCTCCGCAGAGGCCGCATGAGCGGGAACCCGGACGTGCTGGAGTACTACAGGAACAACCACTCCAAAAAACCCATTCGCGTCATCGACCTCAATGAGTGCGAAGTGTTGAAGCACTCGGGGCCCAACTTCATCAAGAAGGAATTTCAAAACAACTTTGTCTTCATTGTGAGAACCACCTACCGAACATTCTACCTGGTAGCCAAAACCGAGGAGGAAATGCAGATCTGGGTGCACAACATCAGCCAGATCTGTAATTTTGGACATTTAGAAGATGGCACAGGTAGGATCAAGATCATGCTTATTTTAAGGGTTGGGAGGATGATATGTTTTTAGGCTCTTTCATAGCAGCACACAGGAAGTGTGGACCTTGCCAGCAGGTTTGGGATAGCAAGGAATGTGGGAAGCTGTTTCACATGGGTTCACAGCATGGCTATTGCTGAACCCTCATTTACAAGTTACCAGGATTCTCATTTCTGTTGGGTAAAAATAATAGCTGGACACTTGGTCTCACTTTGAAAAAAGATGTTGTTTATGGAAAGGCTGACTGTTATCTATATTTATTTAGTTTGGATTAATGCAAGACACCTGTTCCAAAAAAGACAGTGTCCTGCAAAAACTCTCATTTTCTCAGGTTTTGCTAGATGTGGAATGTAGATAGGTTTGTGTGTATATGTACATATATAAATCAATGACAAAAATACTGAGCTATCTTAGTCTATTAATGAGATGAAAAATAAAAAAAGGTAGAGGATAGGAGAGTATTAGAAGTGTGTGTCTAGACTTAAGAGATGGTCTTGCCAGGGAAACATGTAGGAAGCCTGTTTGCCGAGACTTACACCTGTACATACTCAGTAAGGTGAATTTGCTTGGAACATTTCCAAGAATTAGCCACTCCAAACTGCATCTAGACAGTAATTAATGCCAGGACCTGTATCATTAACTTACCTTTCAAATGAGAAAATCAGGCTCAGATAACAGCAATCTGTCATTCCCTTGATATTTCCAAGGGGCAGATACAGCAGCAATTTGAGAGCTTCATAGGAAGTGACTCAGAATTAAATCCTTGGCTGTGATAAAAGCCAGCACACGAGCAGAAGAGGGTGGTGAGATGGGGGCTCAGCCTTGTCAGAGAATTCAGAAAGGACAGCAATATGTTTCATGGGTATCATAGTGTGGCAGGGTGGATCACCGTGCCCTGGTCTGTGCACTGCAGTAGCCAGAGCACTGCTGGTGCCTGCAGCTGCTGCCATGAAGTCAAACCTCAGCCCTGTACCTTGCAAGGAAACAAAAGGCCCAGATGAGGTGTTTTATTTTAATCTACTCCAATTCCTGGCCTTCTTTAATCTTCTCTTCAGTAGTTTATTCTGAGGGGAAATGGAAGGGAGTAGGAAGTGCTCTGCAGTGTTCCTGTTATAAATCTGAGGTCTGCTGTTTTCACATTCAGTTTAGAGACCATGTGGAAAACTTGCTGACACTTATGTGCCAGTCTGAACTGCCCATGCAGGCAACTAGCATGTTAGAGCCTAAACATCGTGTTATGAGCTGGGAGCAGTGTGGAAATTGGAGTCAATAGACTTTTGCAGCTTGAACATAATTAGAGACCATTCAGAAGCTCACGTATGCTTGCTAAAACTGTGATGTGTTGCTCTTGTGTTGCTGCTTTTGCTGTGGTATTTTAGACACATATTCATCAAATCATGTGAAATGAAGGTAAGTCTTTCCATGCAGAACAAAAGAGAAAATTAACATACCTCCTTGTGCTCTGCCTGTACTGTGTTGAGGATATGCACAGGGAGACACGATTTGCAGAGGACCAGAGGAGCTGAGGCAGCAGTTATCCCTAGCATAGATGCATTTATATTGGGAAACCTCTGTTTGGTTGTGCTGGTGGAGCCCAGCATGGCTTGTACAGCTATTTTATGCCCAGGCAGTGCGTGGAGAGGGTCACAAAGCAGTGCTCCTCTGCCTGCAAAGGGTGACAGGGTACATACTCGCAGATGAGAAATGACAGCTCTTGCTGCAGCTGTTTGAAGTGTTGGCATTGCAGCTTTCTAAGCTGCTCCTGAAAGTAAATGTTCTTCCCAAGGTAACTAACAGTGCATGGCGTTTGCCTTGGTTCAGTATAGTTTGGCACTATGGTATAGTCACTGTGGTCAGTGTAAGTTAAGTTCCCAGGTATGCACTTACCTCCCTGATGAGAAATAGTCATACGCTCTTATTTACCCCCACAGCCTCTGCTGATCTGGAGTATATTCTGGTCAGGCTGCAGGGCTCCTTCAAATCTTATTTATATCCTGAGCTCTGATTTAATTCTGCACCATTTCATGGGATGCACATCACATCACATTTCAAATAGTTGCTAATTGCTTGAGCTTTTTGGAAGCACCTAAATCCCCCAAGTGCCTGTAGGTTTAAACAAATTGCCCTTAAAAATTAACATAAGAAGAGAAAAGCTCTATTAAATGCCAAATGCCTTTTTAAATGGAATGCTACTGTGTTTAAAAAAATACTCTGCAATGAATCATCAAATGAAAGACATGTGAATTGCAAGAAAGTTTAATAAGCTGTTCTATATATTAAAATGAACCTCAAAGCCCATATTACGTTGTGAAATCAATCATTCTTAATCCTTGTGTTTTTGGAAAATTTGCTGCAACTTTGGGGCTGAAACCAAACCTCCTGTTTGCTTTGCTTAGTGCACTTGCAGAGCAGTTGCAGGATCACACAGTGACTCAGCTGTAAACACAGGCCACTTGTTCTGAGCCTGTCCAGTAGCAAAGAAGCAGGATTAATAGCTGAGTCCCTGTTATCAGAGGCCTCTGCTGCTGAAGCAGCCAGACCCACATCAATGAAAGCCCTGCCAGTCTGGCAAGGCCAGCCCTAGGTGCCTCCTTCAGCGAACAAAGAGCAGGGCAGCAGCTCATGGGCAGAGCAGGCAGATGTCAGGAAGCACCTGGGCGGGCAGCGTGGGAAGGGCCGGCCCGGCAGAGCTGCCCACCCGGCTGCAGGGAGCTGTGCCGCTTGCTGGCCGTGTTCAAAACGGCAGGAGCAACCTGGTACCTCCAGGGCAAGGGAACCAGGCCTCTTCCCCCAATTTTTCTACCCTTCCTATAGAAAATGTGGCTTCTGGCAAAGCAGTGAATCCTTTGGGAGCTGCTGTTTTTGCAGCATGGAGGGCAGTAGCATGGGTTGAAAGAACACGGTGCCAGGAAGGGATCCCTAGCCCAGTGGAGATGTTATCCCCCTTGGAGCAGGTGTCCTGGTGCCACAAGCAGCCATGCCGTGTTGTGCATGCAGCTCAAATGACTGGTGAGCATGAGGTGAGTGCTTCTCATCAGGACACCTCACTTTTAAAGGTTGCAGCTGAGTGTTAAGCACTTCCCCCAGCCATGCCTTGGCAGGCAGTGTCTAAACCCAAGGGGGATCTGTATTGGAATCCCACTGGATGTAGTTGACACCCATGGTGTCACAACAGAGCTCCTGGGGCAACCCGCACCCTCGCCCCGGGGCTGCTGCCTCCTGTTTGCGCTGCCCTGTGCCCGAGGAAGCAGCTGCAGCCCCTGCTGCCTTGCTGGCAAACGGAGGGAGGAGGGTGCACGGCACCAAACCCGCTCTCAGCACTCGTGCCCGAGCAAATGCACATGCATAATTTATTCTCCCTAACTGCTGCTGCAGTGTAACTTTAATGCACACCGATTCAGTTACCGGCAGGGTTCGCAGGGGCCAGCCCGCTCTGCTCGGAGCTGCCTGCCATCTCCAAGTGCCTGAAGGTTAGCAAAGGGCAGGGCTCTGCTGTCCCCATCCCTGCAGTGCCCTGGGGTACCATGTGCTCAGTCTTTCCTGATGGGATAATCTTAGACTAAAACCTGTGAGTACCAGATGGAGTTCAAGCCTGCTACTTCTGGTTGTGCTAATAACCCGGAATGTCATTCATTTTTCTTGCATGCATTGAAAATTCATTGAGTGGGCTTTTTTTTCCATGTGTGGTCAGAGGATGAGGTGCCTGCATTTTTCTGAGATCCCTACAGAATTAACTCGGTACATATTTGATCTTCCTCAGTTTACAAGGCAACTCTTGAAGTCCAAGACATGAAAACTGGGCTACCATGTTAGCCAGCAGAATAAAAAGGGAAAAATGACCTTGTCTATTTGGAAGTTTTGGGCTGTCAACCACACTTTCCAAAAAAGAAAGGCTGTAAAAATGCGATAACTAGGATAAATAGTCCTGCTGATGTCCTGCTTTGTAAGCACCTGCTTATAATTCAGCAAGTGTTTTTTGAATAAGCTCTAATTGAAGCATGTGCCTGATGGGATCTACCATGACCCCTTAGGGCCGAAGTTAGCTGGAGGAAGCAGCAATGAGTTAATTTGGGTAGAGGGGAAGGAAAGAGTCGGCTCCCTCCCCCAGCACTTGCTCAATTTGAAGGGATGAGCCACAGGGTAGTTCTAGAAACTGCAAGTTTAACTGGCACTCAGCTTTGCTTGTTTCCTCACAGCTTTCCCTGTGTATTTTACTTTTGCTTTTGACTTTGCTCCTCTAGCAAAAACAATTTGCTTTTTTTTAACTTGTCTTTTCATTTAGCCCAAAGAGATGATGGGATGAAGCCTGAAGCACAAGTTTGCAGTCACAGGAGGTTTTGGGCTGCTTTCAGCAATGTTATTTAGTGATGCTTGTCTTAAAAGCTGTGTCCATCCACCTGATGCCCTTGCGCATGTACCTGCTGCCTCCTGGCACTGAGAAGAGGGCTGCAGCTGCATGCAGTGCAAAGACTTGGTGCTTTTGGGCTGGGTGCTAAGCAGAAGCTGCCTGAGGTGCTCCAGATCTCTCTGCTCTGTGGAGTCTGGTCTGTAGCACACATAAGCAGGCAAGGAGCTGTTCCAGTATTTTAAGCAAATTCTACACATTGGAATTACAGAAATCTCATTTCTTGCTATGCTGTTAAATGTGCTTAATGCTTGGTTTTATGAGCAGTCTTTGTATTTTTGAATTTGTCTCTTTTCTGGGTGTTTTTCCCTTTTGTAGAAGGGAGTTGCAGCTTTGACTGGTGCCTGTGCTTGGGCCAGAGATGGGTGCCTGCTGCTTGCAGTTTGCCTGGGCATCCAGTCCTGAACAGTTGTGTCAGGAAGCGCCTATGCGCAGCAGCCCTATGGGGAAAGGAGTCTGTGCCTGGTGGGAGGGCTGCGCTGCAAGGAGCAGGCACGTGCTGGGCAGCTTTCCCATAAGAAATACCCCAAAGCTGCATGCTGAGAGATACCTGACTTGCACTTGGGGCTGGCTTTCAGATGTAACTTCTCCAGATGCTGGGCTGCAGTCAGTGCTTTGCCCACATTGCTCCTCCTGCAGGTAGCCAGCATGTTGCTGCAGCTCTTGGTGTGTGTTGTAGGTTTGCTGCCATTTCTGTCCCAGGAATGGGAAGGGAGCTGGAGGGCGGTCAGTGTCTCCTGCAGCCTAGAAATGCTCCCAGTCCTCTCGAGCTGGGTCTGGAGGGGCCTGGGCAGCACTGAGCATGAGGGACTGAAAGAGGAAGGATGGGTGAAAGGCGTCATTCTGAGTCACGGTGCCCTGTGGCCTCCTTGCTGGCCCTTTTCTCAGCGAGGTAGCCAAGCCCATGCTGGCCAGTAGTGCCTATGCTGCTGCACTTGTGGCTTTGTCCCAAAGGTGACCAAGAGCAAGGCGAGGGGAGCCGGCGGGTGAGCCCTGTGGTGCAATGAATCCGGCTCTCCTGCAAGCGGCAGAGATTGGTTTCACCCTTTGAGATCTCAAAAGTGGGAAGAAATCAATCCCTTCCCTTGTCTCCATTAATTTGAAGTGTTGGAGATTAATAATTAATTATTTGTGTTAGAGAAAGCCTAAGAAACCCCTGGTGAAGCAGATGCTTCACCATGGAGGAGCCCATCACTGTGCAGGAGGTGGTGTGTCCTCCCATGAGGTGGCATCAATGGACTGCACCACTGAGGTGTCCCCTCATCTGCAGCACTGCCTTGGCCTGACCTGCCAAGGTGTGGCCAAACCCACACTTCTGCCCTGACCCACTCCCCATTTTGGGGCAGCTTTTCCCCTGGGGCTTTGAGCACTGGGATGCTGTGCGGGCCCTGCTCCCACCGTGTGGCTGTGGGCAGCCAGTGGGACCCCAGCTGTGTCCCATAGGGACAGAGCAGGTTTGAAGCCTACCTAGCACCTTTGCAGAGCAAGGAGGATGTGGCTGCAAGCTGCTTCGGACCACAGTGTCTCTTGTTAAGCATGTGGAGTGGGTTAAGGCTTTGGCCAGGTTGCCCGGAGCTGCGGGTGGTGTTTCCCGGTCCCCTAGGTGTGTGGCAGGTGCTGTGGCCGGTCCTGATCCGCGCCGTTGCCTCTCGTTGCAGGTTCTGTGGAAAGCCTGTCACACACCACATCATCACCGCAGCCCTCGCCAGCCGCCTCCACCCACGCCTCCCGTGTTGCCGACCCTTCCTTCTCTGTCGACGGGGCCGCAGCCGACCCCTCTGCTGCTGAGGAGACCCCTAGCGAGTCGGAGTCGGTCTTCCTCCCCGATTACCTCTTCCTCTCCAACTGCGAGTCGGGCAAGCTGGGTCACAACAGGTAGGGCTGATGTCTCAGCTGGCATCCGGGTCTTCTGCTCTGCAGCTCAGCCCAGGTTCCTGAGCTCAGCAGTGGGGTCATGAGCACTGGGATCGTCCAATTTACCAGGGACTTGTCTTAGCTGCAGTTACCAGAAGGGCATCGTGTTTTGGCCTTAGCGAGCTCTGAGCGGAGGCACCAACTATGCAGTGAAAACATCCAGGGAGCAGCAGCATCTCAAGTCCCAGCCCTGGGCTTCTGTCTGTAGCTTCCTAGGGAAGGGACATGTTTTGGCCCCAAGTGTGCCTTTTGCTGCATTGAATTGCTGAGTGGATCAAGTTGCAGGCATGCAGTGTTCTTGTTCCTCCCCTTCCTTTTCTAAAAGTCCCTCTGGTTTTTAATTTGAGCTCCTGCAACATGACAAATCTCTTGTTTTATGAGAACTTGGCTTTGGAAGCCACATCTTCCCCTCTCCAGGAACAAAATTTGGAGAAATAGGTGGCTCTTTTAGGTGCAGAGGCTGAAACTTGAACCGGAGCCCAGCAGTGTCTCTGCGAGTGGACTTGCTGCCATGCACAGCACATGCAGCTCTCATGCAACGTTGAGACCTGCTGCACAGCCCCCAGCAGCTGAGCAGGACTAGCTGAGCAGCTACCACAGTTTGCACAGGGTCATGGTGGGCCAGCTCTCAGCCGAGGAGCTCCTGCGGTGGTGTGCGTACTGGCTGGCCATGGGGTGCCCATGGTGATCTCCTGCTGGCTGGGTTGAGTGGAGCACATTTGCTTGGTTGCAATCACAAGAAAAGGAGAGGGATTCTCTTTGATTTCTTTCTCCCATGCAGATGTGATAGCTGGTCAAACTCTGACCGATCACTGGAGCAGACCTCATCGGACGACGTTTTTGTAGACTCTTTGCAGTCCCAACCCTCCTTGTACCTTGTGCAGCCATCCAGTGCTGGTGCTGTGCACCAGGATGGGGCTCCTGTGGCAAACCATGGAGATGTCTCCGGGAACATAGACATTACTGGCCCATCCTGTGACTTTTCCTCCTCATCTCCATTGCTGGGAACACCACTAACACCAACTTTGCAGATTGACAAGAGCCAAAACGCGCTGCCCTATGGAGTGACCAAGCTGGATGTGCTATCTAACACTCCGCCGCCCCGACCACCAAAGCCTACCCACTTCTGTGACAGGAGAGGGGAAGAGTCCAGTACTGGAGCCCTCCACAATGGTCACGTGGGGATCTGCCGGGCCCAGGTTGCTTTGGTGCCGAGGAGAATCTCCTTGTCCAGTTTAGACAACGTCAGGAATTGGAAAGGTAAGTGCATTTCTGCAAGACAGCAAGGTATGCCTGGGGCAAGGGATGGAGCTGCCCTTGCATGCGGAACAGACATCGTGCCATCTTGCATGCCCCTTCTAAAATAAGGGTCTTCAAAGGAGGCAAAGCTCTGCCTCCCTGCCCAGTGCTCACACTTGTTTTTCCCATTCTTTTTAAATCCTGGTAGGCCTAATAGTCAATGGGCCTTCTTTTCGCACACTAGTATTTTAGCTTCCACTGCAAACTACATACTGAAAGCTCTATCAGCTGTATGTGGAGAAATAGGTAAGAGAAATTCAGACTTGGAATTCAGAAATAGGCTAGGAATTCTGCCAAGTATCACCAGGTGCCTCTACAGCCTCCTGTCTGGAAAAAAAATACACAACTTAAAGCAATCCCAAATGCTTGTTTCCAATTAAGTTGCGAGCAGAACTGCAACCTGTCCCTCAGTTACATTCCGCATCTGCTCCTGCAAATTCCCATCAGCATGTAAACACAGACAGCAATTTAGCTGTGATCTCTGCAGGGTGACTCATGACTTGTTCATTTGTGATGCTCCCTTCTCTCCCCAAAAAGAAAGCAGCCAACAAATAATGAAACAAATGAAAAGCCAGCCAGCAAAGCAGACAGTGCCAGCTCTATTTCTGCAGGTCAAAACGTGAGCTTACACAAAAATGCTTTCTGAGCTGTGCTGTTCTGCTGCCTGTAGAAGAAGGATGTCTTTTTGTCATTTTTCACATATTTAGAGTCAAGATCTGGAAGCCAGAAAGATGCTGGTGATGTAATTCCAGACAAACCAGGGGCTCTGTGTCCTTGAGCAAATACCCCTGTTGTGTCCTTGCATTTCATGCAGGGCAGCTTGAAAACCAACCACAGAGCAAGAGTCTCTGCTGCAAACAAAGCTGTGCTCTGAGCGGAGGTGACTTCCTCGCTTTTCTTGAAATGTTGTCATCTCACAAAAGGAATAGTCAAAAATCTACAACCTTCCAGGTGTCAAAATTCAGCATGCATAGAATTAGAAAGTTTTTATTTTGTGGAACCACAAAACATACAGAAGCAGATGAAATTTCTAGCAGGAATTGACTGAATATTTTGCAATGAGGCACCGTTTTTGAGGAGGAGGAGAGTGCAGGTATTTACGAAGACAAACTGTATTTAGATTCCTTCAGTTTGACCTTGAATGTTTTGTGGCTAGTAGGTCTTTCTCCTAAGACACAAAGCTTAAACATGGAGACCTTTGCCCAGCCTGTTTATCAACATGTACAAAACAGTTCCTGGAAGGTTTGTGGAGAAACACCCATCAGTGGAACTGGTGTTCTTGACTATTGGTTTTGGTTGCAAGCTCTTTGAAAAATGCTGCTCTTGCTTCCAGACATGTGCCACTTGAACACCACCTGGAATAGTTGGAATAGTTAATGCTTGTCCCTTTCCTCTTATGCCAAAATAATTGTAAGAGGATTAAGTGTCCAAATGTCATATTCTGCTAATGTGCTGCAAGGTTCTCTCTGCCTGACAGAGGGCAGCAATGAATTAATATGTTGCTGTTTTCTTACCCCAGGCATAGCTGAAATGTGCAACTTGAAAGTTTGAATTGAAATGTTTAACACACAAAATACAGAGGGGAAAAAAAGCACAGAGAAAGTAGCTGCTTCTCACTGGCTCCTAGAGTGAGGCCACCTGAGTTGCTAGCTCAGTTTTGGATCTTAACAACCTGTGAAATCTGCCTGCGTTAACCCAGCTAATGGAAATAGGTCTGGCAGCTCCACAGGGCCTGGGCTGCAGAGGCAGCCTGTGCTGATGCCCCTTGCAAGTGAGGAATGAGCCCTATCTGCACAAGGCACCTGGATCTTGGTGCTGCTGTGTATGCTACAGAGCTGTGCCTCAATGTCTGTTTGCTCAAGTATGTTGAAATATGTATGTATATGCATGCATATATACACACACATATTTATATACTGACTCTGAAAGTTGCTCTGTTCTGGTTTAGGGCTTCCATTGTCTTTTACACTTTTCTAACAGAAAATAGATCCCAGTAAGCATATAGACTGTACTAATTGGATTACAGGGTTTTTTAATATTCCCAACAAAAGACTCTGTAGAAGCATAGACAAGCCTTTTTCTCCAAAGAAAAGCATTTTCCACAAAAGATGGATGGTAATTTGAAGCATGGATACAGATACATATTTATGTGTATATATATGTGCATATATATATAGAGTATATATACAGCCATATAAATGTGTTAGAAGGTTGGCAGGTAGGAGAGAAGGTTGGTGAGTAGTCTTCTTTCCTTCCATTCCTCTGGTTCCTTTTTTACTATCCTTGAAAATTAGCTGCAATGACCAACCATTATTCAAAGTAAAATACTTGAAGCATCTTCGAAGGTTGGTTGTCTTACTATTCGGTAAAATAAACTTGACCTAACCCAAGATGAAAGTCAGTCCACACAAGGGGGCAGTGTGACCAGGGACCTTCTCACTGACTGTTTATTTCTGTGCACGTTGAACCTCTTGCAAAATATTAGCATTTCCCATGGCCTGAAGGAGAATTTCTCCTTTGCCCTCATGTTCCCTCCTGTGATAGCTGTACAATAACATGTGCTCAGGATCTCTGAATACCCCTGTCTGCAAGTAGAACAGAAACTGGGTTCAAATTTTATTTCTGCTTATCTGTTTGATCTCCCCACTGCATCAGTCTTCTCCCCAGCTGCTCATAATTACAGGAAGCATATTACAATGGGATTGTACATGAGCGTGTTTTTTAGATTCATCGTATTTAAAATGGATGTAATTGCTCTTGAAATGTTACTAAGTTAGTTCTGGTCTTAAGTTTTGTTGGATTGCCTCATTTAGGATAAATAACAAGGAATATGGGGTCTTTATAAAGTGCTAATTATTTTAGAAGTCTATGATTTACTTAGTTATTTCCTTAAGGTTTCACTGGCTTATCAGAATTTTAATCATTGGTTTTGTATTGCAGCAGACATGGAAGGCAGTTCTTTGAGGAGCCGGGATAAGAGGCTTAGCTTGAATTTGGTAAGTATCTGTTTGCATACACCTAAATGCAGGCGCTTGATGAACTGCAGGAAGTGAATTGTTCCACATCCTGGATCCTTTCCTGTGCTCAGCCAAAGAATAAAAAAATAGAAGCACTGGGCTTTAAACTACATTTGTGCTGCTGCTTGTCCATCTCAGTGCTCCAGCACAAGTAACCCAGCTACTGCGTGAGGCCATGGCTCCATTTGGGCTCTTATTGATTCTGTCTTGGACCATCTTCCTGGGCGGGGAGACCTGGCAGGGAATGATGTGAAATAGCCTTCACAACACAGGAAACCTGGAAGAGAGAGGAGAGGTCATCACAAGAGCACCCTGATGGAGTCAGATCTGCTGCAGAGAGGGAAGACAACAGGCTTGAGAAATATTCAACCAAGAGCACTCAAGAAAACTGCTTATCTCTTGGGCGGGGGGGGAAGGTCTAAAGATGTCTAGCATTTTGTCATCCTCATCTTCAGGGCACATGAAATTCTCTGCTTTCAAAATTCCTGTGATTCAAGCAGCTGCGAGTCTGCAGCTTCATGACTCAGCATTGCATAGACATGAGTTACATGTAGCAGCGTTGCACCCTGTAATAGGCCTCCTGCCTGAAGCTGCACACCGTCTCTTGTTTGGAAGAGACTTTGCTGCTTATATGCAAGATGTATTTTTCTTACTCTTGAAAGCTGCAATGTTTGCAATCAACACCTCTCCGTACTGAGCTGGCACTAACCTGCAAGAAATGAATTTCTAATGTTTGTTCCCAGCTATAGAAGTAGCCCGTGTCTCTGTTTCCTTAGCTTTCACATATGCAAAAATCTAGTTCATCAGATGTTCTCCTCTCAGATTTTTTCTTTTGTACGGAAGGGCTTCCTTCATTTTATAGGTCAAAAGTGTTACTTGGAGAGGCAAGAGCAACCAACCCTGTTGAATTCATAGGACTTAACCTACTTAAATCTGGTCCTAGTTTCCAACAGAGATTTGTGAAGCTCAGAAGCGAATGTCCCAAACCTGGAATGAGTATCTGAACCCAATTGTTTGACTCATGTCATTCCCTCTTCTGCCTCCCACAAAGTTCACGTCAGGACTTTCCTGGCCCGAGGCCCCATACAGCTCTGCTGACATCTTGTAGCCCTAGCTGGGTTATAGGGTGTTAGCTATTGATTTACTGACCTGTTTCCCTTTCTTTTTATTCCTACTTCTGAAGCCGTGTCGATTCTCCCCGCTTTACTCGACTGCATCAGACAGCACGGAGGACAGCTATGTGCCCATGCGCCCCAGCACCTCCCCATCCATCCCTGGCTCCAACTGCTCATCCGATGGCTACATTCCCATGAGCCCAGGCTCAGCCATATTTACCTTCCCGGTCATCAGCACTGAAAAACTCACCAGCCCCCTGCCCGAGCTTCCCTCAGACGTGGAGCCCCCGCCAGTGAACCGAGACCTCAAGCCTCGTAGGAAATGTAAGGCCTGACCTAATGAGGAGTTGGAAGCGAAGGGGGACACTGGTGACCTGTTTTGATAGTGTCCTTGGCACATTGTAGCAGTGTAGTGGCTTTTAGTGCTGTAACATGGTAGGTTACATCTGCAGGGGCATCTGCAAGCAGAGAAAAAGCAGCTGTGTCTACTTTTGTGATCCGAGACACCGTGATTGCATTAGCATAGTGCAGGGGTGTTCACATGCACCCTGACACTTGTCCTGCCTATACACTGACTGCAGACAGCCGAACAGATAAAATCACAGAACAAAAATAGTCCTGCACTGCTGTCTCACCAGCTCCCTGATGTTCCAGGGACAGGACATTTAACCATGTCAGACTTTCTGTGTGATCTGTTGATTAAATCTGTATTTGGTAGGTGCAGCTGTCTTGGTTTAATTAGGAATTTCCTGCAGATGCTTTTACTGGTGATAATTTTCTGCTCCCACTTTCCATGGCACCTCCAAATCTTGGAGCGTTGCATTTACCGAGGATATACTGGGGATGAAATTCAACTTGGCAGAGCAGTTGTTGCCTAAGCACAACCTATATGGATGCTCTCTGTGTTACAGGGCTCCAGAGAAACCAGTTCAGGAAATGCTCCTGTGAGGCAGGGGCAGAAGTTTATGTGACTGAGTGGGAAGCAAAGCAGGCTTGGATCATCTCTTAGAAGGTTTTGAGAAATGTGCATTGATTGGTGAGGGGGAGGATCTTTGCCTCTGCATGCAGGACCTTTGGTTTAGAGGACAGCCCATAGCTCTGTCTTGACTTCCCCTGTCAAATGCAGCATTTGCAGATGAGATTTGAGGCAAGTACATAGTTCTAATGGCAGGTTCTGCTCTCCTGCTGACCACTGCATTTTTTTCTGTTGATTTAGGAAAACAAGGGACTTTGCTTTCCTGAGCTAATAGAATTGGGAGATGTTTTACTGTTTTCTCTCTTAGTTATATCAATTGTGCTTTTGCTCTATGAAATATACTATTTAGGTTCTTGCTATTAATATAAAACTGTATTTTTCTGACAAATGGGTACCTTTCTTGGGCTCTCAATTCTTTTTGTAAAATTCCTTTACTTGCAGCACGGCCTCCTCCACTGGACCTGAGAAACCTCTCCACAATCCGCGAACATGCGGCCGTGACCAGGATGTGGACTGTGCCTTAGTAAGTGAACAAGAAACCTGCCATTCCAATCTTTTAAGCATTAACATTGTGGCATGGAGTTAAGACTAACTTATCACATTCCACAAGAAATAGTTTCCTGGCAAAGTCTACATGCAAAAATTCCACAGGACTCCTTCCAGCATCCTGAAGGCTTTTGCTGTCTGTAAGAAGTAAGGATCCCTTTCAAAACAGACAGATACAGTGTGTTCAACCTCATGTGGTGCTATCAGGAGTGTTGTGGTTTGGATCTCTTGTAAATTAGGGTTTTCTGAAAATTCAGATAGTCTCTTCTAAAGGTTCCTTTTGAAACAACTGAAGCTAATCTGCATTCAGGTATGGCTACTGTGGTGGCTGAAAACTTTGAAATTTTTCTCTTTTTTTGTGTTTTTCCAAAATGATAGAGCCATTTTGGTTCTTGCAGAGTTATATAGCAGAGGAGAGCTTTGCTGAGAGAGAGAGAGAGAGCTAGTTAAGATAATGATTTACCTAACTTGTTGTCTGTGTTTGTATTCTGCCATGAAACAAGCAAATTCAGGCTTAATCTACTGTAATCTTTTGTCAACTTGAAACTAGATATGCTGTAAAAGAAATGCTTTTGACCCTAGAGCTGCAGATATTACAAAGAAATTGTAGTGCTGGGCTCCATAGGCAGTGAGAGGAGGAGCCCTGAGATACTGGAGAGCAGGGGATGGCACCAGAGAGCGGTCAGGGGAATGGCTCAGCTCCTGGGGAGAATGTGACATCCCATTCTGTGGGAATGTGCAAATAAAGCCAAAAAAATCTCACAAATCTTTTGCCCAGTGCCGAACAGAGCAGCCCACTCTCCCTCTCCAGGTAGCCCATGTGCAAAACCGACCCAAGGTGTCAGTGAGAGGCAATTCCTCAATTGCAGAGACCTCTTCCAGCCCATCAGGCTGAAGCTGGTTAACCTCTTGAGCGCTGGGGTGCTTGTTGCAAGCTGTGTGTTGCTTGTTAGGACAACCCGCTCGTCTGCTCCCGAGCATCCCTGTTAGAGCACCATGGTTAACTAATGCTGACACAATACAGAGTCCTGAAGAATAACAAGCTCTGAGGGAGTTTGCATGTTTTATATTAACAAAACCAAAAAAAAAAAAAAAAAAAGAGTGTGCCCGGAACTAATAAAGCAAAAGGGATTACTATTCATTCTGCATGAAGTAACTATTTAATTTCTTAACTAACTCCACTGTGCCAGCTTGCAATAATTTACTCATGATATACTTCTGACAGCTGTGTTAGTTGGGGGGGAGAAATTCCTTGTAAAATTGAGCTGCAGCCCTCTCCACAGCACAAATAGCATGTGTTTATGCTGTGTTTAAAGCCAGCCAAGATGTTCCATACACACCTCCAGTAGCTGATTAATTGACTTGAATCTCCAAAATGTGGATACGCAGACAACAAAGTAACTACTCCATCAGCACGTATTACCTACAAGAATGATGTTTGCCTCTGTGCCCTTGTTGGAGAATTGCTCCAAAGGTTTGTGCTTTCTGTTATGCAGACATGGCAAACTTTTATAACATGAAGGAAAAAAAAAAGAAACAAAAACAAACAAACAACAAAAAAAACACAACAAGAGCAAAGACACTCATAGGACTATAACACATTTTCTTTAAAACTAATGAACATTTTTGGACATCCTCTCCAAAAAGGCTGCAGCATTAGTGTGATTTTATTCACCATATGGACAGTGTCAGGCTTTGGCTTCATTTCAGAGCATCTGTAAGATGCTTCCTTAACCTCTCCTGTGTTTTTCTTCATAGCAATCGAATGAGCTTTATCTCACCAGAAAGAGACGGTATTAATTCAGCAAGAATATTTGCCAATTCAGTTTCCGGAGAAGAGGAAGAAAGTTACATTCATATGGTAATCTTCATTTTCACACAGCCATCCTTTGCTTTATTCTGCTCTGTCACACTGATGGAGAATGCAGAAGTTTGTTTTCTAAGAAAAAATGTTGAGGAGGTTTGTCCTTTGCCTTCTGCTTAAAAAATAATGATGAAACGGTTTTAAACCAAAGACACTGGGTCTGATTTACAGGGAGATAGGGAAGCCCTTCTTCTGCTCTGCAGAACTCAGCTGTTCGCCCACGAATGTTGCTGAGCAGTTCCAAGAGATCACAGGGATCAGCCATATTTACATGAGAACTCATTAAGGCAAAGGAAAATTAAATCTTTTCACCTTTTAAAAGTGTGCCCTGCAAAATCTCCTAGGAAATGACAGAAAGCCGTTAGTGCACTTCCTAAAGAAACACACCAAATATTGTGCAGAAACAGAACCCCCATTAAAGTCTCCTATTGCTTCTGCTTTGGCTGGTGGTACTAACCCCACTTCCCATCCCATGAAAGAGGAACATCTGGCTTTGTGGCTTCCTTTTCTTCATTCATTCTTTAATGATGTCTTGCAAAAGACCAGAATCTCAGTTTCTTTTGAATTTTAGGTGGAAATAGATGTCAAAACCCTTGATCTGAGTCAGTGTCTACAAATCTGGCTCTGTATCCAAAGCCCGATGGCAATGGGAGAGTGTATTGCAGAACTGATACTGTCCACAAATGAGAGCTTCAAAATTTAGCCCACACCTCTGTTAGGTTCCAAATCTGCTCCCTGAGGCAGCTCCAGATGTAATCATTCCCATTTGATTTTCCTGTCAATTAAAACTTTCCACATATTTGTGGTCATATGCAATTTTTCCTGATATTAATATTCACCTGATAAATATGAAGTGAATTAATCTGAGCCTTCCAAAGCCTTGTTTTGGGAAGCTGGGCACAAATCTCTCCTGATTTATAAAATCAGAATGAGAATGAGACCAGTTTGCTTGTTTTGCTATAACTGCAGGGAGAATGAGGCTTCTGAATTTGTTGTACTGTTCCACAGCCAATTAATGTTATCCTGTGGTTAGTCAATAAATATACCCTTGGAACAGAAAATTGGGTGGGTGCTGACTTTCCTCATTTGCCTTCTGCCAGATGAGTGTAGCACCTCACAGGGTTGTCTTTCCCTTTAGGATCATGGTTTAAGAGTATTAAAAATTCTTCTTTCTTGACAGGACCACAGACAGGCAACATCTCCATACAATGGTGCTTTTCCATGGACAAGGAAATCTAACCTTGATTACTTAGCATTGGATTTTAATTCTGCTTCCCCATCCCCTGTACAGAAGGTATGAGTCATTTTTGAAAACCCCATAGCCCACTATCTCTTTCTCTGGGAGGAAAACCTAACAAAGGTTCACACTCTGCTAGGTCTCATAAGTACAATGAAGCCAGTCGTGTTTCCAGCTGATTGCATTCATAACAGGCTCAAGATTAGCAACATAAAAGCATGATTAGAAGGGATGACAAAGTGTCCTTAGCATGACTCATAGTGATGCCCTCAGCATGTGCTCAGCAGAGGACACAGGACAGCACTGAGGAGTGCAGCTGTAAGGGTGTAAGGGCTCATGGGCAAGCTTGTTAGTGCTTGCAGGATCTCCACACGTTATTTATTTTTCGTCAAGTATCCACGAACCCTTTCCTGCTGTTTTTTTCCCCCCTTCCAAATCTCTCTGCAGTAACAAACATAGTCTATGATAAATTCACAAGGTAAAATTGTATTATCTCTTGAACTATGGCAAAATATGCATCTTTATCCTTGTATCACCAGAAGTACTTCAGTTTCTTTAGCAAATTTGAGAAAACACAATTCTTGTTTCAAACAGTTTCCAGTCTACCTGGGCATTGATCAGGTAATTAATGTAATATTCTGCAAAGCAGGGAGCTATTGTCCAGTGGGCTGCCATGGAAGTTTTGTATCCTATGTACCATTTTCCCCATCAGTTAATATTCTTTCAAGCAAGAGACTTCTAGGCCTTATTTAAAGCCTCCCTTTAGATAAGATACTGGTAGGTTATCCCTACAGCAGGATCATTTGGATAACAAGAAAGTGATTATCCATATGGAAATAGCCAGAACAGCATGTTTCTCTCACTGTGCTGGGCTGAGTGACAAGGTGACAGATGGATAGTTATATCTAAAGCAGGCTGTAAGGCAATGCTTTTGTCAGCTGATGTCACTGTGAGCTTCAAGGTGAAATGAAGCAACCAGAGAATCAAGGAAACGAAGAACAGAAAATCAAGCAAAGTGTGACTAGCATCCCTTTTCATCCTGAAATATGTTATTTCTTTTCTCTCTCTCCCACAGAAACCTTTTCTCTCTGAGGAGCAAAGAGTGGACTATGTCCAGGTAGATGAGCAGAAGACTCAGGCTTTACAGAACACTAAGCAAGAATGGACAGATGAGAGGCAATCTAAAGTTTAAAGGAGGAAGGTTTGGGATTGAAGGATTTTTTTTTTTTTTTTTTGCACTGGAACCACAATGTTAATAAAGCAGCTATCACAGTAGAGTTCAAAGGCAAAGAGAGTTGCAAGATGCTTATGGACTCTGGAGGAATTACATTTTCAAAAGAAAACATTTGATTTCAGCTGGAAAGAGTATGTTGAATGAGTGGTTCACTGATGATTAAAGTAATGCATTACTTTTTTTTACTGCCCTTACCAGTAAGCTACATGGTACCATTTTCTGGCATGATTCTTAGACAAGACATAGACTTAATGTTAACAAATCCACTACATGTTGCATTAATCTAGTTAGTCCTGTCTTCTCCCTCTGTTGTGTAATTCCTAGTTGCTAAAGCTATTTTTTGATATTCCTTCAAATACTGCAGGTGCTCAAATGGCTTATGGCAATGGGCATCTGACAGCTGTTGGTGACTAATCAACTAAGGGCTAAAATACTGAAACAATAAAAAAGAACTTTTTGAATACATAGTGCTTAAGTAAAGGGAATTGTGGAAAATAATTTTCCCCTGGGTTGCAAAGGTCAGACTCTGAGCTGACGTTGTTAGAAATTCAAAACAGGACTATGCACCGCCGGAACTGGAAAGCCTGGTCTCTGACCCTCCAGATGACGGTCATCATATTAATCTTCTCCCCATTGCGGCTTATACATGTTGTCTCTACATCTGATTACTACTGATATTTTCTCCCTATCTTGAGAGAGTTTCTTCAGCCCAGCATAGCTGCTCCTCTAGCAGGAGACCGCAGCTGCACAGCTTTTGCGTGGCCAGCAGGAAGAAAGGGAAGCTGTACGCCTGTTTCTGCAAGTCTTGGGAGAACTGGCAAAGGATCAAGAATGCTTTCATCTGAACTGCGGGAGAAATACAAGTGGAATTGCTGGTAGCAGTCGTCAAACCAATTGTTTCATTAGACACACCCCGATGACAGCGAGCATTAGGAAGCGCCGTGCGGTCCGAGGAGCAAGCAGGCCTGCCAAAATACAGCAACAACAATGTGCTTACGCAGTGTGAGGACCTCTGGGCTCAGGAAGCTTATCTACCTTGGGACTTGTTATGGATACTATCTCAGGATCGCATACGTGTATAGTTTATAACATATTTAACTTTAAAATCCTGGCTGCAATCTTTATTTTAAGGTGGCACGTGGCCTCTCAAATAAAGGCAGTATGCAGCACCATTGCATTACCCCACGCTGGATTTGATCTTGGAGCCTTTTCTCTTGCAAGTAAGTCCCACTAGCCATATAAGGCCTATTCCTGTTAGCAGGGATAGAGAACCAAGATGTGTTATGAGGGTTTTGCCTCTTTGACAGGGCCAATTCATTGGCCTCCCTTCGTGTGCCTGTTGTTACCACATTATACAACTGTAATTTAACATCCAGATGATGCCAATTTACCAAGCAAGGTCATGAAAGTGTCATCACAGAAGTTGCTGACCTTTCAAGGTTCCTGCTTATATTTCATGCCTGTGTTCTGCATCGGGGGCATTTTGGAAGGCTGAGGGACGCAACTGAGTCCAACATCCTGCTACAAATGGCAGCTTAACTAATAGAAACACCATTTTTTTTCTCCTACCTCAAGATAGCTGAAGTGCTTGCAACCCTTGCATATTCTTTAGAGAAAAATCAATGCTGAGAACCCACGATGATCAGTCTCTTAGCTTCTGCTGCAAGAACAATGAGCTTCACTGGCCCCTTTACTGACCCTGTGGCAAACTGCATGGCCAGCTCTGCAGGCAGACCAGCTCAGAAATACCACCATGCTCCAGAACCCTGCAAAGCATCGGAAACCTCCACAAATTGCACTCTGCTCCTGCAGATCCCAGTTGCACAGCAGTGGCATGGGAGCCACAGATTCAGATTGTGACAATATACAAAGCAGTTCATGTTTTACAGGAGTGTTTCTTTTCAAGCTTTCAGAATATCCTCTGAAATGGAAACATTATTGAAGACAGTCAATTCCCTTGCTATTCCAGTTTCTTGTGAAAATATTTAAGCCTTCACAAACATGGCTCCTGCATTCAGAAGTTTAGAAAATGCAGATCTCTTCCAGTAGTTTTCTTTTTTGAATAGATTTGAACATTTAGGCTGGACATGAGTCTTCAGATTAGAACAGACCCCCTTTCAATTTATGTGTGTTTCCTTCCCTGGAGATTTGTTATTTTGTTCAAACACAGCTTAATTGCATCTAAGTTTCACTTCTTAAGCAGAAAAACTTTTTGATCAAAAATAACCTTTTTTTTGGCTAAAAGGTTGTAGGTTTTTTTGGTTCTCATATTTTTATCTACTGCTTTAGAGCCTGTGACATGTGTCCTTATGCATGTGTAATGCGTGAAACAGGATCAGAAAAAAAATGTAAAGCAGTCTATTCCCAAAACCTTTTTCTTTTTTCCTTTTTCACTGTTAGTTAGGTTTTACAATGCTACCAATAGTGTAAAGACAAGGAGGATGGTGTGGGGAAAGGCAAAAAGCCAGATCTGCTGCGGTCACCCCCGCATCATTAAAGATTTTGCCCCTGGTGGAGCTGCTGTGGTACCTAACTGCCCTACTCGTGAATACTGAAGTGGCAACTGCTGCGTCCCAGCCCCAGCATCATAGCAGCCTGCTGGGGAGACAGGAGGCACATTAGAGGCACTTAATTAACTTTGTTCCTAAATAGTGAGGGCCAAAGAGAAAAGACAAACTGAAAGCACTTGAAAATTGCAGCAGCTTTGGACAGTGGCTTATTTGCAGTGTCCCTTTACTCCGGGGCTATCCTTTTGCTATTGTAAGTAGTTACTTCAGGTTTTTGGAGCCGGTGTGGAGCGAGGCTCTGTGTACGTGAGGCAGCCTGGAATGTGTGAGACAGCAGCACCAAGCAAGCAGGTCAGCTGCAACTGGACACATCGCTCAGCAGAGCTCCTAGGCAGAGCTGAAATGCACAAACATGCTAAAGGATTTCAGTCCTGATGGAAAAACTAGGAAGAATCCAGGTGGGATCCAAGGCACTCAGTCCAACAGAGGAATGGGCCCCTGGCCAGCACCCAGGCCCTGAAGGGAGCAGTGTGAGTGTGATAGGGATACTGCCCGCCGCCCGCGAGCGCGGGAACTACCTGCGTCAAACACCTGCTTGGAGTCTGTCTAAAGAACCGTAAACAAGTTAATCTGATCTGAACTTCTTTCCTCAACAGCAGGATTTCAGTACTTGTTGAAAGTTACAGGGATTCTTAACTTGTGTACCCAGTTAGGGGTTATCATGGCCATTTTCTGCAGCCGTTCAAGGATCACTCATTTGAGCAAGGACCGCAGGATCCAAGACTCTCTTATACTTTGGACTAAAATATATTTTTAATTTCCTTATAGTACCTTTATTTCAGAAGAGAGCATTAAATACCTTACCGTCAGGAACAAACACTTTGCCTGAGAATATCCACAGCCATTTAACTGGAGCCCCGTGCCCTCGGTGGGCTCATTTCTGCCAGGGGTCTGCTTGCCCTCTTCAGTGTCACTAATTACAGACTGGATGTAAATGTTGGAGTTGCATTCACTTTAATCGATCCAGTGATTCAGTGATTCAAAGACCATCAGATGCTGTGATGAGAAGGAAGCACAGGGCAATGCCTTTCCTTTGTGCCCCTGTTCCACAAAAAATTGCTCAGGTTAAAAAAAAAAAAAGCCACCAAAATAGCAGACTTTTGCCATTTCAAAGCCAGATTTTTTTTTTGTTCAAATCAAAATAAATTTTTGTTTTGTGCAAGTGAAGCATTATACTTTTTTGGTATTTGTAAATCTGTGGGGAAGCATTAAGCAGTCCTCTCTATTAAGGAGTAAAGTCATTGATAGAGGGGAGCAGCTCTCCCCCATGTTTTGTTGTTATTTGTTGTATATATTTGCACATTAAGCTGTGTATCTTTTTTCTAATAAATTAATATAAAATATAACTGTGATCATTATTAAGTCAAAATAAGGCCATAGGGAAACCTTTCTTCTGCTCCCCACTTTTCCTGTATTACTTTTTCAGATTTTTACCTATTATGTCTTCTTCATGTAAATGGATGTATGTTCTGCTTGCAAACAAATTGTACACCTGTGCCTCAAAGCTTATCTGCGGGTGACCCGCATTGAGAGGAGGAGGAGGAGGAAGCTGGGAGCTGCTGCTGGGATGGCAGCCTGCCGGCCATGTCCTGCCAGCCACATAAGCCAGCAGCGCAGGGGTGACAGGGGTGCACTTGACTGACCAAAGAAGGCTGCAAACGGAGGTTTGGTAAGCACATTCTCGGCACTTGGATGTAAAGATTGATTGGCGGTTAGTTAGGTCCTTTGATCATCCTGCGCTGAGGAGCCCAGCTGCTATTAATGACATTTCCAAGTGCAGCACTGATGACACGGGAGCTGGGATCCTTTCAATGTGCTGCGACTCCGTCTGCTGCCACCATGCAGGGCACCCCACCAGCACAAGCTGAATGGACCTGCTCACTCCCAGGTACTTTGGATAACTGCTCGTTTCTTCCTTCAGGCAACCATCATTTCTAGAGCTGTGTGTTTTGCAATCCTGGACACAAACTTTTGTGATCAGCTTTGGGGAGAGGGATAAACAGGGCCTGTCTGCTGCCACCTTCTCCCTGACTAACCTCTCCAGAGGAGACGGTGCAGCCCAGGGTCTCTCCTGAGATCTGAGCTTCCAGGATCTCATTGCTGCACAAAGTGAAAATCTGGAATAGCTGTACTGATCTCAGTAAGGTTTTTTCCAGGTTTATATATACCGCAAAAGCACCTTATATGATCTATGCATCCTATTGGATTTTATTTTTTTTTCTAAACAGTTCTGATTATCTCCAAGGATATTTAATATTCATTTAATAACCTTATTTATATTGCAGACTTACCCTGTGGTCCTTCTAGCTGGTGATCACGCTGCTGCTCCCTGCTGAGCTTCAAGCTGGGCTGCCTCCAAAAGCAGATGCCAGTTTGCTGTAACCAGCCTCCCAGCATCAGGCTGGGGAAATGGGAAATTTTCCTGTTACTGTATCAGGTAATGTAGCCTCTACACCTGGGCTCAGAAAAGGGAGCAATCCCAGTCAAAGTGCTGCTCTTTTCCTCAATAGTGTAATATTAGTCCATATAACTAGCTCTTGCTGCTTCTGTTAACCACAAATGTTCATGTGAAAGGGGCAAGAAGGGGGCAGAGTTGCTGGTCTCTACTGGGAGGTGAGAACAAAGATGTGTTCTTGTTTAGAGAGAAGAGGAGAACAGCTGGATCCAGATTGTTCTGGTTCCACAGATGAGACATGAGACATGAGATGAGTGTCTAGGAAAACTAGATTAGCTCTGAATTGTGTTTTTATAAGCTAGTACAAAGTGTAGATCTGTTCTCAGGATTTTTCTAGGAAAATGTGATTTTATTCACAACAGTGCGTTTTTATTGAATTATTCTACAGCAGCAGCCAAAGCACCTCAGATGATAAGTAGGGTAGCAAAGTTCATTAGCTCTTTGCACCAGCATCAGACTCTCTAGCTTGTGCTGCTCTGGGCGAGAGAATTACCGTATTTGAGGATTTCAGGGCTTCGGTTGCAGTGAAGGCAGCAAGTTCCAGCCCACATCTACAGTTTCCCAACCACTACAATACAAATAAGGAAAACTATTCTTACAGGCAGCATCCCAGCCGTGGAAATGCTGTATCTCAGTAGTCTACAAGCAGGAACAGGAGCAGGTCATAGTTGGTGTGTCCTATCACCGTTATTTCTCATGCTGTGGCTTTGCTCGCGCCTCCCGGGGCGCTTGGCAGCGTGTGGGAGATAGAGGTGCTCGTGCTCTTCAGCACACAGCAAGTTCCCCCTTCAGCTGCAAGCCCCGTGCAAGCTCCTGCTGCTGCCTGAGCCCCAGTGAAACCTTCTCTAGCTCCTTATCTCTCTCTTAAGGGAGGTTGCGCTCCCTTAAGCACCCAGCTTAAGGGAGCATAACCTCCAACCATCCAGAATTATTTTGGCTTGTAGACTTGAAAAGTGTGTTAATACCCAGCTCTCTTTCCAGAGGCTTGGAGTCGGTGCTTAGCCCTCCTCAGGTCTCGCTCAGCTGTCAGTGTGGAGAAAAAAGGGAAAGGAAAATAAAACTCTTTCTAATGAAAGAGTTAGCAAGTTGCCTACCAAAACCGCAATAGAAATCTGGTCTCGTGAGATCCACGCTGTGCCATGCTTATTTTAAAAAAATAAAAAACCTCAGGAAATATCACAAAATAAAAGCAATGTGTGCAGCTAATGGTGAGATCAGTCATGTGTCTTCACAGGTGAGCTGCAAACAGTGTTTGTCAAGGCAAAGAAGAGGAACCACAGCAGTTGCCTTCTTATAAATCTTCCATTGCTACTTGTGAAACTTTTCTGCAGGAAGTGGTAGCTTTTTAGCTGTCACTTGGCAGCATTTTCATGGAACTTTTCAAATAGGTGGCTAAGCCTTATTGACGTGGAAATACATGCTTTTTTTTTTTTTTTTTTTTTTTAAGGAAAAGGAAGCAAAATGCTACAGATCATAACTTAACAAGGGAATGAATCTAAAAGTTGCTAAAACTCAATAATGTTCTTCCTTTTTTCCCCTCTTAAGTGTCAAAGCCTGAGGAAATGTAACCAGTAGTAGACCTTTAATGCTAAAGATCAAAATATAAGGGGAAGTACAGAACTTAAGCCCTAATGTAAAAGCGATTCATCTGGTTTTCTTTTTTTGGGGAGGAAAAAAAAAAAGTCTTGTCAAAGTCAGCTCATTGATAATGAAAGCAGTCCAAGGACTTTCCTGCCTGATGCAAAATGGACCTAGGTAGTTGCTGTCCCATTGCCCATTTTTACCCCCTTGCAGTAAGCTCTCTTGCATAGGTGTTCCCTGAGCCAATCCTGACAGAACAATCTAGTCTGACTCTTGTATTTACTAAAATAATCCAGAATAGTTGTTGTGTGGTGTTTTTTTTTTATCACCTGGCTAGACACATAGAAGAGTCAGCAGGTGGCTGGGGGTGGCCAGCAAGAGCAGGCCTGCTGCCAACCTCCATCACCCACTTGCTTATTTTTCACTTAACCACCCTGGAAAACATTCCCATCCCTGTAGGGCCACCCATGAAATAGTATACCCAGGAAAAAAAAAAAACAAAAACCACTTTATATATAACCAGAGTTGCTATTTTAGCATCAACTTTGCTGTCCTATGCCTGATCCTGTTCTATCTGAGTATGCTACCAGGATGGGACAGATGTGCATGCACAGCACTTTGGTGTGTTGGCAGAATAAACAAGCTAGAAAAAGGAAGAGAAAATGATTGTTTTCCCTGTCAGCTCTTCCAGTGCAGTGTGGATTTGCAGCAGTGGTGGAGAGAGTTCAGGAGTGGGCAGTGTCAGTGATCCCATCCGGCTGCAATGACCGCGCTGCCAAAACCCACAGTGGGAGGTGACTTCTGTCACAGCATCCTAGGGGAGCAACACAAAACAGCTCTCTACTTTGATATTATTTATTTTATTGTTACTAGAACTGCATTTTCTGGCATTCTCAAAATCTTGCATGTGATACTCAAATGTTTGCGTTTAATGCTCCTTTGAAGTGAAACTCAGAGTACAACCTCCTGCCTCCCACATAACTACTTTAGCTGTTTGACAATCTAATGTGCATTTTGGTTACAGAAATAGGCAGCTGGGCCACCTGCTATGATTTAATTTTGGGTCAGTAGATGATAGCGATGGGCTTCAGCCATGTATGCTTTGATGTTGCCTATAAGAATCATTCCTGTAGCATTAGTTGGCAGCAGTGGGTACCAAAGCCTTGTTTTCTTTACCTGGTGGTGTGCTGGTTTACCTGGTCTAGTGTGCTAGGAGAGGAGCAATGCAAACACTGTTCAGAATGAGCAATTAAAGTGCTGCAATTTGATCATGGATACTGTGAGCAAGAGGCCACCACACATGTTTGAAGAGCATCAAACAGGTTGGCCTTGGTGCAATCTCCTTGCTTGCAAGAGACCCCTTTGCCCGAGGAGATAACGTGGCGAGTTATATCTCAGCATGGCCAGGCGCTGCACAGCGAGCACAGGGTGCTCCCAGCAGCCCTGCTTGGGGAGCTGTTGCCCATCTGATCTATACGTTAACATGACAACACCCGGGGGCTTTCAGGTGCATTGGCTGTGACCCGTGTCACTGTGACCCACTGCATGCCACCAGTTTCTGAGCCTGTTGGCAGTGGTTCTTTTGCTGGTTGAGCTACATGCTCCATAAAATAGTATTTATATGTGCTTTGTTTATTCAGTCTACGCTCCTTCCTCATCATTTGGAGTGGTGGAGATCCCTGAGCAAGGGCTTCCAGGAACACAACCAGTCTTGGAGGCAAGAGGTTTCTTAATCCCTATTTTTGCTATTTTCACTGCCAATTGTCCATTCTAAGTTGTAAAATAGGCAGAAAAACAAATAGATACTAATACAGTTGTCTTTACCCTGTGGTGTGTGGAGTCTTTGGACTGTCTCTCAGTGAAGAACATTGTCCTTGCTGGTGTCACAGGACAAGAGTTTATCCCCTTGCTCCTGCTCTGTACGACTTAGGGGTACTCTTGATCCATCTCCTGGCCCAGTTTCCACCCCGTCTCTCTCTTCTGGTCACCTAAACCATGCTCAGGTACAGAAGTCTGCCAAGGAGGAGTCCATCCCTGCCTGGTCCAGGAAGCAGCAGCTCTGCTCGGTCTCCCCATGTGCCTCACCCTGACAGACCGGCACCCGCTTCAGTGGGATCAATGTGGAGCAGGAGTTTGATTCATCAGTATGCAAGTGTGTGTGTGTTTGCACGCTGAAAGCACTGCCTTGCCTTCAGTGGGCAAAACTGCTGTCAGAGTTTCCTCATAGGGGAACGTTAGGGGTTGGCAGTATTCAGGTTTATTTTTTCACCCTTTAATTACATAAACAGACAAACTCCTCTGCTGTGGAAAAACAGGAATTGTTATTGTGGCGTGATGTTTTGGGCGTAAGGACAGCGAGACATGCAGTGCAATGTGATACTATTCAATGGTCACAAAGGTGCAGCTGGAGCAAGTAAAAATGGCTTTTCAGCACCCAAAGGTGCTGCACACCTTGAGGAATCTTTGCTCTAAAAAGGCTTCTGTCTAGCAGAAAAGAAATTGATAAAGGATGTGTTAGTGAAGGCTGTGAGAGGCGCTGATCCGTAACCTCATAACAAAACATCTTGCAGCAAAGCAAGCGGATCCTGTCTCCTGGGCGCTGGCCCTGAAGCCCTGACGTTGTTGGCTAACGAAGCTGTTGTTGCTCCTGTTGGATTTTCTCCAGCCCAATTAAGCACAGGACCAGGCTTCCTGACTGCAGATCCACGCGGAGCTGTTATCAGCCCCGGCGCTTGACGTGCCCGCAGACACGTACTGTGCATGGGCCGGGGACCGCGGCGCTTGTCCGGCGTGCGGCACCTTCCAAACCTCCTCCTGGCCCCGCACTGCTGTGGCCTGGGGCGCCGGGGGCTTCACTGCACCTTCCTCATGCCCTTCGCACTCCTCTGCCTCACCGAGCAGAGGCAGCTGCAGCGAAGCAGCCTTCCCTTGTCAGCAAAAAGTGTCATTTCCCCTCCGCATCATCAATGAGCCAGTTTTGTCCCTTTCGCATCCTGAGAAAGAGAATAGGGCCATTGCCTTTATCCACCCCTTCCTTGGCAACTCTTACCCTTCCTGGCCACCTTAAACTAAATGTGATGGATGGCTGAAAGCTGAGTTAATTGAGTTCTTGTAAATTTTGTGGGAACACATGATCAAGCTGAGGAGAGAGAGGTTGCTAATGTCCTTGTTAAGAGAAAGGCAGCGGAATGAATTCAGCTCTGGAAAAAAAAAAAAAAAAGTAATGGGAGCCTCGACCTTATTAGACATCAGAATATCCACTCTTTAGTCAAGGTTTCTCTCTTGTGTGGATTCTCTGGTGTTTAATAATAAGGTATGAACTCCCATGAAGCTCTTCCAGTGATTAAGATGTAAGTGGCTTTTCTGATGTCTCATAAGCACCAGTGTTCTGCTGCAAACTTAAGAGAATTCAGCTAAAAATCCCATCAATCACAAGACATAAGTACATAGGAAGTTATTTATGGGTTTATTTACTAGTTCTGTTGCTCAGGGTGCTGCTTGCTAGCTTTGGGATTTTACAAAAAGCTGGATGAATGGAACAGAGGGAGATGCTGGAAAGCCAGTGAGCCAGATGCCCACCAGCCATGAGGTCCACAGAAGCCTTGAGAGGAGATGGCAGAAACCCTACGGCTGCCCAGGGTTAACTGCACATTGTATAAAAATACATTTCCTGAGCCATTTTTTTCACTGACATCAGCTCAGTCCTTGCTTCATCAGCAGTGACGGGTAATTAAGAATTTGAGTTTTAAACACTTAGATCTTTGCCATGCAGAAATTCACCATTTACTTCTACTTTCTTTCTTCCTTTTTGGATCAGCTTTTCAAAGGTTTGTAAGCACCTAACAAAATAGTGAGATGCCTCGAGGGCTCTTCAAAAGTGCCTTAGCTTGTTCTTCCATATCTTTTTTGAAAGCCTGAATAAAATATATGTGCCCTGACACACACACAGTCCTGGCACAAGCAACGCTCATCCTGGGGAGTCCCAAAGCCAGCAGGGAGCTGCGGAGCCCCTGTCATCAAAACAGAACCAATCTTCAAGACTAAATTTAGGGACCTGAATTTGCGTGAGATTCCTTGGTCAGCTGTCTGCTTTTCAGAACCAAATTCATAGGGTAACAGACCAAAGTGGACCAGGTTAAATAACTCTACTATACTATTTACATTATACTGTGGTATTTATTTTATTTCATGTTTTAAAAGACATTGAATTTTAAAGGCAAGTGGAGAAGTCAAAACTTTAAGGAATCTTTGTTACATGGTCATCACCAAAAATCAGAATAGCTTCTTGACCAAACAGAAACTCTCTGAAAAGGGGACACTTTAGAAATAATACAAAAATTGTCTCCAATATGGCCTTATTGGCAGTAACACACCTTGAAGGAATAAGATTGTCTGAGGGAAGGCACTACGAGATGGCTGCTCAAAGCTGATGGTGCAGGGCAGGCTGACTCTCTGCCTACCAACACTTAGGGAACTGTGGCATAACTCCAGAATTTTTTTTGTTGCTTTGCTTCTCCTTGTATTTTTTCTTTTCCTCTTTCTTTTGTCCCTTCTCTGTACAGAGTCAGCAATTTAAAAGTTTAGTCTTCAACAGCAATTTCAAAGGCAGAAGTTGGAGCGCACTGTGAGACAGGCCAGTGCTGAGGCCACTGTTTGTCAACAGGAGCACTAGGGAAGGAGGAAGCAGAGGAAATGTGACTTGTCCTCATGTGACAGCAGAATGAGAAAATTAATGTGTGGCTTCTAATAATTATATGCTGAGGAGCTGATTCTGTGCTTCTGGAGCACTCTGAAAAGGGGCTTAAAGGTACCACAGGTTGGGTCTGATTTTGTTCCTCTGGTCAGTACTAAAACAAACTTGATCACAGCCTGGTGTCACTTGGCCGTCCTGAAAAAAAAAAAGAGCTTTATCCTAGCTTCATATAGACCCAGTCCAGTAGGGTGAAGAAGGTCATAGGAACCCTCATCAAGGACTGAATTTGTTGTATCTGAAGCAACTTCTCATGGTTTCACATACAGCAAGCTGACTATCAGCTTTTGCGTTGTTACTCCTCCTTCCTTTGCAGCTGGTGGAATCAAGGGAACACCTTTAAAAAAGCTCGCCTCACTACTTTAGCCATAAATCACAGATGGACATCAGTATGTTTTCTTTTTTCTTTCGTGTCTCTGAACAGAAAACAGTCAACTAGGAGGCTAAGGTTCTTAAAATTAATTTTTATATTTTTCAAGACTTTTTAGAACATAGTCATATCTTCTGCCTGCCTGTTTCTCTCCTAGAAACCTATGACTCTGTTATACAATTTCAGCAAAATCTAACAGGAGTAAAAATCACAAAGATATTCTGGTTTTGCAGTTTTAATGGAATACAGGGAACCAGAGGAAATGACTATTTTTATCTTTACAGAAAGAAAGGCTGTGGCGGCAACTCGCCTCTTATCAGGTATCAGCGTGTTCAGAGGAAATCAACCTCAAAAGAGCAGTCGTAGCAATAGGAAACCAGGCTTCGCTGCCACTTCTGCTCACAGCATTACAGGTTTCCTTCCCTTGGGGGAAGAAGTTGTAACAAGAAGTTTTTCAGATATTTAACCGTCCCAGCTACAGAAGCTACTGTGTGAGAAGCAGCTTCTTCACCCTTATAGTTGCACTTCAGTGGAGATGCCTTACATCCATCAGCAAAAAAAGCTACCTGCATCAGCTTAATTTTCTTGGAACTGAATTTATAATAATAATAATAATAGTAATAATAATAATAAAAAGAAAACTGGCAATTTTTATACTCTGGAGATCAGAATCACACTATTTGGAAGAGTATTTAGTAGTGACTTCTATCTCACCTCTGTTTACCAAAACAGCAGTCATCGTTAAGGCAGGCACTGCACTATTTTGGGTTCAACGCTGTTAAGCAGATGGTATTTATTGACAGAACTACTTCTACATTGTTTGTATTCTTGGGGCTGTAGGTGTTGCCAGACTGAAGCACTACTCATTACCAAAAAATTCATTTTACTGGAAAACCATCTGTGTCATTCAGCTATGGCAAAATCCCAGAAATGTCCCATTCTCTCTGCCACTACCACCTCCCCAAGGCTATTTATATGCTAACAATGTCTGGAGTCTGTTTCCTGTCTCCTTTCTCCGAAAACCCTAATCACTTGCCCTATAATAAACACTAGGCAGCATAATGAATGACCCAAGAAGTAAATGGAACATATCATTTTCATTTTTTCATCCATAAAAATATGAACCTAAATCCATAGGTGCAGGAAGAATGGATAAGAAAGAAAGATTTGCTAAAGAGATGCTAAAATGCTAAAGATGGTGCTAGAAGATGTTCCCACACAACAGGGGTAAAAAGAGAGGTAAGGGACGCCATGGAAAAGTACCTGTTTGGTGTAAATGCAAGAACTGCTAGCTAAGATTTGCTGTCAGTCTCCTGGCAGAACACAAGAAGCCAAAAAAGGGCTTCGGAGAACAACAGGCTGTTGTTTAATCTGTATGTGCTCAAGTGACTTCTGGAGAAACCTCTGCCCAGCTTGTGGCACTGCAGGAGCCACGTAAGAGAGAAACATCAGCCTGAAAAAACACTGACCCTTATCTCCTGACGACTAAATCACGCGTGTCGCATCAGGGAGCTGACGGAGAGGTGGGTAAGGTTTCATTCCAGCCCTCCTCTTAGTCTATGCACATACCTCTCCACTACATTTCTATGCAACAATGTGCGTAGCTAATTGTGCACATTTCGTGGCATCACAGGGCAGCCCTCTATAAACGGATCTCTAATTTAAGATAATCAAAATACCTTGTCACTCCACCCTAGAGGGTGTGTGGGAGCTTATAGTTCCTTGCCCTTATCTGATTCTAACTGTGTAGTTTTTCACCCAAACACTCTGCTGCTAATAGGATTAAGTTTTGCAAAAATGTAGACTAATACCTTAAGTATATAAGTAGATGATGAACAAGATTGGCTTGATTTCTTTCTCTTTTTATAACTCTTTTTATAATCAGTAAGAATTCCTTTTTAACCCACAGCTCCTGGGAACTGTAGGATGAAAGAAGTGTTTAGTGGAAGAGTGGAACATCCCAAAGAAGTGTGGAACATCCCAAAGAAGTGTAGGGCTAAACTGACAACAGTTTCTTTCAAATTATTTGTAATATTTTTCTCACATAACTAAAAACCAATACACTTGGAAGGTAAAGTGTTCTGCAAATATCTGTTTTACAGTGTATATATATACTGGGTCGTATAGACACCCAGTATATACAGACTGGGTGTCTTTAGACACTAAAGAGTAGCTTTAGTGTCTAAAAGGCAGCAGTTTCAGACAGATGTTTCTCTTGATATGGGGGTATTTAGAGAGAAATAGCATAAGTTCATGTCTTTAAGTCATCCACAGTATGCATAATATGGCTCGAATTTGGAGCAAGGTACTGGTTTGATTACAGAGGGAAATGTGAACAAACATTTGGGCCTGACCAGCAAATTCAGTAAAGGCAGAGACATTTCAGGCCAATGGAAAATGCTCAACTTAGGCACTTCTGTGAAATTTAGGCTTTCTGAAATAGAATAAAATAAGAAAGTCCCTGTTGGGGGTGGAGTATGGCTGCTGTGCTTCAGCTCACACACTCATTTCGAAAGAGCTTCCCTGTTTGGACAAGCCCCAAGAGATTTAGACATATTTAAAAGGCTTATTTAATCTTTCCATCTCCTCTTTTCTTACTGTTTTGATGTTTCCTCAGGCTTTGAAGATTCAAGATTTTTTTCCAGAAACAACAAGTCTTAAGGCAAAAATCAGGCAGCTAGTAATTTGCTGCTGCCAGCAGAGCTAAAGATGCTGTAGCATTTTCTGGTACAGGAAATGTTCAATATTTTAATATCAGTGACCATGTTTTAATGTATTTATGTCCTTAGGGTTATAGAAATCATTCACTCAGAATACTCTCCACCCTAGATCACAGGACTGCTAATATTTCCACTGCACTGTCATGATTTTCCATAGAGTATGTAACTGTATGCACCTACTTAAGTATAAATTGATACCTGTCTTCAAGATAACATCGGGTTTGAAGACACTCACTGAAAATGTTACGTTTGAGAGAGAGGGAATGTCTCTTCCTGTATTCAAGCAGGGTCTTGTACAACTGAACTTGTCCTCACCAGAGCCTTAAGGTTTGGCTGAAAAACAATTAATGATCCTTACAGCACCAAGGAAACTTCATCATTGTCATTTGGGGAACAGAGTCTTTGGAAATCTTAATGCCCAAAGATTAACAGTGTCACAAAACCCCTTCGGGTGGATACATGGAATCAGAGAACATAATACACATTTATTATACAGGATGGGGATGGAATTCAGTCTGGAATCATAAATTGAAATTATGACAGTACTTCTGTGATGTGCAAGTTACAGGAATGTGCTATCACATTATTGATATAATTGGACTCTCTTGTATTGCAAAACCCAGCTTGCCTCACTCTGCTAGATGATGAAAAAGGGAAATTTCTCATTTTCCCAGAAGCTCAAACTTGCTTTCACTGAGGTCAAAGAGCATGTAGTCCCTGGTTGTCAGCGTTATAACACAAAGTTCTAAGTCAGAAATTTTCTTCTGAAGTGCTTTTTCTGTCTCTTCCTATTCTTGTAAGAACTTCCATTTATGTGGATTAGAAGGAAAGCGAACTTACAGAGAATATTTTTAAAATCAAGCCCAGCTGACTCCTCTTAGAGAGCCAGGTCTCACAAACCGGACTCCCGAATTTCTGCTCCAGAACAGCTCTACTACGGACAATTCCCTGCTCATTCCTGTAGCTTGCTTTAAACCTCCATCATACTTTTAACCACCTAATGAGCTGATACAAGAACAGCCAGCCTGGAAGGATCAAGGGAAATGCCAGGCAGCTGCAGAGCCTATCATTTCTAAACCGTTTAATTCCCCTCACAAGATATCATTAACACTGGTGGTTGTTTGAAACATACTCTTGGTAACAGTCCAGTTCTAACAGGCAGGTCTCCCTATCAGAGAAACCACTATCACCCCTGGCAAAGGCTGCAACTGCTTTCCAGTTTGCTAGCAGGAAAACAGTGAATGGGTGAATTTATGTGTATTGTAAACTACCATTTCCCCCTCCCTTCTTTGGTTGGATCTGTCATCTGGCTCTGGTCCTGCCTGAGTATTTGTTTGTTGTTGATTTAAATAAACAAGAGCCGTATGCTTGAAATGAGGTCAATATGGTTGCTGTTAAATAGGTTTCCAGGCTCCCCAATACAATTTGTGCCCAAGTTTCTTGCGCCGTTTCTCAATAGGCTGGTATATGAGCAGGAGTTCATCAGAATTAGGAGGAGGAACTTTACTTTCCTCCTCTGGGCAAGCGACGGATCCAAACAGGGAGGCTGCGCTATTCTTTTAATATATGTTGCTTCTGGGAGCCGAGGGCGGCAGGCAGGGGCTGTGGGGAGGGTGGCATCTGCCTCGGGGGTAAAGGCCCCTCGGGGGCTCCCGCCACACGGGGCGCAGCCGCCCTACCCCGCGGCCGGGCCCCCCGTTCCTTTCCTCAGCTTCTACCGCCGAGGACGCGGCCCGGAGCGCTCCGAGCTGCGGAGCTCGGAGCGGCGCCGGGGGCAGCGCGACCTCGCAGGCAACGGCGCGCGGGCCGCGAGACGCCAACGGCCGCCGCGCGGCGGGGCGGGGCGGCCGCGCCGTCACCTGACGCCGCCGCCGCCATTTTGTCTGGGAGTGGAAATGTGAAAGGAAAAGCCGGAGCGGCGACCGGGGGACGGAGGCAGCGCGGGGCCGGCGAGCGGCGGCTGCCGCCTTCCTCCGCGCCCAGCACCACCGAGCCGCGAGGGCGCCGGAGTCGCCTCGGCGCGAGCCGCACAACGAGCCGGGGACGAGCCCCGTGAGCGGAGCGCGGCGGAGGCGGCGCCCGCCCAGGGCCCCGCGGCCGCCGCTCGAGGGTAGCGGGGGTCGGCGGGGCGCTGCGCTCTGGGCTCGGCGGCGTCCCCGCCGCGCGGAGGAAGATGTCGGGGCAGTCGCTCACGGACCGCATCGCGGCGGCGCAGCACAGCGTCACCGGCTCGGCCGTGGCCAAGGCCGTCTGTAAGGCCACGACCCACGAGGTGATGGGCCCCAAGAAGAAGCACCTGGACTGTGAGTAGGGGCGGCTGTTGCAGCTAGGGGGAAAGAAAGAAAGAAAAAAACCGATCGTTTTCCAGCCGCGTGAGCGTTTCCCAGCTGTGCGCCCCGGGGGCAGCAGCGCGCGTTATCCCGCACCTGGGGCAAAGGTGGATTAAGCGCGCTGGTTTTATTGCTGCGGGCACGAGGTTTCGCTCAGGAGCGCTCCGCTGGCGGCCGGGAGGGCTCGGGGCGCTCCCGAAATACCGTCCTGCGGCCGGGGCGAAGCACCTGCGGGAAGGAAGTGAGGGAGGAGCGGGTCCGCACCGCTCTGCCAAGGGGACTAGGTTGCTGCCAGCCTCATCGACTAACGCGTTGGAGCTCATTTCTCTGTGCTAAAGAGTGTAACCGGCCACCCCTAAAATCTCCCCGGTGCCAGGGCTGTTTCGATATGTAGTAGTTGACTGTTTTCTGGAGTAGCTGTTGGTGCCGCTGTAATGTGCAAAAGTGCGTTGTTGAGTGCCCCAAAACCTGCCCACTGTGCGGAACTGCCTGGCACTGCCCATGACAGGGAATGTCGCGTGTGAGTGTGGGCTCGGGAGAGCAAGGAAGGAAGGAAAGCAGGGAATGGCACGTTGGTTTCCCCCAAGTCAGGGGCTGGTAGCAGGGCCAGACTCTTTTGGGTTGATGGTACCAGAACTCTCTTAATTTCTCCCAACAGGAAAACTGTGTGAAGTTGTCTGAGGAGAGTTTGTCACTCTGGTGCTGCTGCGCTCATCTGTTAACATGGATGTGTTTATGAGAGTCTTTCAGATCAAATAGTTAAAAATTAAAAACATGCAAATATTTATTTTGCTATAGATCCAAGTGACTGGAAGTCAGCAGCAGTAGTAAATATTGCAACTACTTTATTGATATTAAAACCCTAAGTTTGGGTAATGTACCTTTGATTGTTCTTTTTCCTTTAAGATACTGCTTTCAGTGCATTGCTAGTTTATCTTGTGTTATTTTCTGCCTCTGGTAGAACAACTTAATGAGGTAATCCTGACGTCCAGAAAGGGCAGCACAACAGGAAGCCAGTGTGGTGGTATCTTGCTCAATAGTTTACAAGTTTCTGAAGGTTAGCAGCAGTAGTGTGCGGTTTGAAGGGGGGGGGGGGGGGGGGGGAGGACGACTCTGAAAGTAGTGTCACCTAATATAACTTCATAAAATAAAAAGAATGGAAAACTTCTCTGTGTAATTTGAGAGCCACATAAACGGAGAGTGGGTTGTGACTATCATTCATTTGGATATTTCTTGATATGAGCCTTTTTTTAGAGCTGCCTGTCTCCAGGACCTCCTGTGCTGAGTGAGTTCTGTGTCTTAGTGTAACTCACTTTCTCTGACTTCTATCCAAGCCAAATAAAAAGTATATTATTCTAACTGCTCATCTGAAATGGAGCAGCATTTCCGTGAAGTGAGTGTGAAATGTGGTGCTACCAAGATCTCTGTAAGAGGTTCTAAAAAAATCCCAGTGAACAGTAGAAAATGTTCATCAAACATATCCAGGCTTCTTCTCAAATATCTGCCAAAATAGCTAGATTGAAGCCTTTGTGTGGCACTTGCTTTTTTTTTTTCTTGTACACCTGCACATAAAACTTGCCTGTATTAAGTGACAGCAGGTAAGATAGTTTGTGTTATAATCTGAGTGTATATTCAAAGATGCAATGAAATGCTTTCCAAGTTAAGTAAAATGTAAATTAAAACTTGACTTGAAATTAATCCTGTAAGTTTAACCTTGGCCCTCACATGTGTGTATCATTAAAAATCCTGCACCATGTGGTATTACTTGTAATTGCTGCTCAACAAAACTTGACGAAGAACGTTGTTTGAGAGTTGCTACAGTTGCATCAAGGAACATAGGGGAATTTCAGTCAGTGCAATCGGTTCAGGTTCATTTCTAAGATTTGCCATATATCCTTAAATTAACACAGTAATAAAGAAGAACAAGCAACTCCTGTTTAATTCATATACTGCCCAGTTAAGTTAATGGGAGAGAAAGTAGTTAACATTGCTTATTAAAACTTAAAACTACTATGCATATAAAGGCTTTGGAATCCTGTCAAAAGTGGTAATCTGGGTACTCTAGTGTTATGTAGCAAAATAAGACTGCTTTTTGATGTGTGCAAAGAGGTTAAAGTTCAACTCTCCGCCAAATCATTGTGTATTTAAATTTTTGCAAGTAATGTCAAATCGGCTGTCACCTTTTCGGGGTGTTCTTGTATGTCTGCCCATTCCTGCTCTGGACTGGCAGAGCTCATGACTGTCTGGTGCATTCTGATGCAGTGTGGTTTTAGGAAATAGGCAAGTTGGGAAACAGTGCAGACAAATGCTCTTAGGCTCAACTGGGAGGTGAGACTGCTTCTTTCATTTGAAGCTCTTTATTAAACTGTGAAGCTTTTCAGGGCAGTAATTGAGGAAACTTCACTTGAGTCAAGAAAAAAAAAATAGAATTAATGTTGTTGGAATCTGTAAGTCTACTTTCATTTCATAGTTAATAAAGCTTTTGAAAACGTTTTATGGGTCATTTTGTATCCTTGTTTAGTAGGGAAAGAGTAGAATAGGAGATTTGAATTGTCTTGCTTCTAGTAAATGTAACTCTGTAAGACCTTACAGATTTAGCTCTTATATAAATTAAAAGGTTGCTGTCAGATTTGCATTATAAGCATATGGACGTAATAGTTGTCAGTCAGGTACTATTTCTTAATTAAGCTTCCAGCAAGTAACCCTGCATTTTTTAGGCTGCATTGGGAAGATTTGTGTATGTGGTTTTCTTTTGCTTTAGTTTGCATTACAACTTCCAGATAAGAAAAAGTCATTTTCTACAGACTGTTGGGGTTAAAGTACCCACTGTTAAAATTCCTGCATCTACTTGCCTTGCAGCAGTTTCAGTTCTGTGACAGGATGGAAGAAATAGAGGAAATGTTAAACAAATGCAGCTGCCTTCACTTGATATATGTGTAATTCTCTTGTAAGATGTATTTAAGAACCAAGAAAGTGTTAAGTCCTGTTGTTTAACAGTTGAAATAAGTCAGTTTTGTGATTGACTAAGAAAGTTGCAGAAGACTTGGTTTTTTTCATATTACTTTTGGATTTATGCGTGCTCTTCTTTGGAGAGCACTCTGGCCTCATTAGCCCATGTGCCAGTGTTTCACAGGAGCCGTGGAAGAGAAGTTTTGAGTGCTCTTCGGGACAGCAAGACTTCCATGCCTCCATCAGGCGAGTTCCTCCTCACTGCTGCTCTGGTTAAAGCTGTTTGATTTTGCTGCGTGGAAGTATGTTTAGTGCTATGCTTCCGAATCCTGTGCTAGAAATAGCAGCACAGTTGCACTTGCAGTCGAAGTGATTTCTATAGGTAGCTGGCAAAGTGCTTTGAGTTGTGAAATGTTTACAGAAGTCCTGTGATATGAAAATAAGCGTCACTTGCCCTCTGCACTTCATTTAATTCCTGGCTGCCAATAGCTTTTTCAAGCTAATCTGTGTTATAGTGACCCAGCTGCTCGTCTTTCAGATGCCTGTGTGTTCACTTATACTTCCAGAGAATAGTGGTAATAGACTTTCCAATTTCCTGCTTTTGCAAATTCATACTGCTGTTTCTATGTAGATATTCCCATTACAGATTTGAAAGAATCATACTAGTGAGATGATAGTTGCATTTTTGTTACATATCTCAAATATTATAATTTCAATATGTTGCTAGCTTTCAACAGCACTACTACTACTAACATTTTTCTTTTACTTTACTAGCCTTATTAGAGAGTTTTAAAATTTGTACAGTACACTTTTATGAAAGGCAAGCTGTGTTAAATTAGTTTTTCAGGGACACTTCTGCCTGAGCAGATGTTCCTTAGCATTGGCTGCTGTTGGCTTGTCCTGTCAGGGAGGGTCAGAACCACAGCCCTCTGTGGCCTGAAGCGATAAGTGCTCTCAATGCAAGTTGACCTCAGAGAAGCCAGTGTGTGTTTTGATTACTGACTGATTAGCGTGTGAACTCGCCCTTTGCTGAGGTCCACCAACCTCAAGCTTCAGCTGGGCAATGAGTAGCCCTGTGTAAGTGAAATACTACCTCTTTCATATCTGCTAAAATGGTGAGACTCTAATATTATGCAAGTAAGAGCTTAACCCTGGGAAACCTTGCTCTGCAGAACAGCTGGAGCTGTGCTCATCAGTCGCACAAAACCGTGCTGCAGGAGTAAGGATAACATATGAACTAGTCAAAGGCACTGGTCCTGTCAGCCTCTGCTTTCTCACTGTCACATGGCAGAAGCCATTTTTCAGTCTTGACTACCAGAACAGGAGGCAGTTAGCAGTTTTGAAAGCTGACACCTTGGTGACTTTTTTGTAGTGATAAACCATTATGATGGTGCGATGAGCAAGGTGATTAATTGCAACGTTTGTTAGCCACGATATAAAATGATGATGGCTGAGCAACACTGCAAGAACACGTTTTATAGCAGTTTTAGATATGCCATTTCCATGTTTTCAGCATCCTTTTAGCTTTTACTGGAAATGTCTCTCCTGTCAGACCTTGCCTGAGGGAGCATGAGAAGACTAAACTCTCCATAAGATGTTCTAGGAAAATAAGAGTTAAATTTGGTGTTTTTATGTGTGGTGTTCTGTCTTTTTTTATCTGAATGTCCCTGACCAGTTTCGTGTATTATTTAAAAATATGCTACATGTTGTATATGTATATAAAGTACTTAACGTTTAGTTTGTTTGGTGGTCACGTGGAAGAAAAGACCGTGCAGAAACACTACTTTCAATAGGCTGTGTGTATTTGTCTCTTTCCTGGGAAGTTGAGCTCCTTTATGACTTGTAACAATTCAGTAACATTATTTTAGTCATAGAGCCTTCAGCTAAAGGAAAAATACTAAACTAATTTTTTCAGTAATGTGTTTATAACACTTGCTTATAAACTAATTTGATTTAGGAGAACTGTTATTTGCCCTAATGTATATTGAGAGAATTACTTAGAAATATCGTAACAAAGTTCTCATTCAGTAAATGAGACTTTTAAGATTCAAATTTTCTCTGAGCATAACTTGCAGAACTCGATTGCTTCATTTTATGAAGTAGTAGGTCTTTATGCATTGCTTAGACTTCTGGGAATTTTAGAACACTTTATTAGATATTGTGTCAGATTATAATCTTTAATAATACAGCTGTTAGTGGTGAGTAACAAAAGAGTTGTTTCTGAGAATCTTTATTTTTTGAACAGTGGAATATTTTAATACTATTTAGGAATAAGTTTTTGATGTATAGCTTGCTTAAAACTTCTTTTCAGGGTTTCTCACTTTATTATTCCAGCATTTCTGTGTATTGTTTATAAAGATGAAAGCTTTCATCATAGCTTGAGTTTTCTACCTATTATAAAACCTGTGGCATCAGTGTGAATAAGTAAATTAATAAAGACTATTTACAGTATCTTCTGGAGGCAAGAGATTATGTAAAATTCTTCACTCTTGAAGTTTTTCTGATTGTTAAGTTATTCAAAATAAACACTAGTGAGCTTTAATCATAGGACTTTTATGTTACTATTCAACAGAGTTGTAATTAGGATACATACATAATGCATTTTGTGCACCAGAATAGATAAAAATGTTAAGCATAGTCTCTAAGGCATTCTGTCCTGAACTGTCAGTACATAATCACTGAAATAATGTTTAAATAGCTTAATAATAATAAGAGGTAGCAGAGTTGATTGGTTCAGTGATGTTCACATCTCAGCATTCAGGTGTTGCCCAGCTTCCTGAGCAGCTACCCTTTTTCAAGTAATTAAAAAAACAAACAAACAAAAACGCACAAGCAGTGATGCTGCTTTGCAGCCAACAGGTGGATCAAAAATTAGTCTTATATAACTAAGCCACAAATGAAGATTTTTCGAATGGGTGTTTGTTTTAATAGTCTTGCCTGGTCCTTAAACTGTACTTTGATCACACTTGAGCCATATTTAGCTCAAAGAGAGAATAGGCATCTAATAGTAGGGTATGTTTTGAGGTGTTTAGAATAGTTCTGGATTTACTACTATGCTCCTTTCTCAGCAAGTGCTTTAGCTACTGTTTTCAGACAGTTTTTTTTATCCCATGTAGATGCTGTTGGAGCCTCTTCTAGGTTTGTGCCAATAAATACTGTAGAAGACTGTATGACTTCTGTCTGTGGCCTTAAAAGTTCATGTTTTGTTATTGAGTTATAATCTGTCTTTAACACAAAGAATTTTTATGCAGAAGCTTGAGACCTGTTGTGATTTGCAACAACAGAAACTTACTTTAGTGTTTTTCCGTTTAGATGAGTAGAAAGTAGTGTAGACTCTGTTTTTTTTCTCTTTAAATCTCACAGAGAAGAGGCTTAACACAGATTTGTAGTATTCCACTTACTGTCCCGTATGTCAGTACAGCAGCTTATTTCCCAGTTGTAGGATACTTGCTGCCTGTTGATCACATGTGATGTGGTGTCTCATCTTTTCTCTTCACACTTCAGTTTTGGCTATACTGAGTGGCTTCAGGCAGCTGGACACCCAGAATATCTACATTGACTTTCAGGCTATAATTTGAAGCTAGAGATTTTGCTGGAGCAGGTTATTTACTGATGAGGTATTGGTAAAATTGTTGGAATGCCTTTGAAATTCCTACTTCTGTCAGTAAAATTCACTGGATTTAAGCAGAGAATGTTTATTTTGTACTTACATATATATTTGACAAGGGAGTAATTGAGATACTTCCAGTATAGCTCCTTTATGTGAAAATACAAAATAACGTGATTATCTACTTTATGTCTCATTGTAATGCTTTGACATTTTTTTTCTTTAATTTAGATCTGATTCAGTGCACAAATGAAATGAATGTGAATGTTCCACAGTTGGCAGACATGCTTTTTGAGAGAACTGCAAACAGTAGCTGGGTTGTAGTGTTCAAAGCTCTAATTACAACACACCACCTCATGATGTATGGAAACGAGGTAAGGCATAGTTTTGTTAAGGGCTGCCTGACAATATTTTAACAAATTGTCTTGCTTGATTGATGAAGTGTGAAACGTGTGCTTTTTTTCAAAAACTTTCCCCCCTACCATAGTCTCTAAAGTACCTCCCCAGGGAAGATAGAATGCTTGATGATTTCAGTACTGGAATACTGTAGAGTTCGTGATTTGATCTCAGTTTACATCATGAGGGAGTGCTGGACTGGCCTTTCTAGAATAAAGAGTTGAAAAATTTCGAGTGAGCTTTACTTCATTAGTCTAGTGTTTATCAGTAAAAGTACAGCAAAAGTGTTAATGCTACATAAGTATGTGGGCTGCCTGTTGAGAGATGAGAATATTTATTGGAATAGGACAACTAGAATTTGCTCTATAAAATCCTTGTTCAGTAGGCCAAGTTGTCCTATGTTTCTGCCATTAACAGCATCAAAAACTGTTTTCTGTTATACTTAGTTCACTTAAATTATTTCAGTAGTGCTTAAGTTCAGTGTGGTTTCAGAAATGTCCTCATATGGTACTGGAAATATAGCCTTTCTTACACGGTCCAGTAATTAAAAAATAGATTTTTGTCTTGATCAAGAAGCAGTTTACTTATGTATAGCTATTCCCTTACCTACAATAAGGACTTGAAAGTTACTGGTAATATTGGAATGACACATCTCAGTGATATTGCTTCCTGCACTTAAACTGGTCTCTAAAGTTAGTGTTTCTTCCTTTCTCCAAACTTCTGGTGACTTAATGAAATGGTCCATAAAACATAATGTTTTCCATGTTAACACTTCCCAATGTTATTTACATGCTTACATTCCAGTTAGAGAAGAGAATAGGCGGAATTTAGGGAGGGATCAGAAATGAACTCAGAATAAGGCTAAATTAAATTTTGTATATCAGTATGTATTGTGTATTTCCATGTCTTCAAAGAAAATTCATCTCTACACTGAAGTTTGAAAGAAAGGTCAAGAACTGACCAATGGGAAAAGAATTTGGAGCTCAAAGTTATAGACTATCAGTCAGTATCCATTTGCCATTGTAGCATTTTGTAGTAGGACAAAATATTTGAATTTCTTCTGTACAAAGAGTGTTCCCCATTTTTTTGAATGGATGCATTTGAAATTTAAACTCCTTTATGCCTCCTAAAGTCTTGTAGCTGGAACGCTACTTTTGTGAAACTCCTTACTTAAAAGATATTAAAGGAAGGATTTTTTTTCTTAAAAAAAAAAAATGCTGAACTTCACTTTTAAGTGCAGAGAAATACACCAGAAAGTCAGAACAGTGCCTGAACAATTGCTACCTTGCAGTTCCTTGTTCAATATGACTACCTATTTCTTTTGAGTTTTGGGTGAAGGAGGCTAAAAGTCTTCATACTTCTGCTTTACGCAATGCAAAACTTACTTAGCAGTAAGCCCTGGATTGCAGCAGCATTTGTTGATTGTCCCCTTCCTGTAGAGTGTCAGTTGCAATAGTGAACATTTTCTCCTGACTGATCAAAATCATTGCTGCTTGGTAAATTGCTCTTTTCTGGACCTCTCTATTCGATTTATACCTTGTGATTGGTAACAAATCTGAAAACATTGGTGATCAGGATTTTGTGTGTGAGAGAAAGTTGTTTTACAGTCCATGGTAAAGCACTGAAATAAACATGTTTCATGCAAAAATGTCATGTAAAATCTTGAAGTAGATCTAGCAAAACTGCACATCACAATATAAACCCTGGGTATTCAGAAAGACTGATCTGTCTGACTGTTTCCCCTGCATATTCAATGAGAATGCTTATTCAGAGAATGTTTCAAAATGGTACCTTGTTTGCATCTGGGATTGGCATTTGAAGGGTGATAGTTATCCTAGACCCTCCTAGAATATGAATCAGAATATTAGTTTCAAATTTCAAATCTGTATATATACCTCCTGAATATCACTGTTCTGTTCCATCCAAATCATTGTGCAACTGTTTCTCCTCCATGTCTCTCTGAATGCAATAAGATTTACAAAGACCAGATAAAACACTTCCTCAAGAACAGAGCACAAAGTTAAAGCTATTTTACAACTCAGTGTGTTGTAACCATAGTCTGTCTACACCAACTTTAGTGCTCTTATTTAGTTTTTTTTTTTTTTTTGTAACTGTAGATACTAATTACTCTTTAAACTTAGTAACTAAGCTTGTTACTTACACAGCTGCCCTTTGGGAGCTGGGTTTTTTCTTTTCCAGCTTCTGAATTGCAACGCTAACCTAAGCAGCTGCCCTTAGGATTGCTTGCTTTTCATTCATGGGGAGTAAAGCCATCTTATTTAAACTAAGTCTGTATTTTTGCTAAATACCTAGCAATACCCTGTATTTTAATTCATGGTAATAGGTGTTGTTTTTTCTTCTTCTTTTTTTTTTTTTTGTCTTATAACCAATTTGTATTAATGGAGGTTACTGAAAACGGTTGCATGCAGTTTTCTCTACTGTGCTGAAACGTTTTAACTCTCAAAACAACAAAAATGATGCTCATTTTTTTTCTTTACTTACAGCGCTTTATCCAGTATCTTGCATCCCGAAACACATTGTTCAATCTGAATAACTACCTAGACAAAAGTGCCATGCAGGGTAAGGATCCGTCATTGAAAGAAACAACTCTACTGTTTTTTTTTTCTCCCTCTGTTCAGTACTAGTAGCTGTGTCACTGCATACTAAGAGAAAAATTATTCTTATATGAAAGTGCTATTAGTCACTAGAAATCTTAGAAAATGTAGGAAATCTTAGGAAAATGTAGGAGTTGCTGAGTTACCAGGCTGAGTTCTGGAAATTTGTCAATAGTATATGTATTGTGTGTTTGCAGGGCTATAAATTAAAGTGAGCTCTTAAGCTCCCTAGAATAAACCTGATGAACATTAAAACACTGATTTATTTTGCCATTGCATTTAATGTTTCAGGAGTAAATATGGACTTCTGAGGTGTAAGGAATGGTAACTGACTGAGAGTGCTGTATCACTGACGTTCCTGAGAGGGCTCCTGGTTACTTATCACTGGTCTTCGTGTGGGTTTTGAGGCACTGCATTTAAATTAGTGAAGTTTTTGATGTTTTATCAGGAATATATTTCCAGAATGATTTCTACATCACGTATCAAGAGCTGCTTGACAATTGCCTAGTAAGAGAAACTGCCTACTGCATAAAAAAATACCACTTTTTTTAGTCTTAGCAAGTTGGGAAGAATATAGATGTAACACTGCATCTCAAAGTGAAAACAGTGGTGCTTAAAACTCTGGAATGTGCCTCTGTCTTTATGGTTATTGAAAAATAGACAAGAGAATAGTCCTGGAAAAAGATGTCAAGTGTACCTTTTCAAAATGTCTAACCTAAAATGCTTCATTTTTAGGCTATGATATGTCTACCTTCATTAGGCGACATAGCAGATACTTGAATGAAAAAGCACTTTCGTATAGACTTGTAGCAGTTGACTTCACCAAAATGAAAAGAGGGTAAGATTGTTAATGCTTCCCCTCGCCTCTTCCCCACCTCGATACTGGGAGAAAATGCCAGTTGTCCTTAAGCTTGTCATGCGTTGGTATTGATTATGATCCTGCAGAGAATATAGCACTGTTGAAAAAATATAATATGCTGAAAGTTCTCAGCAAACAGCAAATCTGTGTTTCCAACTCTGTAGGATAGATGGAGTGATGAGAACCATGAATGCTGAAAAGCTTCTGAAAACCCTTCCAATCATACAGAATCAGCTTGATGCACTCCTTGATTTTGATGTAAGTACATTAGTTGTTTGGTAACACTTGTTTTGAAGCAAGGTCTTTAATACTAATTTACTATTTCTTTTCTTTCTACACAGGCAAATCCAAATGAACTAACAAATGGTGTTATAAATGCTGCCTTTATGCTACTCTTTAAAGATTCCATTAGACTTTTTGCAGCATACAATGAGGGGATTATTAATCTCTTAGGTATGTGTGTGTGTTTTCTTTTTATGTTTAGTCGTTGAACTTTTGTTGAAGCTATTGACAGAAGTGAAAAATGTACACAACTTGACTAATTCCTTAACACATTGTCTCAGATTCACTACCATTAAATGTAGTCCTTAATAGTCTGAGTGACAACAGGCTGAACTGTTAGTTTAGCTTTTTTATTATTTTTATTACTATTATTAATCATATGGAGTGGTGTGAAGCGGTCTGAATAGAAACAATAAAATATCATGAATTTGCAGTGAATACCTTTTGGCAGTTGTACTGTAAAAGTATTAGTGAGGTATCTGGTTTGGTTTTCTTAAACTCAGATATTTGCAGGCCTGTCATAGACAGGAACATTACTTAATTTTGTATGTTTAATGTAGTCACAGCATGATTAATTTCTGATTTCCTAAACTTTATTGATTTAGTTTTTAGACAGTTTCTGAATCTACATGAGCACAGTACATGATTAATAGAGTGTGGGCTTTCCCCTCCCCACACTCCCCAAGAGCTTGGTAAACTCTTAGCAAAAAAAAAATTTACAATGAAGACTATTCAGGCAAATTTCTGAATTAATTTCTCTGATCAATTTGTTTCCCAGTCTATTAACTTGGACTTCGTGAAATATCTACAGATATATAGGGCAAAAACATAAAAAGCATGAAGAGGACTGGCACTTACATTCTTCCTGTCTGTTATATTTGTGTACCACTTTGGTTGCTCTGATGTCTCTTGCCTGTTGTGCCCAAAGCGTGATGTAATGGGTCTAAAAATGTAAATAAATTCCAGGAATATTTTCTTACAATAGAATAAATTGCCTTATTGTAGCTAGTAAGCCGATTTAAAAATATTCCCACAAATACCTAATCAAACAGCTGAAGTAATTCACATCTATTCTTAATAAAGATTTGCATCATATGCTAGTATATTGAAATAAGAAAAGCAGTAGTTGTTTTGTAATAAATCAGTCAGAAGACACATGAGATTTGTGATCATATTGAAAATCAAATAACTTTAATAATAGTCTTCTTGTAATAATAGTCTTCTGTTGTATCTGAAACTTGGTTAGGGATGATATTAACTTACAGTGTATTTCTATTTATTATTTTGATTTGCATCCTTAGAGAAATATTTTGATATGAAGAAGAACCAGTGCAAAGAAGGTCTGGATATTTACAAAAAATTTCTAGCCAGAATGACCAAATTGTCAGAATTTCTCAAAGTAGCAGAGGTAAATAAATCTATGCGTATACAGTGGGTATCAATTAGACATCTGTTTTGTTGCAGTGATACATATTCGTAATTGTGTGCCTTCAAAACATTTATTTATTTGCTTAACTTTACTATATGAAAGTAGTATTTTACAGACTAGATATTTTAATCTTTGTTTATGGTCATTAAGTGAAGTGGCATCTAAGGCATCTTTTTGTTTGTCAGGATGAATTTTGTCTAAGGTGTTACAAATGAGTAGTGGGAAATGAATGGACGGGGTATTAGTGTTTTTATAGTACTCTCTTTTACTGCAGTCCCTCAAACCGAAGAAATTCTAGTAAGCAATGTGATTATTTCCAAAGCTTCCATTAAGTTTTTTTTTGCATGAAAAAATACATTATATTGCATGGTTAGAATTCTGTAGTATACTTTTAGCTTAGTGCATACCAGTTTAGGAAGTTGAAATATCCCTTTTAAAATATTTTAGCTTCTATATAAAATTCAGACCTGTTCATTCTATACAAAATTCAGACCTTCATTTCTGTTTTCATTATTACTGCATTGCATGTAATAATGTATTTTTTTTCTTTTTCTTGTAAACTCAGCAAGTTGGAATTGATCAGGGTGACATTCCAGATCTTACACAGGTTAGTGTGTACCTTTCATATTGATTTAACCCAATTAATTTGTCCTTTGTGGTTTTTAAAGGTTTGTGTGCATCATAATCAGCATTCATCATAGAATGCTTTCTTCCATACATTTCTGTCTGCAGGAAATGTTGTTAGCTCACAAAAGTGCACAACAAGTTTTTCATTCATAAGAATGTTGTGTTTCTAACCTAGCATTAACCTTAAATAACTGGGCATGCTTGGTATCCTTTTAGTAGTGTTGAAGAACCTGCTTGGTAGAATAAGTGACAATTGGTCAGGAGTGCCATATATTTTTAGAGTACTTGGGCTGAGGAAGGGGACTTTACGGATCATGAAAATTTACTCACTAGAGGAACTAGAATTTCACACAATGTCCAATGCCATGCGGTCTTCAAGAAACTAATTTTCAAAGATAATCATGTAAATAAATCTTCCTGAGCAGATTTGCCTAAATTTCATTTCGTGTGTGTTTTTAATATGAAGTTAAATGAACTTTTAATATGTTTTAATATGAAGTCTGAATTAGTGAGTCTAAATCTGAAAGTGAGTACTTTTTGTTCTATGATATAGCTTGCATCTCAAATTGTATTTGCTTACTAAGTACCAATCTCTAATACAAAATTAATTGCTGTAGCAATTATTAAACTGCTTCAAGTACTTGCCGGCCTTTGCAGTAGGAAAGAACTATGACTAGAGCCAATAGGATTAGGACTAGTGATGTTCTGTTAGGGCTAGTGATGTTCTCTATTACCCTTTGAGTAGCAGTTGGCGTTGTACTATCTCAGTTATCTTCTAATCAGCACTACCTCTTCAGCTCTTGTCTGCATTATGCTAATGAAATTATACTTACGTTTGAGCTGACATATCTTCACAGTTGGTGTTGACTTCAGTGTGGGGTTTGTGTGCTCTTACTTGGCCAGTTAGCCAGGTCTTTAAAAGGCTCTTCAAATCATGAAGCTTTTCTTGATTTGCTAAGAATAGGCAACCTAACTTTTTGTTGCATTTGTTTGATGCCTTTTTATCTCCTCATTTAATCTGCAGCTCTTTAACTCTTGTTCTAAGTGTGCTTAGACATGCAAGGCAATTCTCTGAGCTTCTATGTATTTTGGCAATTTAGTGCCACTGTCAGTCAATTATTCAATGGCACTGGAGAGCCGAATAATTGTAAGTCAATTTAGTACCATTTTAAAACAACTTTCTAAAATGTCATAATACTAGGCATTCAAAACAGCTTTAGTTTTCAAAGGGCTTATGGTCCAGATATAAGTTCTGATAGGATCATGGTCAAGAAATTGCAATAGCTGTCCTTTGTTCAAATTCCAGTCTCTAATTTGACCATGGTAACTCTGATTATCATTAAGTAATACCACATTATGTATATATGTAGGGTTTTTTTGTTTGTTTTAATTTTTAGTTGCTTAGATTTCTGTTGTGTGTACTGTTCAGTGAGAGACAGTTTTTGGTTTCTTTAAGCCATATGCTTACTTTTATGTAACTTTTTCTTTACTAATTCTGGTAAATAGTCACACTTCATTACCAAGGCTCATTTTCTGTGTTCTTGAAGTGTTCTTAAACTGTCGCAAGTATCTTAAGTTGCTGGCTTAAATGTTGCAGTCCTCCCTGATTTAATCATACTTATCTTATTTCTCTTTTGTTTTCATCTGAGGTTGTCCTAATAAGTTTCCAAAAACTTACTGAAATCTTTATTTTACTTGGCTGTAAAAGACTTAGAGTCTAGCTGTGTATACCGATAGTGCCACTCTTACTGATCCTTATCAAGGAAATGGCACTGTCCTTCCTGGGTGTCCTGACTGGCAATGACATTGTCTATTTTCTGCTAGTTGTTACTGCATTCCAGTGTATTTCAGTTGTTCCTGTATTTTACTTTCCCCTGTATGGGTGTTAATCTGTCAGATGTATCTAGGGATGCATGGGGGTGTGTGTGGTTTGCTGCTTTTTTTTCTCTCTCAGATGTTTTGTTGGGTGTCCATAGCAGTGAGAGTGTGGAGAAGAGAGCATACATTTCAAATTACCCTTCAAGTGGATAATGCAGTTACAGAGAAGCTATTGGTGTCTCTCTCCTTTTTCTTTCTTTCCCCTTAAACTCCCTAAAATGTAGGACATGTTTTTCCATACAGATAGGTGTTAATGCAATCATGACAGGAAAAAGAGGCCAGAAAACTTTTCCAGAGTTGGAGTACAGATCCCTGCTACTGAAAAAATCTGTGTTTTTGCATAATATAATGTTTACTGCAAACTTGCATTTCTCTTGAGATGTAAAATGTTCTTTTGGGTCCTTGGTTTCTTTCTGAAAATATCCTTCAAAATGTTGTTTCCTTGGTGGTTTAGCTATCCAGTTTGTCGGCTGAGTTTATTCATGTCCAGTTGTGCTAACAGCACTCTCTTCTAGCTTATGTAGCTCTATTTATGGAAGGGAGCATCAACTCAGACCTTTAAGCCAAGCAGTTTTATAGGATTATTCTAATTGCCTTTCTTTGCATCTCTTGTAGCTTGAATCTGGCTTCATGGAATGTGGGAAGCCAGAATTGTACTTTGTGTTTCAGATGGGGAGTTACCAAAGCCTTGTCTGATTGTTAATTTTGCTCTTTCCAGGACATATACTGGTCTGGTTTTTAGACAGAAGGACTAGCAAGCGCAAGTTTGTTTTTCCTTTTGAATGGGACTTACCATGTTTATGTGACCTACTGAAATTTGGCAAGTGGCGAGAGAGGTTTAATGTCTCTGAAACCTTGCCAGTTGATGAGGACTGAGCTGGCAAGTAGATTAAAACTTAAGGATCTATTTCCTTCATCTGAATCCGCTATAGGCTTTAATTCACTCACTTTGTGGAGCAGGGCCTATGTAGTTGAAAGACATGAGTAATATAGCTGAAACAGCAAGGCAGTAAGCTCATCCAACAGTGCCAGCCTAATTGCTGTGCATTTTGGTGGGTTTATTTTTGTGAGGGTGACTTGGAGATGTATTACTAACTACTAACTTATAATCAAGTTCATTTCAAACTTATTCTGAGCTGTTTTTCCTGATAGGGAAGAAATACTTTGAGGAGTGGGTACAAATATATGACAGAAAGGAAATAGGTTGTAACTGGCAGTGTTGCCATTTTTATTTATTTATTTATTTTGGAACTAAATCAGTTCTGGGGTTCTTTAGTCTTTTAAACATGTTCTTTGATGGCATCAGTAGTTAGGATTCTCATGTGTTGAATAGTACCATATCTGTGCCCCCAAAAGACTTCATAGGCTCTTGTGCATTGTTTGCCTAACACTTGTTGAGACATCTCAAGTTCCAACTGAAATATCAAACAAAATATTCACGTGCCAGACTGCATGCTAGATTTAAGTGCAGCCTTTTTCTTTTTATCTTTCTCTCATGAATGATACTTTCTTGATCCAAAGCAAAAGAAACAAAACCAGAACAACAGAAACCCTAACTTTATTTGAAGTGTTGCTGTTACTTTTTGATGTGTTCAGTGCTACTGAAGACCTCGGTGAAACTGAGTATATCGTGCAGTTATGCATTTAAGAAAGCTACTCGCTCTGTAATATTTGGGGGACAAATCTTAGGTCAAACTTTATTCTGATTTTTATCAAAGAAGGACATACTCTTGTGACCAAATGTTTTTAGTGCAAGCCTTTATATTAACACTTATAGTGTTTTGTCGAGAAGCAGTGTTTTATGAGTACTTTAACTTTAGGCACCCAGCAGCTTGCTTGAAGCCTTGGAGCAACATTTGGCTTCTTTGGAAGGAAAGAAAACAAAAGAAGTCTCTGCTGCAAGCAGGTGAGCACCGAGTAAATGGCAGTGGTGTATGTTCATCTAGGTGTATGTAAGTTTGGGCTTCTCACTAAGCTGCTTCTGTACTCAACCCTTTAAGGTTCTCTTGAGCTTTATTCCCTTAAAAATTTATCTTTGAGTGTTAATGAAGCATAAGTTAAGTAATTTTCTAGTAACTTAGTCACACCTGATGAGTGGATTTCTGTTGTGTCCCTGTTTATTTGTCAGACTTCTTACTGTGAGGTAATAAACCACTGAGCTGAAGCCTTTGTATTATACTTTTTTACCTTCTACCAGTTTGAAACTCGCTCTCTCCTGTAAGACTTATGAGCTATTTGTGTTTTGAGTTTGGGGATTTTGTTTTTGTTTGCTTTTGTTAGCTTTTTAGTTTGTCTTTAGGTAAGACAGCCTGGTGCTTATCTTTATTGTCAGTTATAGACGCCTCAAACCCTGAATTTGTTTTAACCTGTTGTGAAAATTTCAAAGTCTACTTATCTAAGCTATCTTGGCAATTTTGAGATGTCTTACGCTGACAGATATTGCACTACTTTCTATCAAGATGGGTATCCATATGTATGAGTAGCACCTCTGACTTCAGAGATACTGTCTGACTTGAGGAAGAAATCTCTTTTGGCATTGACATTCCCTCTCAGAAATGTGGATAAATAGTGATCCAGGTCATGCAATCCATACCTAGATTGTTTTCTTGCATGAGAAACTTCTCAAAAGTATTGGAGGATTTGCTTTCCACAGTGCTCTGCTAAACTGCTGTGTGTGGGGAAGAATGTCTGCATGTGGTGGGTTGCCTTTTTTTTTCTTCTTTATTTCTTTCCTCTAGGTGTCTGTATGATACATCTGCATAGGCTATCCTTGCCTCCACCACTCAAAGGAATAAAATTCTAGTCTATATGACATTTAAAGTCAAAATAAAATTGTTAAATAATGCATTTTCCAGTACCTACTCACTGAAACTTGGAGCATTGTCCTTTCACCATATTGAACTCTTCAAAAAAATATTCTTGCTTTTAGAGCTAGTGCCCTATCCAGTGCTGTTTCCACGCTTGCCAGCACAGGAATGTCATTTAGCAGGATGGATGAGAAAGAGAAGCAGCAGGCATTGGAGGAAGAACAAGCTAGATTGCAGGCACTAAAGGTACTATATATTTTAAAAGACTATATTCCAAGATTTTTTCACTAGATACAAGTTAATGGCAGGGTTGGTTTAAGCTAGTGTGTGTGGGAGAACACCTAGCCTTGAGAGGCAAAAACCTCACTCTGTAGTTGTGGTGATTGTCAATATATGGAAACCCTTCCATCCAGGGGCATGATTGGAATACCTAGCACCTGAAGTGAGTCATTTGTATCCTTCTTTTCAAGAGATTGGAATCCATATCTCAGAAATCAATGAAATGAATATATAAGCATTCTAATTCTCATTGCAGTAGTTGAGCATAAAGTGTTGTTAGTGCAGGACTGTTTATTACTAGGTGAGGTTTGTTCCTTGCCCCTTGTGAAGTATGGAATGCTGATTTAGCATGATTCTTCAGCAATGTTGCCTGTAGTGAGAACATAGGCTATTTTTCCTCTTAAGATCTTGATCCTGGTCCTTCTGTGTATTACCTGTTTACCACTGTTTCCTGAGGAAGTGTATAGCATAATCTAGAACAAGACTAGATACTCTTTCTTTCACTGAAAGCTGAATTAGAACTGAAGAGTTAATGAATTAATGAAACTTTCAAACTGTACATCATGTCTTTCAGGAGCAACGATTAAGAGAGATTTCTGTGGTATCAAATTCCACTTCCACATCAGCATCCCCAAGCACCTTATCAGGAAAAAGTGTGAATACCACTGCAGCTGTTGACCTTTTTTCAGCACCAGCACCCACAACAAATAGGTGAGGAAGCATTTGCTTTCTGAAGCAAGCCTAACTGACGCAGACCAGGTAGCTATGCTGTCAAGAGCGGGCCCCAAATCCTCGTTATAGGAAACACTCTTCACAAATAATCTTTTGCTGCTGGTGTATTCACAGGAGTTTTGATCTACTTCAGTTAGAAGTGTTTAATTACTTAGTTTTGTTCTGTATCTTTATTCTTGTTTGGCTTCTACTTTAATTAAAAAGAAAAAAAAAAGAGCACAAGAATATAATGCCTTTATTAATCTGATGTTTCTCTTTCCCTTCCTCTCCAGCATGCCCAACCTCTCTAGTGATCTTTTTGATCTTCAGCCTGCGTTTGTTCCAACTGTACAGAGTACTCCAGCTATAGCAACATCAGCAAGCAGTGCATGGGGAGGTAAGCAGCTACAAGAGTCTTTACTGTATAAAAGATGGGTGAATCACTAGAATACAAGAAAATTATTTCATAATAAACCACATATTCATGCTTAACTGAATCTACAGTTTAAACCTTAATTACTACGTGTCCAAGTATTTTTATCTTTGATAGAGTATAAAACAAGTAATCTGAAAGCTCTGGCCATCTGTTCCAGAACTTTTATTAAATTTTTTAAATGCATTGAAGGAGGTATTCCACAAAGGGGAGGAGAAGACTAATTGTAACCAGTAACAAAAATCTAAATATGTTGACAAATATAAATGATGCAGATGTAGCTGAAAAGATGGTGCTGTATTAATTTTTTAATTTAGAGATTAAATGCATTATTTCATTAAATATGTTTGTATCTTTGTGGTACCTATTGCAGTGCTGTTTCTGGTTTCATGGGGATGACATTCTGTATGCCTTCTCTCATTCCTTCAAAATAATCAGGCATTAAAAAAAAAATACAACTTAACCTGAAATAAGGCAAAAGTAAGACTGTTACAAGTTCTGGTGTTTTAATATGTGAATCTAATACGTTTAAATACTATTTAAAAGGTGTATCCCAAAAACCTAAACAGTAATTTATGACCATTCTTTTTACTGGTGAATTTTCTCATATTCTCCACTTCCTACTTCATGCCTCTACTAGAATTATGTTTTCTCTAAATAGGGAACTGTTAAGTTATTCATTTGAAACTAAGAGTTTGTATTGCAATGGGGCTGGTCATAAGAGAAAAATCTACTGCTTCTAGTTTTAGAAATTCTCATGTACAGTCATTTCAATCTATTTTTCTCTACTTGTGTTCTCTATTTTCTTTCTTTTACTTCTGCTTCATCTCAAAGGTCCTTTCTCGTCTTCAAATGGTTTTGTTGGTTCTCCACCTCATCTGGACATCTTTAACATGAAGCCAGTTGAAGAAGCTGTAAAATCTGCCACCTCTTTCATCAGTTCTACATTTTCCTCCAAACAAACAGTGGAACTGTTCAGTGGTAAAAAGCCAAAAAAAACCAAACAAACAAACAACAAAAAAAAACAACAAAAAAAACCCACCGCTTAATTTCTTTCCAGTGGGAGATAACACTACTAATAAACTGTGGTGTGTAGTTGTGCTTTGAACCAACATTCAGCTTTTGCTAGCAAGGGCAAATAGCTTGTTAATTCTTGAAATATTAGTGAACAACTTCATTTGCTTGCCCAACCTAGGCATCCAAGTACTGCTATCTTGGATTTTTTTTTTTTTTTGGTTGATTTCTGTTAAACTGGATTTTTTGTGATAGGTAATGCCAGAGTTAACCGACATTTTTCAGATTTGCTGAGTAGTTGTTTCCTATTCCTAAATTCTTATAGTTGCAGTCTTGATTTTTTTCCCCCTTCCTTTTTTTGTTAATCTGATCTTATTTCCTTCCTTTTCTCATGAAGATGACTTTAGTGGTCATAAACCTGCGTATACCTCTGTGTATCATCCTCTTGCTGTTGATGGTAATTTCATTTTTAACACTTTGATTTAAATGTAATGAGTGATATCTGCTCAATGGCTGTAATTAATTTATCCTGAAATTATTGTTTAGGGTTTCCTCTTCATTCAGCTCCTCCGAATACCACCTCTTCATCAATTAATGCAGACTTTGATGCTGTTTTTGGTGGAAAATCTACTACACCAGAGTACAGGCCTGCTAATGGTAAAAATAAAATCTACTTTGTAACTAATGGTAAAAATAAAATCTACTTTTTTTAAATTCTGTGGTGTGCGATTGTCCAATAGCTAATCCTAGCTGCTGGTACAGTGCTGAAGTAATAACCATTTGTAAGCTCAGTAACATAGGATTGACAAGATAATAGACAATCAGTTTAATTATAGTTATTTGATTTTAAAATTTGCTCTCTTTAATCTTCTAATGTGTAATAACTCTTTTTTTTTTTTTTTTTTTTTTTTTTTTTTTTACGGCACCTGGGAGAATAAACTGCAAATGTGGCCCATGGGGTTTCTAAAATGGGTAAGACTGTTTTTCTTTCTCTAATGTCAGTGTTTTCTCTTGATATGTGTTAAATTCCTTCTAAGTTTGTTGAGAAGCATTGTACTTGCTAATAAAATGCAAAGCTAATTAGGTGCGTGCTTTGCATAACAAATCTTTTTGCTGGTTAATACTATTTAACTCAAAGTTCTTGTGAACATATAGCGAAGGAACTCATGTGAACATTCAAGGTACTAGCAGTATTGTGAACCTGGGGCCATATTCTTGCAAGAAGTTACACTTTGAAACTGCCTTGAGTAATTTTTTTTTCTGAAGTTTTACGAGGGCTTTAGCTTAGTTTAAAAATTTCGCCATTTACTGCTAAAATAGATTGGGACAATGTGCTAGAAAATAATACTCCAGAAAGACTGAGAGGTTAAACTGTGCTTCTGCTGAAGCTTTAAACTTCTGACACGTTGAACTTCCACGTGTGAATAGCCAAAAAACTACTAATACTGTTATGTAAGGAAGATATCTCTCTAGCTTATGGATTTCTTTCAATAGATGTGGTGTTCTCTTTTGATAACGGCTTTTTTTTTTATGTTCTGCTTTTATGTCTTGCTTTAGCTTTTACTCTTCTAGATGAGGTATTGCAACCTACAGTACCACCACAGAGTCAAAGAACTGTTCTGGCCAGTCAGCAAAGCGGAAAAATTTTGGCAAATGATCTTGATTCGTCACTTGCTAATCTTGTGGGAAGTAAGTTTGAAGCCTTAAAATTTTATATTCCAGTTTACTACTGAAAAGATTCCCCTTGCTCCACCAAATTAATTGTATTTAGCAATTTTATGTGAGTATTTCTTTTCTCTCTTCAGATCTTGGCTTTGGAGGAACTCCACCCAAAAAGTAAGTGAATATGTCATGTAATACTCTCAAATGGCTGATAATGTGTGATACATTTTACCCTTGCTGACATAGCAAGATTCTTGGCTCTGGAAAGTAAGCTGCTGTCAAGGACAGTGTTGAAACAATGCATTCATGTGGTCAGTTACCATAATGCAGGCAAACTTAACATTTGAGGTATGCTTTACTCTTTCAGTTCCCATATTTTTAAAATATTTCTGTGAGCAGCCATAAAAATATCTTGCAGTTACATTAAAAACTCCTGAGTCGTCATACTGTGCAGTAGATGATAGTGAATTTACTTTTAATACAAAACGGACCCCTGAAGCATCATACTCATTGGAGTAGAGATACAGGCAGTTACTGAAGTAGATCTTGAATATTTTTACCACCTATAGATCTCAATTGTATACATATATTGTAGAGCATACCTTTTTCCCCTGTTTTCCAGTGTGGTGTTGATACTATTCATCTGCTGGCCTTATTTGAATGTGAATATATTTTTATTTTAGATCAGATATGCAGTGGACCCAGCCTACAGAGAAAAAACTTACTGGTGGAACAAACTGGCAAGCGAAAACAAGCACATCAACCACGTGGAATCCTACTCCCTTATCCACTATTCCACATATGGTAATTTCTGTGCCATTGAAATCATACTTGTTACTAGCAAATGCCTTTTTCCCTTCATGAATTAATTTAAAAGGAGTAGCAAAGGTTGCGTTGGACAAGACTGAGGAAAAACTGCTTGTAAAATCATTTCACAACCTGAATGAGATAGAAATATTAGTATACTTCCTTTCATAGTAAGCACGTCCTGCGACAGATGTAAATTCATGAGGGGTTTATTTTTTCACTTTAAATAAAACAAATTACCTCCGCCCTCGACGTCAAGATGCACCTTAAGTCTCAGAACCTATTTCGGGGGCGAATAATTGAGGTTCCTTTTGAATTTTTGTTCCCTCTTCTATGCATTACATGGAATGCCACTGCATTTTAACCCTTTCAAGCCACCTTATTTATCAGTTCAGCACTTCACATTTCTGATTGTGCTTGCCAGTAACTTCATCACACTCCAAACACTACCAAATGCTGAGTAAAAGTTATGGAATTAATTAATTTGGAGAATGTGTTGTTGTTTGTTTTTCCTGGAAGGATATTTGTAGGCAGCTGACTTGTGTACTATGAGGTTTTTTTCCTTTTTTTTTTTTTCTGATCAAATACTTGTATAAATACCGGTCACTTCAGCTTCCCTCCAAAGCAACTGTATTTCAGAATGTTTACCTCAGGTGCAACTGTAATAATTGTAGTGTTTCCTATGAATTTTGGACAGCTGTCTGACATAAAACTATTCACACTGGAAAATTATTCTTAATCTTTTTCTTTTTTTCTCCAGATGATGAGAGTATGCCAAGTCAAAATTCACAAAGCTGCATTGGCTATTAAATGCAGACACAAGCTTGAAATTATAATCAAATACAATTGAACTAGAGAATCTCTCAGTAGTTTAGTACTTGTGTGATTTCAGGTCATAATTAGTGCGTGAGACTTGAGTCCATAAAAATCCCCTCTGAGCCACGTTATGTTAGAGTGCTGATGTATTCCCGTTTTGGGGTGGTGCTTATCTGGGGGACACCATAATACACATTCATCACTGTATATTTGAGTTATATGTGGTGGACTTTTTTCTTTCCTGTGTGCTTATGTTATGCCTTTTGGCTTAAGCCTGTGTTTGAGTACTTCATACCGTGTATCAGCTCACTTGTTTGCTGAGAAGTCCAAGTTATCAATGCAGAGAACACCCTTACTTAGGAGCTGTTTCTGAAGTCAGTAACTGAGCAGATGGAATGGCCCAAGCGTCCTGACTCGGTGTGTGGCATTCAGAAACTGTAGTAATTGTCAGTCTTGCATATAATCTTTCATAGTCAAGTACTTTAGCACTTCAGTAGGTTTTGTTTAACATAATTAGCATTGAATAAGAATGCAGAGCAATATATGGTGAATGCATCATTGTGCCTCTAACATAACCTGGTATTAAGTTAACCCATAACCTGGGTTAAAATACTTTGTGTGTCTCTATTTATTTTTGTATTGTGATATATTGCAGACATCAGAATTAAGTTTAGTATATGAGCCATATTTTGGCTGAATACACACCCTTTTCTATTCATTTATTGGGCTGACTGGTCACTGGGTTTCTCTTTCTCTTTCCCTGTACTCTTCTTACACATAATAGGACGAAGGACTATTGCATGCTTTCCAAAAAGCTTCTCATCCAAATGTTTATGAAAGCAGTATTCTCAAATGTAGTTACATTTAGTAAAAATTCTATTTTTGTTGCAACTATTGTAAATAATGGCCCTAGGTAGGGAGCCTATCCAAGTTACTGGGCACAGTTGCTCATGTTCTAATATTACTGCCTTTTTTTTTTTTTTTTTTGGCTGCTTGAATTGTTCTAGTTAGTGACTTTAGCGTATTTGTAGATAATCTTGGTGCTGGCCTTCGGTCTATCCCTTGGTTAGAATTTCAGTTTGACCTCTTAAATAATTTTCTGTCCTTACTCCTTTTGCCCTGCCAGAATGGAGTACATTATCCTGGATATGTAAGTCAATTTCTTGTAAATGTTAGCTATTTTGACTATTAAAATCATTTGTATGGTTTAGTGCAAGTTACTAGTATGCATGAACTCATCCAAAATAACTTCTTTTTTGATGATTGAAGGTACCCGCTCCTATTGCATACCCAGTGACCACACCTCAAGTGCCTGTATATGGAATGGTAAGAAACTTGCCTGTTTTGTACTCCCCAAAAACTTTTTTAACTTTGGTCATGACAAGCATTACTATGTTTAAATTGTAGTGCAATTTGTGTATGGTTTCATAAATTCAATATTGTGTGAAGTTAAATGGTACTCTTACATTGTACATTGAAAGATGTTATTCTAAAATTTATATAGCAAATTTTCTTTAAAGCCATTACTCTGTGTATGTTTTTTTTAGCTGCTACTTTGCTTGCAATAAAAAAAAATAAGATCTATCTTCTAGAATTCAGTGGACTTGTATACACTACTTGTCTACCACCTGTTTCTGTTTTGGTTTTTTTTGTAGGTACCTCCCCAGATTGGAGCTGCTCCTTTGATGGCACCCCAGTCAATGATGTATACACAGCCTGGTCTAAGGCCAACAAACCCTTTTGCACCTGTTTCTGGAACTCAGGTGAACTGTTCATTTCAGTCTTAGGCTCATATTAGAACTCCAGTCTTAGATGAAACCCAGTATCTTCTTTCATGATGGGTTATTAGTATCTATTTCTGCTCCAGAGAAGGTGAAGGGTTTCTGAAACAGGGGCAACAGGTTTTTGCAGGTGAGAGAATGATGAAAGCATGCAGAGGAAGCAAGGAAGAAAGCACAGGTGGAGAGCAGCAGATCAGAAACGTAACACAATGCTGGGTTGACCTTAAGAAAATGGGAGCAGAGAGTGAATGAACTTAAAGGCTTCTGATGGCCCTGTCTTGATACCTAATTCAGTCATACTGACTATGGCAGTTGAGAGGTTTCTGGAGGATTATGAAATAAAGAGGCACTCAAGACTGTTCAAGTGAAAAGCATTGTGTATTCTATCACCTAGGTATATCTAGATATGTTGTTCTTAGTGCACTTTCAGATTTGTAGGGGGGTGAGGGAGACTTCTGTTTTATTTTGAAAAACCTCTCGCCTGGTTTCTCAGTGATTTAGAGGTATGAGTCCGTGTGTTAGGAAAGTGGCATTAACAATATGTAATCTCTACTTTACAGATACAGTTCATGTAAAGCCACCAAAGCAACAAGGTGTGTGAACAACCAAATACTGGTAAAAAGAAAAGACTGAAGTTTCGTTCTTCCCATGGTGTATTTTTGAACAGGGCAACTGTTTCTTCCCTGTATAATGTAATATTAATTTGAATTGCAATGCTTTAGAGATTCTTGTTTATAACAGTCATTTGTGGTATGAAATCATGTTTGTTCACTGGTTTTTAGACTGTTCAGTAGGAAACTGTAATCTTTGAGGTCAACTCAGCTTTGAAGATGAGAATCCAACTTGCACCTTCTGAGAAGAGGGTTATGTGATTGCTTTGCAATCTTATTCATCAGTGGATTGCCTGTAGGAAGTTAACTGAGAATGCCATAAATCCTATTTATTTTCTCCATAAATTCTGTGGCTGTTTTAACCAAGACACAACTCAAATGAAGTTGAGCAATAAAACTTCCATATGCTCTAATAAGTACTCTGATAGAGTAATGCTTGCATTATCATAAAGCCAATATTATATGAAATCAGACAGCTTTTTCACATTAGCCTAGCTTATAATAATTCATAAACTCTATAATGTGAGTTTTAAATGCTGTGAATCAACAAGAAATATATGTGTATATTTTATATAAATGTTGGAAATAATAAATTGCTCCATTGGCATAATGTCAGTGTTACATGGCGAGTTGAAAGGGCCGGGCTCTGGCACAGGCTAAAGGTCTTGTCTCAGAGTAGGGAAAAAAGTATGTAGTGACTTTGTTACAGTGGAAGTGCGTACCCCGACAGCAGCAAACTGGAGCGATTAGAAAACTTTGCTGCTAGCTGCAAAAGAGCTAAGAGACGTAACTTCTTTTAGTTTTAAAGTTCCTTTCATTAGTTCAGAAAAAGCAAGCCTTGCAATAGTGGTGATGCTCCAGAACTAGCAACTGCATTAAAATTGTCCCAGCCGTAGGGATTAGCTTGTGCTTCTTTTCTGAAACAGGAACCTATTTGCAAACCACAGTTATTTTAAATGTGTAAATATGTGCAAACTTTGAAATATTTTTCAATGCTGCAGTATGTTTTCTTTCTTCTGTAGTATTTTTAAGATGATTATGCCGTAAGAAGAAATCCAGACTTCTTTTTTGAGAGGAAAAACATGTGAATCAACTGATCTGTGAAGTATGCTGTTGTTTGCGGGTTAGAGACACAGGCTTTCGATGCATCTGTCATATTAAACAGATTTCTTCCAAAACTTAGGTTGGCTATGAAAATGCCTTACCTTGTATCTTTAAACACCCAATAAAATGTGATAGCACTTAAAGAAAAGTTAATAATGAGTAAGTGCAATCGGAAACAACCTTTCTCCAGCTTGGTGGGAGAATGCAGTGAAAAGCTCTCCTGTAATGTGGCTTCTACTGATGATTAGCATTGGAGTTGAGTTTTTCAAAAACAATATATTCTGTTGTTCCAGTCCTCGAGACTACTATGGCTTTTATATTTTGCTATAGTGCTGTATTTGTAAGGTATCTCTGAATCTTATTACAAATGCAGAGGCCCGAAAACCTTGTCCTATAGAGAACTTGCAAAATACAGTGAAAATCAACTCTGTAATTTTCTAAACTTCATTCAAAGATTGCAAAAGAAGTATTTTTTTAATAGTACTACAAAAATACTTTGTCAAGTAAAACAGTAAACTACAACCCTTGGAATTAGTAACTGTAAACCTTTGAGAAGCTTAACCTTGAAGAAGTTTTAAGTTCTCAGACTCTGAATGTGTACAGAAGAGTAGAAGTGATATACAGCAATTTAACATGAAAATTTGAATTATAAGGGCTTCAAGCTTTACTCACCTTTCCTGGGTTGGAAAATTGTACAGTTTTAAGCCAATGAGTTCTCCGGTGCCTGTAGCAACTCTATTCATGGTGAGGGAATGGTTCCCACTTGGAATTGGATCATTGTTCCTCTGTGTGTGGTGGTGGTGTTTATTTAGGAAATAATTAATTTCATTGATTTATTCTATATTGAATAATCTTGAATTCCAATTAGAAAATCATGTCTAGTAATAGGTATTTGAGCACTGATGTCATAGCTGAGAGCTACAACCAGGCAGTGTCTGAAACAGTGAACTGTTTGATTTTTTTCTCCATTCTACATTGTATAAGCCATGATCAGTTATTTTTAATATGCAAACAAGTACTTTGCAGGCAGTGTATATATATACACACATTATTTGCAGCTCTTTTTACAGTGCATTCTAAAGATCTGGAATGTATTTTACCTCACTTAGAAATGGATTTGGAATCCAGTACTGTTTGCGCTACTTCAAATTTGCTCTGGATTTTTTGCATACTTTGGTATGCTTTCTTGTAGCGAAGCTGTCTGATACCGTTTTATTTAGTATTAAATAAAGGAGAAACAGCCACAAAGTATGTTATAAGGACCTTATAAACTATCTTTAGTCTCATTTAAGGTGTTTGACATGTTCAAACACAGCTCTTACAGATTTATCCTTATGAAGAAAAGATTGCTAAATGCTTCTGTCCTTGCAAGAATGTGCAGGACTGCTTTGTATCAGCCTCTTCCTTGTGGGCATACTGGAATGCACAGCATGGACAAGTGCTCTGTTTTAGACAGCAACATTGTTCACTTGCTTAGAAATAAAGGCAAGGACTTGGGGTGTTGTCAAGGCTTTTAGGGCACCTAATTTGTTCTCCAAAAAAGCATGTTGCAGGTAAAGGTTGTTCTGGAGGGTAACTGCCCTGAGCGCTGCAGTTGTAAATAGTTGTGATACGTGAAGCGGGAAGAACCCTGTGTACACGTGACTTCCCTTTTGCTCACCAATTCCTTTGGCCAGGATCCTGCTCCGAGTGCTTCAGGAAGGGAGCTGGGCGTCCCTGTGTGCGGGAGCAGGGCTGGAGGCAGGCGCTGCGCTCCGCAGGGCTGCGCTTGAGCGGCCGCCGGAGCCGAGCCGGGAGCGGGCGCTGCCGGGCGGCCCTCGCGGGATGCGTCCCCTGCGGCGGTGTCGGGAGCGGTGGCTGCCTTGGGCCTGCCCGGCTGGAAAGTGTACTTCTTTTTAAATAACCGAGGGTTTTCTAATGTTCTTTAAACATAGCTTGACTTTGCCTCCAAGAAGTTATTGAATTCAATTTTTTAAATTTCAGACAAATTATGTACTAGAGAAATCTCAGTTCTGTGCGCATAGTGGTGGAATACTTGTAGGTAAAAATAGCAAATGAACTTTTGTAAAACATTGAATAACTTCTGACTACAACATTGAATACAGGGTGTATCCGCATCTGGGTGTTTTTTTGTTTTGCTTTTTTGATGTGTGGCAGGGAGGGTGGGTTATAATTAGAATAGCAAGCACTGTGGATCGGTGCTTAACTTGTACATAAAAGGGAAAACTTTTGTTTTGGGGTAGTTTGTATTGTAAGGACAACATCTAAAGGCACTGTGTATCAGTCATTTATTTCTGTTTCAAAGATTATATTTTTGAGCAATGGAAACTGTACATGTTACCATTTATACATTTACTGGTAGCTAGGAATGTAGAGAAACTACATTGCTATTACTCTGCAGATGTATTTGATCTGTCACCGAGTACATTGCTGCATCACTACTTTGTGCAGATTCTCATGAGCATTTATTTAAAGAGATTGTAGTAACTGGTACAGTTGCAATGCAAATTGTAACATCAGGTCTTTCAGTATATCTGAAGTGTGTAGCCTTGTGATTATGTTTATCCTTTACTGAATGTTTGGCTGGAATCTCATCTTGGAGCAAGGACAAAAATAGGTGCTGGAACAGATTTTCCCCAACCCACACTATTTATTTAATAGTTCTTGTTTTGTATGTTACGTTTTTCCCCATGACAGGTTTGTGCCTTTATTGGATATTTATTTGAAAGGAGCTACACACACTGAGGTTGGTCAAGCTGTTTTACAGGTATATTCTTGTGTGGCTGTTCCTTCACAGGAGCTCCTTCCTTTTATAAGGATTCAGAGTGCATGAAAAATTCTGTAGCCACAGACTGAAAAAAGAGGGTTTACATACGGGAAAAAGAAAAGCCGAAGCACAAGACAGGCTCTGTTGACATTCTAACTTCACAATTTGTTGAGATACAAACTCTTTTTTTTTTTTTTTTTTTTTAAAGGCTGTTGCTCATATTCAGTCAATTGAAAGCGATTTTGAAAAAAAAAAAATAAACTTTGGCACATTTAGGGGGTGTGTGGTCCTTCCTGTGTCCGCTGAGGCCTTCCTTGCACCGTTGGCAAGGGCTGGTGGGGCTGTGCGTGCAGTGCTGCAGAGGAAGGCAGGAGGGGTTCGCCCGAGGGAGGCTGGTCCCAGGAGGCAGCACTCGTGTCCCCCTCATCGCCTGGGAGGAGCAAGATGCAGCCGCTGCTCTGAGCGCGGGCAAGGGGCAGGAGGAAGGTGCTTCCCCCAGCCACAGGGCCAAACCAGCTCTGCACTGATCACAGTTAAAACGGGTGCATTTCTCACAATATTTTGTGTTCTTAACTTCCCTCATCTGCTCCCCGAGGGCAGGGATGTGTAAATGGCTGGAGCTGCAAAAGCAGCAGTACAGCAGCCTGGGCCTCGCTTACTGCTTGTAGCTGCACCAGGACTTTCTGGAGTCTTTAATCCCCTCCGGCCCCGCTGTTGCTGGGCGAGGGTTTGTGCTCTGGGGGCTGCCTGGACCGGACCTCACCACTTAACCGCCCTCGGGGGAGAGCCCTGCGTCTGCCCCCACTTCTACAGCGCTCTCCCAATGGAGAAGCTTCCCCCAGGAAGAGGCTTTTTCTTTTCCCCCTCCTTTCCCTGGGGCTGTAGCGCCTTTCCTGAACTCTTCCCTGCTCCCCGCTGCCCTGCTGGGACGCGGCGGGGCCTGGAGCGCCCCGAGGCCTCCCCGGACGCGGCCCCTCTAGGGCCCCGCCCCCTGAGCTCGGGCCCCGCCCCCTGAGCTCGGGCCCCGCCTCCTGAGTTCGAGCCCCGCCTCCAAGCCGCGCCCCGCCCACACGCCGCCCGTCGCTCAAGGCCGAGCAGGCAATAGCCGCGTGGCGGAGGCGGTCCCCGGCACCGCCCTCATGACGCACTTCCGCGGCGTCCCGGCGAGCGCCGCGCACGCAGCGTATGCTCCCAAGATGGCGGCGGCCAGCGGCAGCGAGGCGGGGAGCGGCGCGAGGCGCGGCCCGCTCGGCATCCCCGAGGCCGCCTTCGTGGTGAGCGGCGGGGCGGGGCGGGGCGGGCGGCACCGGCGGGCAGCGGGGCCCTCCCGCCCGCCCGCGGAGCCCGGCGCGCCCTGGGAAGAGCCCGGGCCCCGCCGCCCGTGCGCGAGCCCTGCGGCCCGCGGCGCCGCCGCTCCCCGCGCGCCCCCGGAGCCCGTCCCGGCCGAGCCGCTGCCCGGGAGCGCCCCTGGTTTCCCTGCGGAGCGCGGGGCGGTTTGTTTGTTTGTTTCGCTACAAACGGTCTAGGCTGCGGCTGTAGGTGGTAGGTGAGGGCCTAAGGTGGTTTGGGCAGCGCTTAGTAATTCCAGTGTTCGGCTGGAGAAGAAGAAAGCTGCTTACAGCCGGCCTGGCGTCGGGGCGCCGTTGATGCCTCTTGGCTGGGAGGCGGTGCGGGTCCCGCTGGCTGCGGTGCGGGCCCCGCGGGTCGGTTCCTGCCGCGGGGCTCCCCGGAGGGAGGGAGGGGGTCGGGGCGCCCCAGGGCTGGGGCCGCCGGCGCTCCTGCTGCACGGAAGCACCTGACGCCCGGGTTCCTGACGCACCTGACGCTGGGGCCTGATGCCCACCTGGAACCTCTGTCCTGCCGCTTTATTCCCGAGGTTTTCTTAGCCTTTAAAGCCCCACATTGGTCAGGTCTCTCCAGAGGTCTGTGCCCGGGCCGAGCGGTTGGCAGCTCTTGCTGAGGGCAGAGCTGATGCGACTTGTGCAGTGTCATTGCTCCGCAAGCTCCGCTCCGCAGCCCAAGCGAACAGGTCCCCGCACGTGCTCCCGGGGCACCGGGTCCGGCCTTTCCTTAGGATTCATGGAGCATGCGAGAGATCCGCCAGCACTATCCTGCTGGCGGCAACGACCGTCCTCGTTTCCGCGTTGACCGTGTTCCTGCAGCTCTCTGTTCACAACCCGTGGAAGCTGCTTGAGCCGTTTGTCAGTTTGAGAGAGAAGGTGTCTGCAGTCTGCAGAAGAGGTCCTGTGTCTGGCACTAGAGCACCTGGTAACGGCTGGCATTAGGTGCTGGTTGTTGTATGCGGAGTTATTGTAGGGGCTAAGATGGACTTCATTTTTATTCAAAATAATCATGTGCCGAGAAATTTTCCCTGCTCTAGGAGGTGAAGCTGTTATTGTCTGAGAGTGATTTTTTGTTGTTTTCTTCTTAGATTTTTTTTTTTTTTTTGATGATGGAAGGTTTTTAAGAAATTTGCACGCCAGGGTGGTGATAGAGTCGTGCGTCACTCAGCTGCCCGCGTTGAGCCGTGCGGCCGCTCTCTGCGCTGCGTCTTCGCAGAGGCTGCCTCGAGTCTTTGAGGGCCGGTGCCCTCGAGGGCGCCCTGTAGCGGGCGCCTCCTCACCGGCCCTGCTGGAGCCGCCGGGGCCTCCTGCCCCTCCGCGTTTCAAGGGACTCGGTGAGTCCTGAGTTTTCGGAAGGTGCCCAAGCCCTCCAGCTCCTCAGCGCCGTGCGCGTGCGCCTGGGAGGAGCCGCTGCAGCGCAGGGGCAGCGCCGCGGGCAGGGCGCTCTGCAGAGCTTGGTACCTCTGGGCCGGCTTCCCGTGGCGTTGGTGAGGGCTGCCTTGCTGCTGCCGCGTCCAAGAGCAGTGTTTGCCCAGAGAATTTCCCCCGTAATGGGGCTGTTTGGGAGGTGCTCGTGGGACTGCAGGGCAGCACCGCTGCTGAACCACCCTGCGCGGGCCGGGCTGCCCCGGGCCTGGCCCTTGGCAGCAGGTGCCGGGCTGAAGGTTTTCCCGGCTCCGGGCGCCCTGGCCCGGGCGCAGAGGAGCTGGACCTGCTCCTCTCCAGGACAGGTCTCGACATTTTTCGTGGCAAGACCTGCCTGCCCATCCCCACTCTTCCCGGAGTCCTCCCGTGTGTGCAGGAGCTCCTGCCACCCGTTACCTGCTGCCTTTGCCTCCTCTGCACGCGGAGCAGCGTCCACGAGAGGGAGTCGCGCTCCCAGCACCCTGTGACTTTGCTTTTACTGCACTGAACCCAACCTTCCTTTTCCAGCTGGAGCTTCCCGCAGGCCCCACAGGGAGGCAGGAAGGGCCCTCGTGTCGGTGGCGCTGGTAGCTCGGGGCCGCTTGGCTGCGGTGCCCGAGCTGGGCAGCGCTGGTGGCGCCTGCTGCGCGGTCCTGCTCCCTTGCAGGAAGCCGCCAGGCATCTGCCACCTTGGTGGGTTCGAAATGTTTCTCCTTGCCAAGGCAGATTGGCCATAAGTTAAAGGCAAAGCATCTATAAATTTATATTTATAAATTTATGTACTGTAGTCTATAAATATTATAGTTTTTATATGTGTAAATTTAATGTACTATAGTCTTTGTGCAAAACTGGAATGGGAACACATAGCAATAAAGGGGTAAGTGGAAAAGGGCTGTGATTGGCCTTCATCCGGGTTTATGGGATTCTGGCATCAGAATTCAAAGCACTTTCATAGTCGTAAATCTGGAAAGTTTGGAGATGTGCAGCAGGCAAGAGGATTTGTGTGGACGACTGGCAAAAGAACCAGCGCAGGGACTAGAGCAGCGGCCCTGCCTTGGGGCAGAGCTCAATGTGGCCGGGGAGGAACTCGCTCCCCTGCCCAGGGCTCCCCCTTCCCCGTGGCTCCCGCTTCCCCACGGCTCCTGTTGGTGGCCGGACTGGCTGGAATCGCTGGGCAAATGGCACCGTTCTCCTCCTCGCCTCTCTCTTCCTGCGCCGTAGTCTTGCTTGGTCAGGCCAGGAATCTTTTTATTTCTTTAGTCTTACCCTAAATAACTTGTAATCTCTTTGACTAAAAAGAAGGCTTATCCCTCCTTTACAGATAGGAAACTGAAGTTTGGGCTTGGCCTGAGGATATCCCATTTAACATTGCCCAGGGCTGAACGCACCACAATTACCGCTAGCAGGTGTGGTTAGGAAACCTTCCTCACATCTGTTTCTTGGTTCTCTCAGTGTGTTTTTCAAAACAAAGGCCACCTAAAAAAAGAAACAAAATGATTTAGTACTTTATTCCAGACAAAAAATGTTTTAATAAACATTAATAATAATGTTTAATAATGTTTCAGTTTACATATAATGTCTCTAGGCTTAGTTGCCTTAAGATAATAACACGAGTAAGTCTGGAATTTCTGGAACTATTTTAACTTTGATGTCCTTTTTCTCCCCATAAAGGAAGATGTAGATTCCTTTATGAAGCAGCCTGGGAATGAGACAGCAGATATAGTCCTTAAGAAGTTGGACGAGCAGTATCAGAAGTATAAATTTATGGAACTTAATCTTGCTCAAAAGAAAAGGAGGTAAGTTTTGACTTTTGTTATGGGGAAATATTTAGCGTTGATCTGCTTTTAAAATAGGATCTAGCTAATTAAATGTAAAAAAAAATATTATTAGAAGAACTGCTACTTGCAGTACTTTTAGAAAGTCACAAAGCCTTCCCTTCCCCACCGTGAGGATTCTTTGCAAAGACTTGCAGTGTTGCTAAACTGGTCCTTAGCCTTTAAAGCCAAAAAGACTGTTATTCGCTCTGTTTTTTTTTTTCAGTCCAATGTAAATAAGAATATAATATGACAAATGGCTTTTAGATCAAGCCTGTAACTTTTGGCTCCTGTCTCTTCATTAGCTTCAGTGCTGATCTGAAGCTAGCAAAGAAACACATTTTGTCTTTAAACCCCGAATCCCAGCTCTGGATAACATTTTTATTTGAGATGAAGCTCGTTTGCACGGCGGAGAATCCCTTGTGATTTGTAGGAGCTGCGTGTCCGGCCAGGCTGCCGCGGGGGCCGGTGTCCCCGATCCGCAGATCCGGGACACAACGGGCTGGTGTCCGATGCCGCCCAGTCCTGCCGCTAGTGCAGGCCGGGCTCCTCAGAACGGGCTTGGCTTAATCTGATGTGATTTTTGTCCCTGTTTCTTCTGTGGTTCCCAGAACCTGTCTCTGTTGACAGCAGAAATATGCAAAAATGTGCCATTTTGGCAATCAGACTAAGTTATTGGTAATAAATGTTGGTTGAATTCTGAAAACTGTATGTTGTGCTGCTGCTTTGTTAATGACAGATTGTTCAGTCTCAAGTATGATAAGAGGCAGGTGAGGATGTAGAAGAGATGTTTTACCTACTATTACATATTGTGTTATATCTTTAAACTTTCTACTTTTAAGTCTGAAAAGCTGCTAGAATTTCAAGTTTTAAAATGGAAGTTGGGTTATGTAATAAAACTGATCACATGTTTAGGAAACTTGTGTCTGTGTAAAATAATAAATTATGACTGTTGTTAATTCACAGGCTAAAAAGTCAGATTCCTGAAATTAAACAGACATTAGAAATTTTAAAACACATGCAGAAGAAAAAGGTAAACTATTTTGAATATCTAAAGAGTATGAGTAAAGCTAACTGCCTTTCCACCCTAACAGAACACTTTGCAAGAAATGTTTTGGAGAGCACACTTAATATGCCTTTAAAAATAAGAGAATTGTTTTAAAGGTATGTAGTTCTTTTTGAAAGCTAGTTCAAAAAAAAATAGTGCTTGTAATGGAGACTTCATATTTAAGAGTGTATAGATTGCGACTAAGCTTGGGTTTAGTCTCTAGTCTTTATGGAATTTTTATATTGTTTTTAAATGTGTATTTTTAAAATGCTTTAGTCTTTGGTTCTAATTTTTATCTTGAAGTAAATTATGTATAGTTCCACAGAAGTTAATATAATATCAATGGTAAAAGCAGGGAAGTGTGCTCTTTACTGTGATTTTTATGTCTCTGACGTAAGTTTACAATGAAAATAGTAATTTTAAGTTGTATCATTTGTCTTTAGGAATCCACAAATCCAATGGAAACCAGATTTTTACTGGCAGATAATCTGTATTGCAAAGCTTCAGTTCCTCCTACAGACAAAGTTTGTTTGTGGTTGGGGGTAAGTAAAACGCAACGTGTCCTGCAGCTGCTCGTCACCTCTTACGGGTTCAAGCAAGAGCCCCTCTTTGCTGCTGACTCGTCTGTTCCCTTCGAGGACACTGTTTGTTGCTGTGTGTAGTAGAGCCATGTTAGGGCAGTGGTGCAACCTGAACAGACAACTTCAGTGCATTAGTAGAGGTTTCCTCTGCTGTGTTATTTGGTGTCTATACAGAACATAATCATAAAACTTTTAGAACATTATAACTTCCGTTTTTTTCCTTTTCGAAAAACACATTTGTAAATCTTTTCCGTATCACATTTGCTATCCACTGTTCCTTGGGATTGGCACATGTCCAACCCAACAAATTGCTTTGGCATATACCTTCCCCTTTTCTATAGCTGTTACTTGTAGTTAACATCTTGCTGTCCTTTTCACGTACCTTTTGGGAAGCTGTGCTCGCTTCTTCCTCACAGCATTTCTGTCTTTCCCCCTTACCAGTATGCAGAATTATTACTAAAGATTGGTGGGATCACAGCTCAAAACTCAGATTTCTATATACTTAAGTGGTACCAGGTTGGGATAGTCCCTATTTGGAGGCTTCCTTATCTGTAGAGATAACCAGTGTTTATTTTGAGGCTTCTAAATCCCCGATGTTCCCATGCAGTCGGCTGCCAAACAAAGTTCCGGCCAAGCCAAAAGCCGTGTTGATAAATGCAGCAGCAGATGCTGTCTGATTAGGGGGTTGCTCCCAAACTCCTCTTCCACTATTTTCCTATCATAAGTGGAGAGTTCTGTCTGACTCTTGTTGCGTTCAAAGAACTGCAGAATTTCCTGCCTGACTTCCCAGCATCGTTGCAGGTTTGATTCGCCACCGTGTTGGAGGCAGTTTATCCTCCTGGTGGTTTACACAGAAAAGCATCACAAAACAGCACAAGCAGTTTTTAATGTTTAGGTGTTCTTTGGCTTTCTGCCTTTTCCTTGAGGCTCACAGTCTGTCTCAGCTGGACTATGTGGTTTCATTTTATCGGGGTGACTACATTCTCCAGTTACTTACAGTGGGAAAACAGAAAAGGCTTCAGCTCTGCTCAGCATCCCTGGAGCGGTGTCTGGTTAAGCAGTGCTAGCTCGAGATCTGCTCAGTGCACAGTCCCTGACCAGGACAGGGCTCTGTGGACACAGCCTGACCCAGTGCTGCTTGTTTCTCTCTTCACGCGGTAGCCCCTCATGGAAATGAAGATTTGGAGATAAAGGCCCTGCGGGTTGGGATAGGGCTGTCATACACCCTATGCTTTGGGATATCTGTAATAATTTATTATTGACTTCTTGAACTAGCCGTGTTAGGAGTTTGCCAGTGTCCCAGGTAGAGAGTTCCTAAGGTTAAACTTGAATGTGGCAAAAATTGTTTTAAAAATCACTTAACTGCTAAGAAATGTTAGGAGGTTTATGAAGATGGAAGATGAGATGCTGATGCATCAAAGGGACAGTGCAACCCACAGAGAGCAGAAGCCCTTGTTGCTCAGCAATGAGAACTTTCTTTTTCATGTCTCTAGAGGTTTTGTCTCTTAGTTACTCAAGTTGAGGCGGCCCCAGGTGAATTTGGGCTTTGCTCTCCGTTGATCTTGCCAGTCTTGGTGTAAGAGGGCACATTTCTGTTAATGCGATGAGTTAGAAACAGGCTGAAATACTCCTGCCAGGGCCTATTGTAAAAAGAAGAGTGAAAGCCTTTTTTTTTTTTTTTTAATGCTTAAAAATATTTCTTTTCTTTAGGCCAATGTGATGCTTGAATATGATATTGATGAAGCTCAGGCTCTGTTAGAGAAGAACTTGTCAACAGCCACAAGAAACCTTGATTCTTTAGAGGAAGACCTGGATTTTCTTAGAGACCAGTTTACCACTACAGAAGTCAGTATCCTTTTTCTGCATGCTTGCTTGCTTGTTTTTATTTGCAGGAGAGGTAGTAGATATGATGGGTAACCTCTGGGAATTACTAATTTTCAGACATGTTCTTGTCTTAACCTCCTGTGTTTCAAGTTCTGTAGCGCTCCAGGAATGTTCTCAGCAGTGACACTGGATATTGTGTTTCCAGTGCCCGGGTGAGGATGGCAGCTTTGACAGGGCAAAGTTTGGGCCAGCAGTTGGGTCCCTATGAAAACAACTGCAATGGCTGGGAATGAATGGAAGGTTTGGAGCGGTGCCGGAGCCCACGGAGCCCGTTTTGCTGTAGCCACTGGTGCGTCACGTCTCTGACTTCTCTACAGTATCATGAACCCCCTCCAGGAACTCCAGGAATTGAGGGTTTTTTTTCTTTTTTTTAAAAACTATTTTAGCCAGGAGCACAGCTTTCAACAGAAGCATTAGATAATACGGTACAGGAAGGCACTGGTTTTTAGTGTTGATATTTAAGATATGTCACGATGCAGGGTGAATGCCCGAAACAGGCAAATGTGACTGATAGGAGGCAGCTTGGGCAGGTTGACTGAAGGCAAAAGAGGGGAGTGGTAAGAAAAGTTGCTTTTTGTTGTTGGTGGTTTTTCTTTTTTGGTAATACCATATTACAGTGTTAAATACAGATGCTACAGATACTAACAATAACAAATATTAGCATTTTAATATAAAGTTTTTTGCTCCAAGACAGCTCTTTCATTAATTGGTGTTTTCATTAATTGGTGTCTATATTGACTATCATGAGTAAGTGAAATGAGTTATGGGCAGCAAGCTAATAACTTACTTATCCTTTCATTTTTTTTCTCCCTCTTTCCTTAATTTTATACCTTCAGATATGGCTAGAGTTTATAATTGGGATGTAAAGAGAAGAAACAAGGAAGACCCTTCCAAAAATAAAGCATAGTTTTGGCAATTTTAAATGTGTTTTCAATTTCCAAATATTTTTTATTTAAACACCCCAAAGTTCATTCCTAAGGGACTGAGTTACTTTAATCATTTCAGCAAATGGTAAAATAAATTCAAAAAAAAAAGATGGTGAGCACCATTTTATTTATTTGTAAACTCAAAATTTGGGTTCATGCATGCCTCATGAAATTACGAATTATTTGAAAAGACACCGCACAGTCTAGCCAAGGATGCAGCGTTTTGATGAGACTACTCTGTCCTAAGTAAATTTCTACCTGAAAATTTGGAAATGCAAGATGAAAGTATGAAATGGGTCTGCCACTTGAGCAGGTTACCATAGTGCAAGAGTTTACTCTTTCCTCTCTGTGATGTGCAGTTGGTGAAGGTGCAGTCACCCAGGGCTGGGAGGACGTGCAGTTAGTGCTGTAGTAAACAGAACAAGTACAGTGAGGTCTTAGATTTTGTTTCACTCAGTTACTTCTCTGGCAGCATAAACCTACGAGCATTCCTGGATATCTATCCACTGGGGATAAACTTGACTTCCATAATCATTGGTTAAGTTACCTGTCTGTTACTGGACTCTCAGCACTTTACCTGCCACAGTTTGTGACTTGTCTTTGGAGAAGGGTGATGAATGGAGCAATGGAGCAAAGAGCACAAGCTACGTCAAGACTGCAGGTGATCTCACCCCATTCTTCTTCATACATGTGCACACACTGCTTGTTTTTGCCAATGTGTTGACCGAGGACACGAAAATGCTGGCAGCCTGTAAACAAGAACCCCCATGTACAATCCCTTAGACAGATATCCAGTTCAAATGTCTTAACACTCTCAGCCTCCTAAGTAGTGAAACCTGTATGAAACATGGATGGTCTGCTGAAGTACTTCTTGGGTTACTTTGAAGCCTTGCAAGATTGTTGCCTTTTTCCTCTGCAGTTTCCTTCTAAAATGAAATGCTCAGTGGTGATGTCAGTGGCTAGTATACACACTCTGTGACTGAGAATGCAGGTTTCTCTACAGAATAAATGCAGATGTTAACTGTTCAATCTTCATGTAATAAACAATATACCTGTAAAGTTTTTGTACTTTTATTTCATGATATTAAAATAGTACAACTAAACAGCTGTGACAAATGCCTCTCTTTGTGAACCCTTTTTTTTTTGGGGGGGGGGGGGAGAAGGCACAAAGCTCATGCATTTCCTGCTTAAAGGCTAGCAGGGGGTGAAGAAACATGGCTGAAGTAGCACTGTGAAAAGAGTATCTGCAGAACACAAGCAGAACAAGATGGGAGGCAACACATCTGGATTTGTGAACACAGACTGACCTGACACCACTATGGTTGTAAAAGATTAAGAGCTGCAGGAATGGAAATAATGGTAAGTTCTTAACATGGGTAACAAGTACTTGGAAAAAAATCTTATTTAAAAGGGAAAGATGGATAGTTCCAACTGAACTCAAGAGCAGGAAAGACTGAGGAAGGAAACAAGTAATTCCTATGGATGGCATCTTCACAGGGAGCCCTGGGTAAAACTGAACCACCACCTGCAAGAGGCAGCAGCCTCTGTTCCTGTGCGTGGCAGAGGCTTATTACTTGCTTGTTGTATTATTAAGGCAATTATTTGCTTGTTATTGCATAACAATGTCTTTCCCCTTTTCATCTATTCTAGCAGTTTCATTAGGAGTTGTTAATTGTATGTTCTGCATTGTGGCCTTAGTATGAAGGGGTCAGGAAAAGATCAGGCACCTCAGCGGCTGCTGTGAGGACTGGGCTGTTAGGGAAGCGTTGCTCTCATCTGTGAATTCACTTGGGTCCTGCTGGGGTCTGGCTCTACTGTACCTCTTCTGCAGGACGATACCGTTGTTGCAGTGTCCAGAGCAAATATGAATGTATCTAGCAGCTAATGTACTGTGAAGTAACAGCAATCTGCACAGGCTCTACTAGGCTGAAGCTACGACTACCCAAACTGCAGCTTCTTCCTTCACTTGCTCTTTAACAGTATCAGCAATGAAGGGAAAGGCAGTTGCAGACACATCCTCATCTCTCTTGCAGTTTTCAGTTTGGGTTATAAGGCAGCGATTGCCTCCCTTTGTTGTGCACAATGAAGTGATGAGTTAAGCACCCAGTGTGAGCAAAAGTGCTGCCCAGATTACCACTGACCTAATGCTTTGTGTTAGAGCAAGAGCAGCTGAGCTGGAGTTGGCCAGTAGGTTCAAAAGCAACCTGGGTTTGAAGTGTGGTGGGGTGGGGAGGGCGGGAGAAAGGGCGATTATATGATTATAGAAGCCTGGTATTATTGGGTATCAAGAAAGAAAAAGACAAGAACAAGCCTGCAGGTGGTGGATCTCTGTCCAGTGTTGATCTGTCTTCAGAGTTAAAGCTTCATTCCTGTAAGAACACGAGGTCAGTGTGGTCAGTGCAGAAGCGGTGCTGCTCCTGTGACACTGAGAAAGCTGGTTTAAGATGGGACCAGAGAGCCTTTTGAGGAAACATGTACAGCGGATACTGCGTCAAAGAGCATCGGCTGTTTATTGTTGAGCTAGTCCATGTCAGGTTAAGGTTGCTGCAGTACAGGTACTAGGTGGCTACTGATAAAGAAGGGGAAGGGGGGAAAAAAAACACACTGAAGTTTCTTCACAAGTTTTGAATTTCACATTATCACAGTAACCATTATGCTAAATACAAGCATATTTTCAGTCACATACAGCTAAATACAGCATTATTTTTACATTTCATTACAGTGCATAACAGAAAGCGAGGAAAGGCGTATAGTATAGCTTTACTCTAGAGGTTCTGAGCAATTTCAGTCATCAAACATGCAGATTGTTTTTATGTGTGGTAAAGACCACAAAGTTAGCTTTTTTTTTTTTTTTTTTTTTTTTTTTGTCCTAGAGTAAAAGAGCTCCTGACCTTTATCCTGTGAAAGGTGTCACCTTCTGACTTCCCTAAATCCCTCTTGCGCTAGAAGTCAAAGCATTAAAACCAGTTGTTAGAAAAGAATTCTTAGCATAGCCTTTAAGTTCTTCATCTTAAAAAAAAAAAAAAACACCTGAAATTTTGTACAGATGAATCTACAGTTCCTGTATTTTAAATAAGCTGTCTAGAAAATGCAAGGAGTTAGAAAAAGATGTATATAATGACTTCTCTATCATTTAATATAACGATTTATTACATCTAAGTAGTTAAAACTGCATACATTTTCTTCTGCACTGTTCCAGTTTAGAATTAAGATACTTGTATTACAAAGTCAAGATTTACTCTTAAGGCCTGGATGCACTTACTCATTTAGGTGCTCTGGAACTTCTCTCTGGGAGCAGGAAAGGGCGAATGTCGCAAACCCATTAAACAAAGTCTTGATAGTTACAGCACACAGAAGCTGGGCTCTTCCCTGCTCCCCCCACCCCCTGGCCAGGCTTATGAAATGTCAGTATTGCTAAAACTCTGCTAGATCCCAAAGTTCTACTGGCTTTAATGCAGCACACAAGCTCACCCTTTAGGCCAGTATCTGCCTTCAGCTGAACAATCCAAAAGACACCTCTTGAGCAGAGCTGCACCCTGAGAGGTTGAAGTGGTTGTTTGCCTACCTTTCATTCAAGGAGTTAAGGAACTGACCCTTTTCTACCTGCTTGTCCTGGCATTAGTCTAAACAAGACTAATGGTCCTGATTCGAAGAGACCTTGTGCTCTCCACTGGCAGCAGCAGAAGGTGCAGGCAGAGAGCCCACGGTAGCCAAGCTCTCGTGGCTCTCTCTGCATCAATCTTCTCCAGCTTTGCTTACCTAGAAAGAGATTTTTTTGTAAAGACTTTTTTTTTTGGTATCTTTTGGACACTGAACCCAACCACCACTAGTTCTGCCTGGAGTTTGATGGGTGTTAGTGTAGAGTTTTTCTATGTGTTTATAGCCAATTTCAGACCTGACTAGGGGTGTTTGGTGGTGACAAGTTTCCCAAAATGCGCTGGACTGTCGCCACTCCTTCCTGGCCCTGCTTTGCTACCAATGCCCTCCCAGCAGGTACAACTCTGCAGCTTGCCCATATAGTCCAGAAACAAGACTACTTCCCAAACACAAAAAACTTTTTTTTTGCGCTTGTTTAACTACTCTAATATAGAAACCCCAGCTCTTGTCCAAAAAAAAAGGATCCATACAGGTGCTGCAAACCATGGGAACAGAGAGAAACGGACAGCTCAGTAGCAACCACAAAAGCCCATACTTCCCTGACAGTGCAGCTTAAAGAAGTACTTTACTCTCACCTACCAAAAGGCCTGGCACTGAGCAGCAGATACGTCCTAGGGTTTCACCTACTCGCTCCCTCTAAGCAGTGTGGGGGTGACAGCTTGCAAGCATGACTAAATATCGCTGTCCTCATTTTGTTGCTTGTTCCATAGGTTAAACTTCCCAGGTTTGTTCTGGGGCAGGGTTACCCTGATGCACTTCAAAAGCTTAAGTGAAAGCTAAGCAGAAGCAAAGCTCAGGTGGCGGTGTCCCCAGAAAGCGGCACCTGTGCAGAGCCCTTGTTACTCAGCTACCCACTCATGATAACCAACCTGAAAGGGGTCTTCCTTGTCAAAAAAACCCACAGAGGAAACAAATTTTCCTCTTATTGTGTCTCTCGTGGCTTTCCTTCTCACCCGCTCAGCCACTTCTGTCCTGTGCTCCTCCTTTCCTGTTCTAGAGCTCTTCTTCCACTGATGCCAAGAAAGAAAACAACACTTTAACAGCAGAAAGCACTGATGGAAGCTGCTGCTTTCCATTCTATTTAACATCTTTAGAAGCAAATCTCACCTTTGAGAATGGCTGGTACACCTGAGTTAAGCTTCACAAGCTTTTTTTTTTTTTTTTTTTTTTTTCTCCCCTCCTTTCCGTATCTCCTTGGGGCCTTGGCTGGTAGACACCTGAGAGGGTCAGTGACACACAGACGGCAAGACAGAACTGCTGGTGTGTCCTGCCTGGCTGCAACAGCCTAGCATTGAGATGCAGAGTATGAGGACATGTTTTTGGCTTCATGCTCCTTATCACTTAACTCTATTGGCTAGCCCTGAACTCTGCATATTTTCAAGTTATTCATCTAGACAGTTAATACTTAAATATTCACCAAATAATTACAATTGGAGCAGCAGCTGCCACTTAGAATCCCAGTTCAGCACAGCAAGGACAATGCAATTGGGGGGGGGGGGGGGGAAGTATTTAAATTTAATTACCAATTAACTAGCTATTATTTTCCCTTTAAATCTCTCATAATAGTGTTTAGTATATTGAACTAGGTTCAAGAACATAAAAAAGAATTCAGAAGTATGTATACCCTTTCAGTAAACTCTTTCTGTGGCACTGGCCTTATAAAGAAATATTTCAGCTGCCATTACATCTTCTTGGTAATAAATAAACAAAACAGCTGCCACAAACCAGGATGTCCTCTTTCCTTCTTTCTTTTTCTCTCTGCCAGTGTGTCATGCTACTGATGTATCTTCACTGTGGCCTCAATAGACAGCACGGAGCTATAGCTTTACTTAAAAGAGGACATCGTGCAGTTCCCTGGTGTGTGCCACCTCACTGAGAGCTGCTTGCGCGCGCACTCCCTCTGGCTCCCTCTCCTTTCTGCTTCCTGGCTCCTTACAACATACACATGCACCCTCTCACTCATGCTCGGTTGGGTTGGTCGCTCCCAGTTCAGAAAGGTTATTTGGAACAGAACATTTCTTTCCTGGGTCTGTTCTCCTGGTGTCCAAAGCAACGTGGGAGGCTGTTTGCAATGGGAGGGTTACTCTCCCTTCTGTCACACTGAGTTCACTTAATAGAATACAGGTGGTTAGTAGAGTTCATCACCACTTTTCTCACTAGAGGAGATCAGCACAAGCATCGCCTATCTGATTTCACCACTTCTTCCGAAGAGTGCACTACATTTGGGACAAACCCACTCTTAACCCCTTCCCATCCCTCCTGGATTGAAATGTCCCCCCTTTTAACAAGCTCATATATATCTCGAGTCAGATCAGTGAAGGCCTTCTCCACATTAATGGCATCCCGAGCTGAGGTCTCAATGTACTTCATACCATATGCAGCAGCCAGCTTCTCAGCCTCGTGCCGCGTGACCTGCCGATGGGTGTCGAGGTCGCACTTGTGACCTACCAAAACAAAGACAATCTGGTACGGCTGGACGTGCACTTTTGTCTCCTCTAGCCACTCATGGACGTTCTGGAAGGACCTGCGGTTTGTAATGTCAAAGAGGAGGAGTCCGCCAACCGAGTTCCTGTAGTAGGCTCTGGTGATGGACCTAGAACAGAAGGAGCCACAGGAGATGTCTGAGTTACAGCTATCTGGGAGGAAATGCAGAGAGAACTTTGCATATTTTTGCCTGCTTATTTTGAAAAATCTTTTTCTTAATCCAAATGTTGCAGTTAGAATACACCCTGAAGAATACAAGTAAGAGAATTTCATTCAGTAATGTCTTACCACTTCTGCTTGTGCTCTGTACAACTTCTCTTTCAGCAAGACTGCTAATTTTGGATTAAAGACTTCAGGCAATGTGTCTCTGTCTTGGGTAACATTCCCTGTTCAAAATCCCTCTCTTCGTCCTCCAACATTTTTGGTCTCAATTTTTCTAGTTCAGATTTCCATATGCCCTTTACTGTTAACACTATGCAGCCCTCCCCTCATGTAAATGCTTTGACAAACCCATTTGTTTAGAAGCACTGTAACAAAAGTTTTCTCCTCTGGCCCCATGCAGGTCTTGTTTAAGAGGACCTGTAAAAGGCAAAGAGGAAGATACAGAGCTGGAAGGCCTACGCTGGAGCTGTCGGCTCCCCCAGCACCTGCCCACAGCTCCATGCTCCCACTGCCTGCGGCGGCTCCCACCACCCCAGCTGCCACAGTGAGAGCAGCCGCCCTCACCACCCACAAACACACCAGGCAAAGCCGGGCCCAGCTCCCACCCAGCAGCCACATGAGGCAAAGGCATCTGTGAAGGGGTTTGTGTTACCACTGAGCATGTTCCTGACAAATACTGAAATCATTAAGCAAAATGCCCCAAGCCACTGGCTGGGAATGGGACAGCATCTTCCGCAAGGCATCTTCTGGATGGGAATTGGGTAAAAATCTTCTGAGCAAGGGCTGTTTTTTTAGGACAACATGAAAGAGCAAATGAAATGAGCTAAGAGGCTGTGGAAGGCAGGCCCAGCAGAGTTCAGGGCCCTCTACACTTGGAAAAGTGAAAAAGCTGTAAAATTGCAGTCTTGCTTGGTGCAAAGTCATGGATTAGTTCTAAATCCAGAAGCACTGATTGATTTCAGTCTCTGGAGGATTTTATACCAGGGCCTTGCTCGGAAATGTAAGCACTGCAACATTTCTACCCTGGGACCAGTACTCTCTGCTCATGCAAGACTCTTGTTACAGGTTAGTTGGTCTTGCAGCATTTGTGAATCTGGAGAAACCGCCTCAAAAAGTAGCATCAGCTGACGTTCTCAAATTTTGCTTTCTCAAAGAGCGTGCAGAACAGCACAGTGTGATGGAGGAAAACCCACAGGCAAATCCTGAAGAAGGCCAGGAGAGGGGCAAGGGATACGCTGTGTGCATATGGATGAGTGCTCCTCTCCCAGCTATCTGGCTCAGCAACAACAGTAACGCTGCACATTTGGCACTGAGGGAATTAGAGCTGCCTTGCCAGCTGCAAAAAGATATCGTTGCTTGCCTTCACCCCACACTAACATTGCTTCTCCCTCGCGTATCAGCCTGGCTCCTCTTGCCAGCACAAGCGATGCCTCAGGTACTTCTGAAATACATGACAGGATGTGAGCTCTGCACTGAGGTAAAACCAGGTCAAGGTCTCAGTGGAAGCCTTTTCTTAAAGGCTTTTCCACAGGCCGCTCTCGTCCCTGACCACGGCAAGAAACCTACACACGCTGCTCGTCACTGCCCACCGCCTTTGCCCAACTGGTACCCGCCTGTTACCTCCCTCCACGTGTGCACAAGCTGCACTTATAAAAGCGCTGCTTACACAAGCCGAGCAGCAGAGGGGCTCACACCTGTTCCCAGCAAGTTTGAACTAAGCTTTTGCCTCCTCCTGGGAACTCTCCTTTGCTCCGCTACACACTCGTGTGCAGGGGCTCCTGTGCTGCTTGCTGGAGCCCTCCCCACAGCCCAGGGGCTGCCGGCTGGAAGAAGGCAGCTCGTGATGAGCTCGCAGTGGTATCTCCACACGTGCAGGCTGCGCTGGCTCCTCTCTGCTTTGCGTTACACAACAGCTCGTTTCAGACAACCAGGGCAAAACAACCAGGGCACGAAAACTTGCCAGATTCAGGAAGAACTGGACCCCGTTCTCCTACCACTTCAACACAGCCTCAAAGCTGCCCCCAAAGAGCATGCATTTGATCTGGCAAAACAAGCACATGCGCAACTATAATTTAAGCTTGACTGCGAGGAAATTGCTTCTCATTTATGCAGCGTGAGAGAGCGCACAACAGGGGTCAGGAAGAGTAAAATGTCCCAGCTCAAAGCAGAGGATGCCAGCAAGGTGTCTCAGGACGCCTGACACCCCCTTCCTTCCTCATGCAGCAGCTGTCAAACTGCTGCAGAGCAGATGGGAAACGCAGGGCTCCACATAGGAAGCACTGTCAGAAGGCACTTCTTGGAGATGCTCTCTGCACTACAACAAAAAAGAAAGTCTGAGGGTGCTGCAGAACACACACACCACCGTGCCTCCTGCCAAGGCCCGTGAGTACGAGGGCCTCCGCTTATTTCAGCAGTAACTCGCTGTATTTTGTCTTTTGCCAAGGAAAAACACATAACAGAAACCCTACAGCTTCTACAGCTAAAAACATCTATGGCACTGTAAAACTGATCCGTATGGGCACAACTTCTTACCGTGCTGAGGGTGCTTTGGAAGGAAGGAATACAGACCAGATTTATTTTGCCTGACCTAGCCACGTTGTAGGATACACCACAGGGGTGACGGGGCTTGCTCATGTTCCTGCTATCGTTTTACCTGGCGGGTTGAAGCCCGCGCTTTGGCTAGAGCGTTTCAATGTGTGTTGGCGCATCCCTCGCATTGGGCCGCCCTGTCCTTGTCACCGCTCGCACGACCCGGAGCCCTGTGCTGGGCAGCACCGCGGAGCGACGCGGCCTCCCCGGCCCCACGCGCCCCCTCGCCCGCGTTCCAGGCCAGGGAAGCGGGGCCAGCCCGGGGCTTTTGCTCCGCGCAGGGCTGGGCGGGCTGCGGAGCCCTCTGCTCGCGCAAGGCAGGGCCGGCCGCGGCGGGGGAGGCCGGGGCGCGGGCACCGCAGCCCCCGCGCACCAGGAGGGGGTGCCCCGCTCTGCCGGGATGGGGGGGGGTCACTCGTGGCCCCCCCAGCGCCCCGCGGGGCGGCGGAGGCAGCGCTCGGGCACCGGCCCCTCTTTGTCTCACGCGGGCCCCGCCGCAGCCCCCCGGGCCGGGCCGGGCCGCAGGCCCCGCGCAGGCCGCGTGCTCACCGGAACCGCTCCTGCCCGGCCGTGTCCCAGATCTGCAGCTTGATGCGCTTGCCCGGCTCGATCTCCACGAGGCGCGAGAAGAAGTCCACGCCCACGGTGGGGTCGGAGATCTGGGCGAAGCGGCCCTCGGTGAAGCGCCGGATGAGGCACGACTTGCCCACCGTGGAGTCGCCGATGACGATGAGGCGGAACTGGTAGAGCCAGATGGCCTCCATGGTGCCGCCGCGCCGC
>NW_020454871.1:6811727-6868201 GCF_003342845.1 Nothoprocta perdicaria
ACCGAGCGCCCAGGGTCCCCGTGAGGGCCGCGGCGGGCGCGGCGGGGCTCCGCGAGGGCCGCGGCTCCCCCTGCGCGAGCGGCGGGCGCGGAGAGGGAGGCGCCGTGAGGCAATGGCGGCCGCGCTACCGCACTGCCTCGAAGAGCGGCACCCCCGAAACGCGCCGCCGCCGACGCCGGGGCGGGGCTGCCGGCTCCTGGCCGCCCGCCTTGCGGGGGGATCCCCGCACGTCCTGCTCGGGAAGGGCGCGGGATGCTCAGGGTGGTGGTCACATCCCTGGGCATTTACCTAGGTCCATCCTCATCACCAACAGCATCCCTAGTCTTGGGGGTTACATCTAACACCGTCTAAAACACACTGTGTTTTTTAAAGAAAATAAACCAGTGAAGGCAGCTCTGCACTGGTGTGTAAACCAGTGAAGGAACTGGAGAACAGTATTAGACCCTTAAACCCACATTATGGCCCCGTTAACTGATGATCTGTCACCAGAGGAGCCGCTGCCTTTACCTCAATGTCCGAGTACTTCAGTCCCATGGAGAACTGTGGTGTCTCCACATAGTTTTCCCCCACACACTGCTCCCCCTTGTCTCCATGATGGGAAGTGGGGGCAAAGCCTGTCTAAACGTCATGGTGGTTCTGCCCTGAGCGCTACTTTGGGGTGGTTTTTAGGGGATATGAAGAGCAGAGGGAGTGCAAGGCCTGGGGTTACTAAGGCACCGGCTGGGTGCCATCCCGCCTCCCAAGGGCACCACGGTGCCCAGCCGGTGCCTTAGTGACCCCAGGAAAAGCCATGGCTTTCCTGGAGCAACTGGGGGCCGCTCCCCCACAGGATCCCACATTGGATCCCACCCGCAAGGTAGCACTTTCATCTCCAGACACGTGCGACCAGAGCATGAGCTGCATGATGAGGCAGCCACACTGTTAATTAGCAGCAGCTGGGGAGGAGGGAGAAAACGAGATCCTGGGAGAGCGTCTTTCTGCCGGCGCCCTGCCAGCGTGCGCCCTGGACCACCACAACCCACACTGTGGGGTGCAGGCCTCACACTGGTGTGAGGCAGGCAGTCACAACGGAGCTGGCTAACACACAGCAAGCGATTTATTAACTGGGGTCCAAAGAAAATTAGGCATGTCTAGGCGCTATGACGCCCAGACAGACGACAGTGTTGACAGGGAAGCACATACACAAAGTGCTAGCTGGTGCATGCCGCTGTAAAACCCGGCAACAGAGGGCAGGCACTAATGTTGATTATTTAGATGCTGCCCACAGTTTGTCAGGGCGATGCAGATAAGCAGAAAGCCACGGGCTCCGTGGCATGCTCAGGAGCTGACAGCCCCGCTGACAGCAGGCACTGGGAGGGTAATTTAGGGCTCCTCTGCTCCCAGGTGACAGCTCTACAAGCCTCCGAAAGCAGAGGCACAGGGAAAGCACAGACTGGCATGGCGCCAGGAGACACTTGGGCTGCTGCTGTCCCTCCCTGGCTTTTGGCTGGGCTCGGATACCCTTCATCGTGGCAGGCTTTAGTAGCAGACTGGCAGCCAAGGACAGCCTCTGTCCCTGGGAAACGGGTCTGACCCCCCCCACTCCAAACTCTAACCTGCCTACAGTGAGCAGTGGTGTCTAGGACCCCAAGGTAGCTCCAAGCACGCTGGCCAGACCTCCCACAGAGGGGCAACTGTCCCCGAAGTGTCACGTTGTGTTCAAATCAGAGGCAGTAAGGCAGACACATGCCTTGCAGATAGAGTCAAGTCTGAGTGATGCTGGCTTTATATTAGTGGTCATATTAATTCAGAAACACATTACCTAAACATCTCTCCTAAACTTCCTACAAGTGTTTAAGCTGTTTCTGGAGCCAACAAAGAGAAGCAGGGACATCTCAAGAGCAATATGCCCTCTGCTAGGTCTATTACAGCTGTAGCTATTCGCATCTTCCCAGGAAGAGGAACAGGATCTGCTTAGAGCAAATAACAGCCATTACACTCAGGATAAATTAGTAATGGTGAGTGGGAGAGCTAGGAGGAAAGGAAAAGAGGTTATTGCCATTCCTCTTCCTACAGAGTGGGTGTCTGAGCTACTGACATTGCCAGAAAGCAGGGCCTTGATTTCCTTCTGAGACCAGAGCTCAGACTGCTCCTTCAGAGCTCAAGAGCTTGTGACTGTTAACCAGGAGCAGGATGGCACTATGGGCTGCTAGACCGATTCCTACTGGTTTGACTGGTTCCTACTGGTGGCATCTTCAGTTTAGTGGCAATACAGACAGGTCTGTACAGTGAGTGAAGGCAAGATGTACTCAGTCTCAGTGAATACAAGCTTTTTTTTTTTAATCAGAAGCTGCAGTGCCTGTTGAGGACTAACTGGAAGGTCTGGGGGGTTTGCCGGGGGGTAGGGCTCTATGGCTTTGTGTTGCTGTATATTTTCCATTTTGTAAAATAGAGGATGCCAAGTAATTTGCTAAATCCTAATTGCAGCCTTGCCAAAAATAAATAAATAAATAAATAAATAAATAATCTGAAAATAGGCCAGCAGAAGCATCTTCACAGCCAGATGACGTTAAAGGAGGGCTGGTCTATCTGCCTCCAGCACACACTAGAGGCCAGATTGCCACAGCCCAGAGACAAGCCCTGCCATGTTATGAGCTTACCGCTTCACAAGAAGCCTCTGCCTACTCAGGAAGCACCTATTCCTGTCGCAGCCTGCAAGGAAGGCTGTTTGCCATGCGCCGGGAAGGGGCTCCTGCTGCAGGCGCTTTCCCGCCAGCTGGCAGCACCCACCTGGCAGCAGCTTCAGGGCAAGCTCCCCGGCGTCCAGCGAGGTGCACAGCCCCTGCTCCGGGGCCAGCAGGACACTAGGGCACCTGCGGGATGCAAAGCAGCACGTTGAGAAAAAAGGTATTAGGCGACGAAAGATGCTGAAGTACTAAACAGCCAAATAAAACCAACCAACTAAAGGCTGAGTACACACACTCTTAGTTATCAGGAACCAAAGTGTGTTTGTTTATTCAGTTTTATTCATACGCTGGTTTATTCGATACATTTGTTCCAATTAATTTAGCAAGCCTGCAAAAATACAGCAATTTTATTTCATTAAACTGTGATAATACATGGATTTATTTAGCTAGCAGTTCTAGTACTTTTCTCCCTGAATCTCTACAGTACTTTTTTTTTTTTTTCACTTTCAGTGTTGCTGAAGGATAGAGCTGAGCAAATACTTAGTAATGGATAATTAATTCAGCCACTTCTTTTCCTGTTGCCTCTGAGACATCCACTGGATGTTGTTCAAGGGTCAGCAATCCTTTCTTTGGTCACACTTCTAAACTATTTTTGACGGTTTCAGACAGTTGCAGTGTGAGCAATTCGGAATGCACATAGACCACATACTATAAACACCCAAATTGCCCCCAGGGCTGCTTTGGTGCTGGCAGGGATCACATCTCTGCCCGGGGAGCTGCCGCTGGCATCAGGGCCACACGCAGCTCCCACGGGCTTCCCTGCTTGTGCCACGCTCATGCCGGGCACCCGATATCCATGAGCTGCTCCAGCTCTCCTCATGGCATTAAAGTGCCTTTTTTTTTTTTTCTCATAAAGTGCTTTTACATATTAAGTCACACATATGACATCTCAAGTTTTATCACCTCAAATACAACTCCATTACAAATGCGACTGTGGTTTGGCAGTGTAATCTTTTACTCTGATAAACTATTAAATGCCAGAGAAAGCTTCTTAAGTTAATCAGGGTTTAATTTAAGTAAACAAGCCGCTGAAAGATTAACCAAAATCCTCAACAGAATCTGAATGCAGGAATACTCTGTTCACAAAGCCTCAGGCCGAATCCACACAACTAAATACTTGAGGAAGAAACTGGCCTGCTGGCACCCTCTCTTTATTTGCACCTCTAACTAAAGAGGAGGTTAGTTTTCTGAAACTCTAACACAGACATTTCCAGCTCCACTGACAGCAACAGCAGCTTTGGCAAAAGCTTGATGCTAAAGCGGCATGTGAGGAGGAGCAGGCAGGTAACTCCAGGTTTGCCAGGAGGAGGAACCGAGCAGAACCCTCCCAGGGTGAGATCCGTCCAACCCTGCAGAGCCTCCTCACCCGTCATGGGCCGCGGCTGACGCCCCTGGACTGGGGAGCACCCGGCGGGCTGGGGGCGCTTGGGGCGAGAGCAGCCGTCCTGCCGGCAGCCTCGTTACAGCAACCGCCCTCCCCGATGAGCAGGGCTCCCCGTCGGAGGTAAGTTACTTGTATGGATAAATACACACATGTTCAGCATCTAAAAGGGTAAAGCTAGCTAAAAACTCTCACCTTAGGCCCAGTGTTGCTTTTGATCCCCATCTGCAATATTATCCCACAGGGGTAATAAATGACCAAACCTTGGTGACTAAAACATCCCAGACTGGAGCCAATACAAAGCATCTTTGGGTTGACAAGCTATACACGTCTTGTAATAGGTTAGTCATTATTTAACTCTGGTGTTCCACAGACAGTTCTCCAGGTGCTTGTAGCACTAGAACGGGTACATATTCAAGAATAATCTTTTTTTTTTCCATCACAAAAATATCTTCTTTATTTCCCCCCTACAAAAGCTGTCGATTATCTTCCAAACTTCTTCATTCAAAAAAAAAGTCTTGTTACGTTTATCATACATGTTTTCATTCGTTTTACAACCGTCTTTGCTAAGCTGAAGATTTACGCTGCATTTTGGTTAAAAAATAAAATCAATACATTAAAGAAGAATATCAAAATATTCACAGAACCAAAATCTAAGCTAAGATAGCTACAAAAAATATTTCTCCACAATATTTCACATACCCTTGAGAAAAAAAAAATCATTTTGACACGACAACATCTAACACCTCTCCTGCTTGCTTTTTTGTTACTCAGAACAAGCTAAAGATAGGTTTAAGAAGACAGGCGGATGACTAAGGGAAAACATTCTATTTAATCACAATATGTACATTTAAAGAAGAAATTACAGAGCTACATTTCATAACGCAACTCTGTCACTAATAACGTGTCAGAGGCAAAATTCTTGCAAGCTACTGCCAAAAAAGATAATTCCAACTGACCAGCACAGAGTGAAGAGAAGACCAGAGGGGCAATGAGATCCGTGAGGGACAGGAGAAGCCCAGTCCTTGCAGCTCTGTCAGCTCCACTTTGCATAATTCACTCCCTGCTACCTCTGCCACGATCTCCTGGGTTCTCACATAGCTGAGACCTTCCCTTCCTGATCCACTGTGCCAGGCTAACATGAGACTGTTTCCTACATCATTTTTTTTCATAGTGAAATGTTTTGCACACAAGACATTTCAGAGGTGCTGTTTGGCACATCAGTAATGTAACCATACTTTACATTTGGACAAGTGTGTTAGTTTATATTGCACTGAAACTGTCCTTTAATTGAGGAACTTGCCTGAGGTCACTGAGGAACTCTGTGGAAAAGCTAGGAAAACAGCCCTTAGCTGCAAAATCCCACTAGCTAAAGGACCACAACTTCTCTCTTTCACAGAAGAGCAGAAAGGAATTAATACATTGAATTTCTCATTGTTATCCTCCTCAGATTGCTTCATTTTCTGCTTCAAATAGTCCTTTCTTTCTTTAGCTTCACCTGGATCTCAATTTTCCTCACATTACAGATGCATTATCCCCAGTGACAAACGGAAAGCTTCCATTCTCAGACAGTGCTGGCTGGTGACTTGAAGCAATCCTACATCAAGTACAAACTGTACCACTTGCAGGGAAGTATGAATAATACCATGCTGCAGCTTTAGTACAACTACATCTCTGCACAGGAAAAAAAAAATGGCAAATGAAACAGTAAAAAAATAAAAATATCTATACCTGCTCTTCCCTGCTAGCATTCCCAGAGCTTAATGGAATTCAAAGATACTGATTATAAAGGATAAAACAAAAAGGCAAACAAAGTTCCTCCTTGATCAAAATCAAGCATAGTGTCAGTCTAGTATCAACAGGTCCTCTGTTGGCAAATCAGTACTTAACAGGTCCAAAGGGCTGTCCATCAGTTGCCTAATTAACCTGACACTTGTTTGGCTCACAGACGGTCTCCATCACCTCTGTGCAAGCAGTTAATTCTAGCCAACACATTTAGCCTTTCCGGAGCACAGATGGGGGTTATTTCAGCTTTTTCCTCCCTGCCAACGAGCGCAGTGGCAGCAATCCATCAATCCATTCATTGGCAGCTGACATCATCTCCTGCCAAAAGGCCACCTCCTCTTGCGTGGAGTCCATCCAGTCCACGGAGATGCCATAGCTCAGACCTTAGGAAGAATAAGGAGACAGTAGTGTTGGGAGCAGCACATGCGGTTTTTACTTTTTATGCAAACATACTCAAAGGGATGTGACTGCTGCAGGTAGGGCCATAGCCCAAAAGGTGCTGAGTGCTGCTCAGCAAGGTGCACCTTTCTGCTCCTGTGTTCTTCTGCTAAGGACCTGCACTATATACGAGAGCTCAGAATGAAGTCAGTGGAAAAGCCCCCAATCACTAGATTTTTAAATGTAGTCTGCGAGGAGAAGTAGCGTTGGGCTGAAGCTCTGCCTTGCTTCTTCTAAAGTGCTATAAAGCTTGCCTTTCCCCTTAAGAGATTTTGTTGTGGACAGAGAGGGAGTTCTGTCAAAATGATCTTGTTCTACATTTCATTTATTTAGGAATCAAACATCTGACATTGTAAAAGTGTGCATATTTAATTCCAATTTGATTATTCAACCACTTCTTTTCATGGGCCTATTACTTGTCAACTACATAAATGTCTAAATTTGATTCATAGCTATCTTGGGGTTGGTATTTTTATATCTGCCTCATAAGCTTATTCCTGTTGTGACTTCACATTGGATAGTTCACAACACTCCTGGTGACAGCTAGAGACTGAAAACAGAGAACATAAAAGCAAAGCCAATAAACTTCAGTTCGCCTGCAAGGGAGACCTTCCAGCTACTACAGGCCTTTCCCACATACCCTCAAGGGACAGTTATCCTTTTTCTCAGTAAACTCTTCAAGCTAAGCACAGGCCTAAGTCCTCCTCTGAACTGCAATTTCAAGCTATAAACTCCAGGAGACAGAGACTATCTCCCAATGAAGCAAATGGCACCTCAGCCAAGGTCTTTCAACACCAAAAAACGTCTTTTTTTCAATTTGTGCTTTACTTGCATTTTCTGTAGTCTCAGTGTTGTGCCTCTACCAGATCAAATATCCAGCCCTGTTATCCACATAGTAGTTAGTTAGCCCTATTAAAGCCATTTAAGTGAGGAGGTGACATGAACAGAGTCACCAGGTGGTGCTGTTCATTTTCCTCTGTGAACACTCTTCATTCATAGAAGTAGTAATACAATAATGAGTAAGACGGCCTCTTTGGGAAGGGTAACAGCCATAAAGCACTCTGCCATCAGCTTCTGGACCCAAGGCTTAAATTCTTGAGTTTTGCCAGATCTGGGAGTTGATACTGGCTGAAATTGCTGGAACAGAGTGTTGCCATCACACTACTGGGTCTGCTTCATCCCAGACCAATATGCATGGTGGAAGTAACAAGACCAACAAAAAGTATTGAGACTTTCCATGCACTGCAGATGCTCTGAAACGTACCATTATATCACGTGGCTCATCAATACGGTACCAGCATTCATTTAAAATATAAAGAAAATTGTTTACCTGTCCCAAGGCCCAACCTGATTCCTCCAAGGAAATGGTTGGTTAGTTTTTCATGATCCCACACAGTCAGTTCAACACAAGCATCCTTCAGATCCTCTGTGTGAAATCCGTCATACACAATAGTATGATTGAAAACAGGGTTTGTGTCTCTTTTTATAACTCGGGTCTTCTGGTAACTCTTCTTACTGGTGTCTGGAAGCACGTAGCTTTAAGAAGAGAAAATAACAGAGCATGTAGTACAAAATATCACTGTTTGAATTGTTCCTACAAAATTCTAAACATGGGTCTAAACCTGTTTCAGTTGGAAAATAAGGAAGTAGGTCTCAAAACACAGTAAGTCTCTGTAGATTTAATAGGAAATGTTCAAAATCCTTGACTTTTTTTTTTTTTTTTTTTTGCAAGGATCATCCATTTTTTAAGCAAATGTTTTCAGGAAAAAAAAAAAAGGTACAAGCTCTTGAATTTTCTGGAATATTTGCAGCATATTCACCCAGGCAGAACTTCTCTCTTGGGCTGCAGAGAGCATCCACACACTGAATGCTGGAAAAGACCAAAGCTGGCTCTAACTGCCTATATATCCGTCCCAGTGAATCCCTAACACACTCCCAAACTTTGCACACAAGTCTGTATCACAGTAACATGCACAATTTCACATGAGCACACTGGGCTGAGGCACAGTGCCTCCACATTTCTTCCAGTAAGAGATTATTGAGACAAAATCACTTAGTGAGGAATAGACATCAGTGGACCAAGAGCTTTATCACAGCAACTATTTTCCTACCTCAGGCCCAAGTGAATAGTAAGTGCAATTTTCCATCCCTACAGAACACAAGGCAACATGTAGGCTTTACAGTATGGAAGTACTGCTAAGTGAGCCCGAGAAAAGAAAAACAAATTCACTGCTTTTTACATCCAACCTCTCCCTGGAGATGCAGATCCAACATCAAGCCCAGCCCTTGCTCATGCACTTACCATTTCACAAAGGCGTCAACTCCAGAAGGACGCAATTGCAGCAGGTCCTTGACATCTTTGACCCAAATGTGAACTTCGCCAGAGGGGGGATTCTTGGGACCTGCCATTTAGAAGAGACAAACTCTAATGATAGGGCTTAAAGTTGCTAGCAAGAAGATAGGCTTCCTCCCCAGAGCTCTGAGGGGACAGAAACGTGACCTCTTTGTGTATTCACTTCCTTGGGAGCTCTGCACTCCTCTCCCTGGCTCCCATATCGTTACTGCCCTCCACTCTTGCAGCTACAGAGGCCAGTGCTGCTCTGAAGCAGCAAAGGAGAGGAACTGCTGAGCAAACTCAAGCTCAGGCCTGCCCCATGATAAGAGGGGCTGCATGTTGCTGCCCTCACATCACAGCAATGCCTATGGTGATCGTAATAGCTGCTGAGGTTCAAGCTGTTGAACCCTTCCTCTTTTCCCCCAGTCTCCCCAAAAATCCAGTTCTGCAGATCATATACAGTCTGCAGATGGTGCTATCGAACACCAGTGGTTGTGCCACTTCACTGATCTCAAAGCTCTTGCTCTAAGAAGATTAGTCTTTAGCCAGCTGTTAGAGAGAAGGGGCATTGCAAGCTGCATGCCTATGAACAGGCTATACTTCTTCTTCATGTATGAAATATATTTTACCTAGACTTCCTGGTGGGACATACTTAATAGACAAATTCATCACTCCTCGATGATCCGCACCATTAATGGCAGAAAGACTCTGAAACAGAAACAGTTATGACTGACTAAACAAGAGCTTGTGTCAACACCATAGGGCAAGTAGTTTTTGAGTATTTAGGGGCACAAACAGATAAGCTCTGATCTTGCATGGCTGAGACAGCCCATTCTCAGGGCACCTTACTTTGTGGTTTTGTTTTCAACCTCAGTCCCTCAGAACCAAAAGCCTAGGATTCAGAGCAAGACTGCCCTTCCAGAGAGGTTCAGCTAAAAGCCAAATGTCCTTCATTTTCTGAAAAGGTATCTCAGATCAGACCTCAGAACCCAGAAGCATGCAAGGTGCTGTAAAAGCTTTATGAAACCTGACACCTGAATATTTACCTCTCAAGTCATGTCCAATTGCATCACCTAGTACTCTACTGTCTGTTTTTTAAGGAATATTCTTTGAGAGACTAGAGAGAGGCAGAGTCATGTCAGTGTTTCTGTTGATTAGTGTCAGATCACATTTATGATTCTGATTATCCCCAGACAGCAGTCACAAAATGAGACCCAAGGTCTGTGTTCAGAGCACTGCAAATATTGCACTAGCACGATGAGGGCTTGAGGGGTGTTTTACTCCCCTGGGTGTAATTCAGACTGTTTGAGCCCACCTCAGGGATCTCAGAGGAGTCCTCCCTTCATGCAGGGAATTCACTGCCATGGTGCACTGCAAAGCAGCTGTCTATAGGGCTTTCTCCTAGGGAGAGTTGGGGCTCAGCATGACAAGCCCTGAGCTAACATGGCACTGTCCAAGTAGCCAGGGCTCTTGGGCTACGGCTCTTGGTTGGGCTGCGAAGCAGGACTGCAGCAGTTGCACTTACCCGAGGCTTCAGCATGTACCAGTTGAGTTTCCTGTTGCTCCAGTCCCAGCTGGCCAAGTCTACTTCGATCTCTCCCAAGAAACTGTTACGTCCCAGAGGGTCGTTGTGCCAAACAGAGAGATTTAACTTTTGGATCAGCAATACCATTTTCTCTATTTTATACTAGAGCAAGAAAGAGAAGCCAGGTTGTTCAAACATGTATGTTTTTAGGTTCAGAACTCAAATTTTCAATAATTGCCTCCAGAATTGGAAATAAACTATCAAAAGCTTGAGTTAGCTGTGACCGACAGAGTCACAAGCTCCTTCCAGTGCTCTTAGGGACCTGGCCCTACTCTGAACATTTCTTAAGTGCTGCACCGTCCACACTCGCACTCCCCCCACCCCCAATAAAGCTCTTCTGCTGAGCACAGGGAAATCTAGTGCTCTTTTCTTCTTAAGATTTTTAGGGATTTTCTTTTATTTGCCTTCTGCTTCTGAGCCTTTAGCACCTATATACTCACATTCAGAGCTGTGAGATCAGAGGACTATCACGTGAGCTTATGGAAAGTCTTGTTATTAGAAGCACTGGCAAAAATCAGTCTCCTCTTTTTAATACATAGCAAGGTAACTCTTGCCTGATTTGGTTTGTTTTCACACTCCAGTTCTTACAAAAAGATTGAAAACATCAGTCAAGCTAGCAAGTATGAATTACTGATTTTCCAATAGTTCAGAAGCTATTAAGAAGTCATATTTCTCTCTGGCTCTTTTCTTCTTAGGATTCTGCAATTTGCCACAATCTCTGGTTTGTGACAGACAGCCAAAGACAGCCCAAATCTACTTTTTGACCATTCCCTTCCATTGGTGCTTCAAGCTTCTTCCAGAAAGGAGTCCCTGGTTACACACCACCCTGAGCACAGTGTAGTGGACAAGTCAGTACAACAGTACAGACTTAAATCCACCTTCCACCCAGCCAAATGCACCATCTCTGCACTCCCTTAACTTATTTCCAGTTCTCCCCACACTGATGAATGTGTTCAACAGTAAGCAATAGGCCTATCTTCCTCCGATGGAGAGTGAGATTTAGCTGTGGCCACTGATCAGGTGCATAGCAAGCAGGAGGCACTGGGGAGCTGCACAGGCCCAGCTCTTCCTTGCTGTCTAGAAAACGTCACTCTTTCTCCTACCAGCAGCATCACAACCCCGAAGCTGTACTGCAGCATTAGCAGGAGGCAAGTGAAGGAGCCCTGCCAAAAAGATAGGCACTTGCCCAAACTGGTCTGGTGCCTACTGCCACACAGGTTGTTTTTCTGGCATGTATTTGTACTTACCCTTAACACCTCATTGTAAATTGGATTCACTGTTCTCTTCTTCACAGAGGTTTTCCTCTTTCCCATTCTAGCTTTGTCTGGGAGCAGATAAGTTTTGACATACCTGTAAAACAACACAAACTCCATCTGGGTACTCTTCAGTATCACCATGCTCTAATAAGCAAGGGAGATTTTGGAATGGTGACACGGAATGGTGACAATTGGATTGTGACATGGAATTTACGGGGACCTGGAGTTGACACTCCAGCACCAACACTAACTAAGGCTGTTAAACTGGTGTGCATGTGAACATGTAAATCTCATTGGAGATGCATGGATTTCACCAATATTCAGAACAGGCAGCTCTCCAGCTAATCTGCAAAGCAGCTAGGCTTTAAAAATGCAAGGATTTAAATATGGCCATATATCTATTTCTGAAATATTCATAATACAGCATCTCTCTGCCTTCAAAATTAGGGTGAAGTAAGAGGAGAAGGAGACAAACATTTCAAGGAATCTTATAATAAGTCTCCTTTTTTCAAGATTCAAATTTGAGCTCCTCTTGATTACCAAACTGGAGATTGCCAACCTCTGTATAACTGCCAGTGTGTCACCTACTGGCACTTCCAAGGCTTTTCTTCTGCATGGACATGGGTCTGGATCCCCAGCGGTGTTACTGAAATGCTTTTGCCACAGGAAGACCAAGGTTCACATGAATGAAGAAAGAACATTCTTGTAGTGATCAAAGCTTTCTCAGTTGTATTTAGATTTTAATCTGCAGCAACATTTTTACTGATGCCAATGGCATCAGATGGAAAAGTCCCTCCAGCAAGCTGGGGGAAACATCAGCAATCTGAGGCAGGGTGGAAACTGTGAATGCCGAAATACAAGATGAAAAAATACTCCAAGAACATAAAATTCTGTGGTTTACAAGTCACAAGGTATCCAAGGGAGGTGTCACTTACGGATCAGATCTGCCTTTCTTCTCATCCACAACAGCTAGGTCCTTGCACTGGGAGACATGAATCTGGAACTCCCGGTTCTTCTCATCGTAGTCTAGAGCAAACTCAACAGTACCCTGGGCATCCACACTCCCAAAATCGCCGCTGTACACGCTGAGCACGCTGCCACTCACCTGCCGTGGGGAACAGCAAGGTTAGCGCTACTGAAACAGGCAGCCTCCTGGCTTAGTTTCTGGACCAAGACGTTGGTCTGAAGAGTGCATTCCCAGAAAAACAGCCTGCAAACTCTGTTCTTTAGTAGCATTGTGCTCTTGGCACAGTAATGGTCAGCATCTGCAGCTGCACTCATGTGAGCAAGGGTTGGGGGACAAGGATTTACAAGAATGAAAACAAGATATGCAGACGGATTGCATAGGGATGTGCTATCCTAAACCAGGTTTAGGAAGCGGTGCCTGTTCTCCTGAATGCTTGACCAACACATAAGATTTGCATCCAAATAACCCAAAGTACTAGACAACCGAGTCAAATAAAATGGGTGGGACCACACAAGTCATTTCATTGAGAGAACTTGAACTATCTTTACACAAACTACTTAATTCTGGTGGATACAGTTTCCTAATTGACATTCAGTTTTTAAATTAGGCTAATAAAAACATTAGAAATACATGAAAATCTAACTCTTACTATCCTGTTGCTTGCTCACAATGCGCACAAAGCTGTACAAAGCAGAATACAGTCCCTGTTCTAAACAGCCAGTCTGCCACCAGATACAATTGCCTCTGAGTGCCTGCTAACCACAGATGTAGGTAAAAACGAGGTGTCTGCAGGTAGTAAACATGAATTAAACACACAAGAGTCACTGCTTTCCCTGAACAATATTTGCCCATAGGCACTGGGTTTCTCTTTAAAGTATTAAGTCCTTCACTGGTAGAAAGTGATGAAGCAGAAAAAATATACAGGTTCAGAACGACAAGAAAATTTTCCATTGCACCAATCATTCATCATTCTTGATGGGCCAACATAAAAGGCTTACCTTTTGCAAAGCAAATAATTAACCCTCTTGGCATGTTTCCATGATACAGTCAGGCTCATTCTATCAGAAAACTTCTCTGGTAATTAATCTAATTCTTCTCTGTCTTCCCTACTTCCTTTAGTTCTTAATTTTATTCTATTTTAACCTACAAGAACCTGCTAAATATCTCCTTTCAGTCCCTGGACTTATATTTACCACCCCCTTAAGATATTCACCCCAACAGAGAATCTTGTATGAGACATTCAGCAACATGTAACTATGGACACAAAAGGCTTATTTAATGCTCCACACTCTCTAGACATAACAGAAGGAATCATATGCCCCAAAGTTCATCTGATTTTTTTTCGAGAGGAGGTGTTGTTTGTTGATTGGTTGGTCTTTATACATCTTCAAGAAAAACACACTTTTTAAGCAGTCCCCTGCAAAACACTATTCCTAGCAACCCTTTCAAAATGCCTAACTAAATATACTCAGTTCTTTTAACTTCAGATCACAAATCACTTGTGTTTGGAACTTGTGTTCCAAATCACAAGTTTGCTGTTCATCTAAGCTTTTGCATCAAATTCCTTCTAACAGAGGGCACCAGTCTGCAGTCCTAGCTCTGTTGGAGCTGGGGCACAAACCAGTCACTTTATAGCCATTTCCTCACCTAGAAAATGGGACTCCTGTATACTGCCAGACCTCAGATTTGCCACAGTTTGCAGGAGGGGCTATCACTCACCCTCACTTTGTCTAGCACTGGCCCCAGTGCGGCTCTGATTTGGGATGGTACCCTGAGACACTACTTCAACACAAAGCAGCAAGTAATCACCATCATTCTTTTAATAATGTACCCTGCAGAAATCAACAGGGTAGTTTGGAGACTAAATCATCTGTATCAGCTTCAGTGCAGCACCACTACATCCAACAGCAAAAGAAACCCTTTCCAGTGAGATGTACACGTTAGGTACCTACCGAGGAGACAGATGCCATGTCGGAGGAGTGGCTGCCAATGCTTGGCGTCTTTTTGTGCTTGTTAAACTGGAAGCTGATTTCTGAAGCCGTGTCTGATTCAGTCTGCTCAGAAAACAACAAGCACCTTAAAAGCTCTGCAGTACGAGCACTTTGAAGCACTGCAGAGTGAAAACAACAGCTCAGCAGAGCCCCATTAAACAGCAAGCAGGTTAGGAGAGCGGAGGAGAGTGCAGGGAGCCTCCCTTGAGACAGTGCCTCTGACCGGCAGAGCAAACGTCATCATTAACTGACTCCAAGCAGACCTGAATGCAGCCTCCTGAATGCCTCTTGTGAAGGGCATGTAATGGTGTGGCTAGAGGCAGAGGGAAACACTAAAATTGTTACATGATGGAAATGTCGGCCTGGGTTATTGAGCTGTTTTTCTTTTTCTTTTTTTTTTTCTTCTTCAGTTATTACATAAAAGAGGCACACTGTGGAGCAAGTGCCATTGGTGTCTACAGGAAATATTTTCTTGTAGCTGACTGGCATTTAGGCAATGCTGTGATTATTATTTCAGCAAATTATGATTTCAATCCTACCTCAGACAGCAGGAGAGGAGAGGATCTGCTCAGCTCTTTCACTCTTTCAGGTTCAAGAAACTGATGGGGTATCAAATGAGGTTTATTGTACGCTGTAGGCACAAACAAAAAAAAAAAAAGCAACAAGATATTTTGTCAGAAAGGATAAAATATAAGCAAATCTCATTCTTGCTTAAGAGCACAAAGAAGGAAAAACAGGAGCAAAAGAAGGAAAAACGGCTTGTTGAAGGCACCAGAGTACAGAGCACTTGCCTCATTGGCCTCTGAAGTTCAACCTTTCCCAGGAGAAGAACTGCTAGCTAAAATGTTAAAGCTATTTTCAAAATGTTTCCATGCAGTGTGTGGGAATGTACATTCTCCCTCTAGTGGCTAATTTAATATGTCTATTATAGAGATGGAATTTGTTTGAACCCTTTTATCTATGTAGATTTAATTCAGAATGAAAACATACAGCTCTGCCTGCCTGTCAAAGAAACCAAACGTGCTGACATTTTCATTTCATCGCTTCTTTATAATATTATCCATACAAAAGAGCTACGAAATACTTTTATCTACAATGTCAGCATTGCATACACATCCCAGATATTTTGCCAGTCAGATAAAGAGCTGGGCAAGAGAATGCTGAAGAGAAAATAAAGTCTGAAAGATTCAGGAATGTGTCAGATTAGAAAGAAGGCTGCTGGAGTGCTTAAATGGCTAACTAAGACCTGTTTGTTCCATCTCTAACCTTCTTCATTGACCACCCTCATTCCAAAATAACTGTTTTGTTTTCAGATGATGTATGTGGAAAAATACCCATTTACATATACACACCTGCTTAACATGTTAGCCAGGCTGATGGAGCATTCAATACTCAAGATGCCCAAAGCTTCCTTGATAGTAAAGATGTCTATTCAGTATTTGTATTTCTAAACCTGAGCAAAATTATTAAATTTGCACTCTCTGCAGATTATATGTTAAGCTGTGAACAAGTAAGCACGGTGCAGTAGAGGTGAGTTTTCTACGGTGAAGTTTAGCATCCTAAATAAGCCTTAATAAAGAGAGCATAAAATCCTGATTGTCTGTGGAGAGATGGAGGCACCGAACTGCTGCCTTTTCCAGGCCCTCTCCCTTACTGCTGCTTCCTTGGGCTGCTCAGTGGTGTAGACAGGTTTTCTGGCCACCAGCTTCTTGAGATTTGCTGCTGCTTTCTTGTTTGCCTTCCGCTTAACCTCTCCTGGTTTCTGGCATGCGTGGTGGACCTGCTGAGCAGGCTGCCACATGGTCTGGTCCAAGTGTACCAGCAGGGAAGAGGAGAGACAGGGACAAGCTTTTTGCCCAGTGTTTGAAGCCCTCCTGCTTGCTCTGGCACACACTGTGTAACATACCATCTATCTAGCTGCAATTTCCTGGCTCTGAATTTAATTTCAGGCACGATAATTTGATGATGAAACAATATGCCATCTTCCTTGCCTGGTGCAAGCACAGATGCACCCAGGATACAGAACTTGGACATAATATATTACCTCCAGGGAATATAAATCAAAAAGCAGAAAGAAAGATGTTACTCACTCTCTGTGGTTGTGTAAATGTTCACCATACTCTTCGCAAGATTAATGTTGTTTGCTCGGGCCAATGCCTGAGCAGCGGGAGAACGATCTCCAACTTCCTCTGCAATATAGGAAAATCCAAATCAACATGGTAAATAAGCACGAACAGGCGGTGCATCAACAAGTGTGTGGTTGTCTGTATTTGTGTGTAAGTGTGCTGTGCTCTGCTTGCAAAACATCACAGTTACATTACACAGGGCTGCTTTCAAATCGTCTCTTTCATGCCTCTCCTCACAAAAAGCTCTTCATTCTGTGGTGGAAAATGCAATCAGTAAATTAACCCAGCCTCCAAAACAGACCAGCACCTGCACTGATTTTCCAATGCAACACAGCCACTTGTTAATGTCATCGTGAAATGAATATATATATATAATATATAAGTATATATATATATAATATATATATAGTATAAATAATGCAAGAAAATGAAGAAACATAATAATGATCTAGTTTCTAAAGGAAATGCTTGTGTTTGTCTTCCCTGTTAGACTTCCCTGTTAGTGAAGTAATACGAGTTCAAATGAGCTGCTGCAAGTAAGGCTAAGGAAAGAGAGAGCTGTCCCAAGCTGAGGAGCTGCCAGGTGAGGGACCAGGGCCACCAGGAAGCAGGGAGGAAGGTAAAGGAACTGGATAGCACTGTGCTCATTGACACTTGCACTGAGCTAAGCAGAAGGCTTTATTTCCAGAACTGTTTGCTAAACACATTCCACACATACTAACTTTGCTCAAAAAAAACACAGAAATGGAGAAAATGTGCAAAATGCAGAAGGGAGAGGGAGGAAAAAAGACTTAGGGAAGACAATCACTGGGATTTCACAGGGTATAGTTAAAGCCCTTGTTACCTGAGTAAACAGTTGAGTCCATTCCCTGCACAACTTCTCTCTTTCCAGCTGGTTCACTGGGCGTTGGGTTGTCTGGAGACTCGCACATTTTTTCCTCAGGTACCTCTCCATTTATTTCCATGATGTTTTGAGTACCCAAATCAGATCTTCGCTCCTTCTGATCATCTTTCTCGTCATCTGCAAGCGTGGGCTCTATCAGTATCTGCACCCTGCTCCCCAGCGAATCCACTTGATGCTTGTGCTCTTCTGCCATGATAAACTCATCCGTGGGCGTCTCTGGCGCAAACGTGCTGCCAGGCACTTCCTTGGTAGGCGACTCTATTTTGATGGAAGGCACTCGCACAGGCAGTCTGGATTTCTTTGAGCAGTGCTGTGCTGCCTTCTCTTCTTCTGGCACAGGCAGCTTCCCATTGCTTTCACTCAGCGAGTTATTTCTTGTAACCAGCACGCCTTTGCTCTTGGCATATGTGGATTTAGGACCAAAGGAAATGGAGCCCTTCCTTGCAGGGGCTACGCAGCTTGGTTCTTCCTCACTAGAAGACAAAGTTATTGTCCTTTTATAAGGGGTTCTTGTTCTGGTAGAGATGACAGATTTTTCTTCACTGTCTTGGCTTTGGCTGGACTGGACAGAGAGTGAGCGACTCAGCCTGACCTGCCTGCTGCTTGCGTCCCCTGAGTCCTCAGAAACATTTCCCCCTGTCATGGAGTCTGCTGCCTTCTCCCAAAAGTTCTTCAAGTTCTTGAAGTGTTCACGATCTAAGCCAATATCTTCCTCTCTATTACTCATGGAAGATATTGTATAGTTGGTGCCTTGCTTCACAGTCCGGCTGCTTTCTCCCTCTGCACTGAGTGGTTTTGGGCTTACCAGCAGCTCCTTCTTTGTGGGGCTGCCGTCAGCTGGGCCCACGTGATTCATGAACTGCTCTGATCTGGGGAAAGTTCTGCTTGGTTTCCTCTTAACCGGTATCTTGCTGGGACCATACATTTCTTCAGTTGGCGTTTTTGCCACTGCTGTGGTGCCAGTGGCTCCATTAACTGCATCTCCTCCAGATGAACTGCTGGGCTCAGGCACAGCATCCTCTGAACGGTTGGCAGGCAACGGAGATACTTCATAACCTACAACAACAGATGTTCACAACCCATCCCATAGCATCATACAGTATTTCTTCCCAGGAGGATTATGCTACATCTTCTCAAAGGGAAGCAGTTTCTGGAAACTACCAGTATGTTCCCAGTCCTTCCTCCAAGTCCCCTTTCATCTGAAAAAAATCCCAGTGAAACTCAACTCTTTCTTATATGCAAAGGGAAGAAATGCTCATTCTTCACTGTGCACACAAAAAGCACCTTGTCTCTCAGTGTCTGATGCTGAATAATAAAAACTCATATGGCCCACTGAACAAAAATCTTACCTTTCCAAGACAAATGCAAGCTGTCTGTTGCAGCCACAAATGGATTTCCTCCAGTGTCACTCTCTGAGGAAGAGACATCAGCTATACTGGATCTCTGAATGGAAAATAAATCCCATCAATGTGTATAGACTGGCAAGATGGGAAAAATATCTTTTACTTGAGCACAGACACCAAGGCACACAGTCTCTGAAGCCCCTGCCAACAGACATAGGTTGAGTGAAGTTCCAAGGATTAACAAAACAAAATGCAGCAGCCATGGCTATACTACCTTGTGTGATGCATACAGCAGGACAGGACGTCTTGGCTTTGGTTTTGGCAAAATTTTAGGCCCCTCTGCAGTATCAAATGTAAACCCACTGGATCTGTGGAAGATAAGAAACACTTCAGTAAAGAGATCAGTGCAGGACATGCTCGGAGGACATCCCTTGAACGGGTGAACTGGCAGTGTCCAGTGAGAGGTCAGCTCTGGCTGGCCAGAGCTGGTGCCTTCATTTTTTTTTTTCTCATATCTTTTTGGAATGACCTGAGAACATGTTAAATGTTCTGAACTTAGACTAATGAATAGTCTCCCACTGCAGTCAATAAAGAAGTTGCTCGATGCAAACTTCTACGCTTACTCAGCCTTTCCCTTTTTGTGAGAAAATTGCCAAAAAAACATGGGATGTGGCCCAAAGAGCCCAAAGCTACACAGAAGGGAGATGCCACCTTTCAGACTGTGACCCAAGAAGGATCAGCTTGTGGTGGCTCTGTGCTTTTCCGTGCAGGCCGAAGGCTCAGCTACATTGATTGAGAATTTATAAACAGCAGGAAAAATTACAATGACAACAGCAAGCCCAAAACATGGGATATAGATATTCGTGCTTGGAGTACAGGTTGATTTCAAAATACCTGATAAACAAATAGAATATCACAAGCAGTTTATCTGACTACTTCTGTCTTCTTGGGAAGAGTCCAGTGGTGGCTGCTCTCCAGAGGGATAAAAGCAGTCATGTTTTGACTGGTGGGATTTGACATAGGAATGCTTTGTGTTTAAGCTTGACTGAGGAAAATAAAGTAAGCTTTTCAGAGTATAATCAAAACTGAAATGAAAGAGAAAGGTAAGGAAATTGCTGTGCTGGGAAAGCAGGAGCATCCTGGGCAAGTTGAGGTTGCATTCCTGTTGAAGAAGCCCCTCTCATCCTCTCAACCCGCATGAGGTCTGGAAGCACTGTCAAGATCCCCATTTAACAGTTTACAGGCAACAGCTGTTCCAGGTAAGAACAATTCCTCATTTTGCTGACAAAAAAATGCAAATGAGATGGAAGCCACAATAAATGTGTATATTTAAATGGATTCTCCACAGCCCGTAAGTTTGAGTGAGGTTACTGATCTGCTCGCTGAGGTGCTTTTACTGGGTGTTTCTGCACAGTCAGCACAACTTGAAATCCTAGCAAGCCTTCAAGCAGAGTGCTGAAAGCTGGACACAGTGGTCAGTGCTGGCAGGAAATTACCAGTTTCCTAAAGCAGTTCATTTTGTTAGCAATGCCCCATAGCAAAAAATAAACACATAAAAATCATAATTAGTTTGAAAAACTACCCAGAATATCCTGACATTAGTGACAGCTTCCATTTTACTAATCCCTTATCAAATCCCGCAGGAAAAACCTTTCTGGGATAAGCACATTACCACTTAGTTATTGGGGGAGGATTGGTATTCTGACAATTCCTGGAAAAAGGATTTAAAAAATACCTTATAGTACATATTACTAATATGGTCTTGGAAACTCATTTAAGACCAGGGTTGCATTCATTTTTCCTCAGAGGCAAGAGGAGCAGCCAGGGCCCCGTGGAGCAGCCAGGGCATCCCAGGGCCGGGGTTACCTCTCCTCTCCTGCGCCGGCAGTGCGCTCCGGGACGGGAGGACTCGCGACTGCTCTGCTGTCCAGACCGCTCCGGATATGCTCGTCAGGCTCATCTGTTACACAGCAGGGACAATCAAGAAACGACATGTAAGTGAGCTTGCAATAGCCATAGTGTCTTACTCGGTGAAAGCGAGAGCTCCTCAAATGATTCCCCCCACCACAAGCCCCAGGGAACCAACGTGGAGCGGCTGATGGGAGTCTGCCTGCTGCCCCTGTGGAGGGGAGCACCAGGGCAAAGTCCCCTGCAATTCCCATATGGAAAAGTTCCTCCAGGTCCAATGGGCCCAAGAGCCTGAGCAGAGTTGGCTTGTGCCAGACTGATGACAGGAGCTGTCATGCTAAGAAACCTTAGCAGGACACTGCCATGGCTATCAATAAAGTTAATCCGTTCCAGGATTTAAATTCAGCTATTTCCTGTTTTGACTCAAAGTCATCCGATCTTGGCAAACAAAGGAGGAGGCCAATACAGTTAATGAGGAGATCCCTGCTATTTTTCCTGGCACAGGGCTCAGCTACGTCTCCTGAGCACTCTCAGGCCCTAAAGAAAAAACAATAGACGATGGTAACTTTTAGAATTACTTGCCTGGATAAAAAGTTGCATTAGGCATTTAGCTGGCAAATACATTTTCTTGTTACCATAAAAAACAGAAGGATTAAATCCTCAAACAGTGATGAAAAATCTAGCATAGTCTGGTCAACAAAATATACAAAGTTAGTACATATTTGTTCACATGCAGCTATGTCCATTTTAAAAAGTAAATTTACCTGTTACAAAATCTGCCAAATCTTTTTAGCCTAGATTTCATTATACAATGGAATCAGAAGCTTACAACAATATGTAACAATAGATAATATAGCATTGTTATCTGCTTAACAAACTGCACCAAACCCAAGAGCAGAGTGATCCTAGAGCCAGGCTGCCACATCACTGCCATTCTTGTGCTGCCTGGGAGGACGGGCAGCACCAGTCAACCCCGAGAGCTGCCCCATCCTGTCTGGGAGCTTTCCGTGCAGGACCCATGGCCTTGCCTGGAGGTGCAGGACCCCATGGCCTTGCCCGGCCTGCTGTGGGTCAAGGAGGCGCATGGCCGGCCTTGCTCAGAGCTGGCTACCATTTTTCACACAGCATATTTATGTGGAGAAGGGCTGCACTCTGTCCGTATGAACGCTGCTGTGCAAAGAACACAAGAGGACATTGTCTGGGGACAGAAAAGCCGTGTGGCAGCTGACGGCACGTGTGGGAAGGACACGTGAGGCGCAGGCCTGGGCAGGCACGCTGTGGGGTGTTCACTGGTACAGCCAGCTACGTCCTCCTCACCCGCCCCAAGCCTGAGGCATGAGATGCCACCAGGCAACTGCTCTGAAATTAGAGGAACCAAACAGGGCTCCCATGTTTTTGCTCCGCCTGGCAGAGTTAAAAAGAGCTTGATTAACAAAAGAGCACCTTCCTCTCTTCTCTCATGTCTAAAGGCACTGCACAGCATTTGTTTCCTCCTGACAGCTCCCCCTCAGAGCTTCCACTTCAGGACTGAGCAAGAAGCACCAGGAGGTGCTCAGCTCCTCTCCTCTTAATCACCCCCATCCAAACTCCTTCAGCACTAACATAGCTACGCCTGACTTACCCACAAACAAATGGCTTATTAGTAATATGTAACCCATCAAGATAAGTAAAATGCCCTTGCTACCTGTAGGATGAGACAGAATAAGAGACAAATTCCACTGGAAATTAGTAGTGGTTTGACCAGTTTAACTTGTGTATGTGCACCTCTATATAAATACACACACACACACACACATATATATATACAAACATGCATATGTTTGTGTGCATGTGTGTGCACAGCCACAGCTGCTGTAATACTTCAGCTGATTCACCCATTTCCTAGCACTGTCAAAAATAGGCATGAATGTGCACCCCTTTGTTATCTTGAAGAGCTGACAGGACCTAATTGTTTCAAGAGAAGAAAAACAGTTTGTAAGAGGAAGCAAAAAAAAGATGAAGTTATGCCTCATTTAACAAAATAAGGCTGAAAATAAACCAAGTAAAAGAGAAGAAAAAAAAATTTAAAAAAAAAAAGAAAAAAGAAAGGGCTAAGTTACTATAGTAATTTAGTAACATTTGCTTCATCCTTATTAAAACAGTCAAGAACCCAAAGTATACAAGCAAAGACATAATTTGTATATTAATGCAATATTACTAAGGAGATTATTTTAAAAGATAACCTGAGGCCACATGTCATGCAAACATCAGCAGTAAAAGTTAAATCTAGAATCAAAAGAACTTCAAATTTTATTCCACTGAAATGGCCTGCAAGCAAAGGATGTTGATGTTACTGGCAAGGCACAAAAACAAATCCACTTTGTCACTGACTTCATTAGCTGGGTTGCAGAATTAAGGCCATTCACCTGACCTGGTGTCCTTTCAGTGGCAAAGAGGCTGCCATCTCTTCATGCAAATATAAATCTGTCTCCTCATGCAAAGAGGGTGCAGGCATAAATGCACATCCTCAAAGGGCAGTGCAATCTCTGCAGAAATGGCCAGTCTACTCTGTCAAGCTGGAAAAGGCTTTAGATGTTTTCACATTCTGGAAGGATGACGAAATAGAAAATTTAATAATATAATAAATTCCTAAAATAAAAATGTAAGGATAAAAGCAACTTTGTGTGAAATATCATGTGTTGGTTCTGCACCTAAGACTCCACTGAATCTATCTGCAGTCATATGAGCTGTCAGGAATAAACAAAAAGAGAAGAAAACACTTCTTAGGTGTTGAAGACCCTAGTAAGTATTTAGTTTTGAGTAATGTGGAGTTAAGAGGGGTCAACTAAACTTTAGAGAAAGGAGGAAACTAATATTATAGGGAGATAATGGCCAAGGAAGCTGAGCAAATGAAGGAGCAATCTTTATTGCTGCAGCTCCACAGCAGGAAATGTAGCTGGACCCAGGGAACTGGGCTGCAATGAGTGGGATGGAGATGACTTTTGAGCTTTGAACAGATGGAAGATAACCCTGACTTTACTGCAACAAAACAGAGGTCAGTTACATCATTAAGGACCATGGCAGACTGCTTAGAGCTGTCTGTCAAAGCCACACTTGCCCAGAGCAGCAGCAGTCAGTAACTTCCCAGCCATGTCTGAGTATCTGTGATTACTCACCCTGACAAAGACTGAATCTTTGTCTCTTGGACAAGAGGTTGTGTGAGACTAAGAAACAGTCCCCAAATCCTGCTGCTGAGTCAGTTGACCTGCCTTCATGTTCACTATGTGAATCATGCCCAGTTCTGTTTTGCACAAAGCACCAGCTCCAGACTGGCTACATTTGGGCTCAAAGCAGAGTGCTGCTCATTTCACATGGGGCTTCTTTCTTCTTTTCACAGCACTGAGCCATCAAAACTGATTTGTTCTGTTTTGTACCTAGGAGTTACCTCCTTATAGAAAAGCCAGGCACACTCCTTTGTACCAAAGTTCCCCTTAGAGGGGCCATATTCCTGCCGGAGAGAGGCACTGCTGTGCCTTTGCAGAGCTGTCACTGACCCCCGTGTCCCAGATCTTGCCCTCAAAGAGGGTCGGTGAGAGCAGACAGCTGCCCTGCTTTTATCAGAGCAGTCTAGGAATTACGGGTCTTTGACCCAAATGTATCAGTTTGATGCCAGAAATGGTCCCACATCATCTCTTTCCCTAGGATCTCAGGCAGCTTCAACATGAAATGATTCCAGCAACCCCTTACAAACAGCCATCTTGGAAGAAAGAAATGGAGCTGGGGAATGATATCTACTGCATGTAGCTAGCATACAGGCTTTACCTCTAGTGCACTATAATTTTTCCCTTGGACTTCTATTTTAATAATCAGTTGACTCTTTTTTTGGTACTGAAAGCTTAGCTGAGAACCCTCTCATTGCAACATACAGGTGGTCCCCAATTGGCTCCCAATATAGGGAGGCCTGCATATCTAACAACTATTCTTCAGTCCATCAGTTCATTTTATTAAGGTGCACACTAACATACTTACTTTCCAGTTTGCCCTTCTTCTTTCTAATTGATGCCCGAAGCAGATCTGACCCCTCTAAGTCTTCTTGAAATCGTTTCGCCTTCACTTCTGAAAACCATTCACCAGTCACGAACTTTTTCTTCTTTTCATCCTTGATGGAGCCTTGAATCCGCCTAAAAGTCAATAAGAATATTAACCACTAGAAAGGTCTCCAAGGTTTCAACTTTTCCGACATACCTTTATGACTATTATACATACAGCTCAGATGCCTACTACCACAAGGGACCTGGGGAATATCTTTTTGCAATCACAAGGGCCAAAACTGCTTTAAAATAAGAGCTGATTCATGCTTTATTTGGAAAGGAAACAGCACTTTGTAAACACAGGCTTTCACCTTTTCCAAACTCTACAAACTCCTAAGGGAGCCACCTGGCAATGAAATTTGTCCATTTGTTCTGCAGCCCCGAGGGTCTGGAGAGGGGTGAGGCTGTTTACAGATTCTTCTCTGCTCTTGTTTATTTGTCTATTCATTTCTTGCTGAGCTGAAAAAACTCTTAGACCAAATCTTACGTAAATCACTAAAATAATTATGCTTTTTTAGGGGACGGGTCTGTCCCTGCAGCATTCTCTCTAGACATTCCTCGTCTCCCTCCTGCCGTGCAGATTTTGGCACACAAACAGTTAGCTCTCCTTCCTGAACACAGCTTCTCTTACTGTAACTGGCTTGGGCACACCCAGGACTGGTTTTTGGCACCTAAACCTGTCCGTGCTCTTTTAGCTAGCCTGTACTTTTAACTTGCCTCCAGTTATTTTGTTTTGACACATAAGTTTGCAGAATTAGCTCCTTTGCAGCTGGCAGTGCCTTTACCACTGCAGAGACCTGAAAGGCCCAAGGAACCGACCACCTTAGCCCAAATCCCAGCACGAAGAAGGGGTTAAAAATCCAAGTAACAGAGACTCCTTAGAGGCCCTGAGGAGATTTAGGAGCATATTTTAATCCTGCTGACACCCAATCAGTGTAAGGCCATTGACTGAGTTTTCCCCAGCTGGTACCTGTTGACAGCTCCAGTGGGATTTATGCTGCACACCTCTGCATTTGCACCAAAGGTTTACTGGGCTTAACCACATTAATGGCAAGTGGCCCCTGGCACCACCATCGCTTAGGATCTAATTCATGTCATTCACAAACAAAAGTTGTTTGTGCAGTAGCTTCCAAAGAAGAGCGAACAAAACTGAAAACATTTAAACATTGTTTAAACACTGCCCCGCAAACTTCCACCACAGAATTTTTACTGCATTTCAGGAGGAAAAAAAAATAAAGTAAGCAAAATAAAGGGATGGTCATTTAAGTCACTATCTGGGAAGAGAGAAGTGGCTGCATACACATACACCTCAAGCTCAAGTTGCTCCTGCGCCACCACCACCAGTTCTCTCTAGCCCTCACCCCTACATGCAGACTCTCCAGAGTCTGCTGCAAAGGCATCAGTCCCCTCCAAACCCGAGCAGCCCTCACACCAGTGCCTGCTCTTTTCTGGCTCAACGGCAAGCCCAAGACTTGCATCCTTCACTGGGGTGAACAGGCTCCGAGCCACCCGCGCTAACCGAGCTCCTCTCCTCTGTCCCGGTGGAGAGCTCGGTGCCAGCTTCCCAAGCCTGGTGCACGCTGTCAGCCCAGATGCTCTGCTAGCAGACATTTACAAAGCGACAGCAGCAAGAAGCAACCCAGCTCAGCCACACCGAGCACCAGGATGCCTGGTGGCGAAGCTGAGAGCGCTTCCCAGCTCTGCAGCGGCTCCCGCAAAGCCTCCGGCAGATGCCGTAGCCTCTCCCTGCCCCTTGCTGCCTGCACAGCAGCCGATGCCAACGAACCCATAGCAAAGAGGGATCTACACCAGAGGGATCCTCAGAAGAGATGGGACTGGAAAGTCTCATTTTAAAAAACACTCTAAGGGACTTCTATGTTATTTGTTGAGGAAAACAAGGTAGCAGCTACCCTTCTGCTATGAGCTCGGGCACTCAGAAATCAGCCTGTTCCTCCTCAGAGCTGGGAAGAGATGGATGCCCAGAGCTACTCATTAATTCAAGGGAGAGTCTAGCCCCACAGTCCTGCAGAGAGTGGATGGCAGCAACAGTAGGATGACTGAAAAAGCAGAAGATAACTAAAAACACCCTTCATCTGTGAGCCCAAAGCCCTGCACCTCTCCCTGCACGTGCACAGACACACAGACACATGCACACACTCCTTCCCGCTGAAAGAAGCTGTAGAATCTGCTCCAAGCAGCAGGAGCTCAGAGCCTGCTGTGCTGAGTTATCTCTCACCTGATGCGATCCCCATCCTTCTTCTTCAGCTCTGCATCCCTCTGCAGAACCTTCATTAGCTTCTCATACTCCTCCTCGGTCAGGAAGCTCAAGTCCAACATCTTTCCTTCAGAGCTCTTCAGACAGCTTAAGGAATGATGACGGAGCAGTCACTAATCCAGCACAGGCTGCAGCACTGCCATGGGAGCCTCCGGTGCAGACCACCTTGTGTGCTGAGTGAGAGGAGGCTGGAAGAGAGGGGGAAAAAAAAAAAAAAAAAAGGACTTCACCACAGCATGGCTTGGATAGCAGTTGTGTTCACATCTGGGCTTGCACTTCCAGGCACTAAGCAGCTCTTCCCTGGCACATTTCTCCGCACCGCATGGCTTCCCGTGCCAGGAAAATTCTTGCAGAAAAATTAGGCTCCTTTGCTTTTCTTTGGGCACGGCTGCAGCAATTTGGGAGCCAACGTCAATCAAGCAGGCAAGCTAGGGAAGGAGTGAGCTGGCCACCCGCCTCGCCGGGCGCGAAGGACGTCGCGCAAACGGCAACCCCGGCACCTCTGGCAGGCGCTTTCCTCAGCAGTGCAGGCTGCTTCTGTGTCGCTCAAGCATCCCTGCAAAGAAACAGCACTGAGATGCCTTTTATGATAAGCACGACATATGGTAACCGAGTGTGTACACTGGGGGTTTTTATTTGCTTTTCGGCACAAGTTCCAAAACAAGCTGCCTTACTTTTCTCCCCGTTTCCTACAGCTCCTTACATGGTACTAACCTAACTGTAAAATACTTTATTTTAGTCATTTTCCTCCTAACAGGCAAACAGTTGTCTCAGCCCGCTGCAAGAAAATTATGCATATGAATTATGAAATCACTTGCCTTCTTTTTATCTCTCTGCTTCTTTTCCCCACTTCTTCCTGCTCTGAATGAGACCAAGGATAAGCAGCCTGTCTTCTTAAAGCAATCGGAAAACGGGGAGCCAAACGGCAACCTGCAAGCACCATTACTGCATTCTAGGCTCAAAAGCAGCAGAGGCTGTGCTGTATGCTGCCCTGGCACCTGCTATTCAAACAATTTGGGTGCAGATCACGCAGCAATTGAAAAGGCACCAAAACCAGCCAGAGGCTGCGGGGCGTGGAGGAAGAGTCGCTCAGGTGGAGCTCTGCCTCTCTCCTCTTCTTCTGTCCCAGCCATACAACATACCTCCGAGGGAGGAGATTTTCCGTCCCCATCCAGGTGAGCTGTTTCTGGCTCTCCAGATGGGATTTTTCCAGTGTTTCCTGGCCCTGTCTCACATGACTGAGGGTTTCATCATACTTGGCTTTTTTAGCTGAGAGTCACAGCCTTGGGAGCCAGGTCATTAAAAATGAATAAATCAGTTTTCACGGCCAATATGATTTGAAGGCCACCTAGTCCCGTCCCTAGTGTCAAGGACTGTGTCACCCGAGTCACAGTCTGCCTAATCTGCCCCCACCATCCTTCTCTGCAGCCCTCTCGGCCTAGTTCCAGACTCACAGGATCTTCCTCCACTCCTATACAGATGCAACAACTCCAGCTCCTTCAGCTCCTCTTCAGCTGTGCTTTGCATCATTTCGTCATTCTTCTTTGAACTGTCTCCACATGACAGAAGTCTTCCTTGCACTGGCATATCCAAATCTGAGCACAAATATTTCTGCTGAACTTTGCTCATTTTACATCACCTTGCAGATTCACACCATGTTGAGGACAGTACACACCAAACATCTGCTTTTTTCACAATGGTCTAACAGCATGCCAAAGAAAGATTAAGTATCCAATCTTCATGCTTACAAAGAAACACTATAAAACATAAAACAGAAGGGCTAAATACTAAAAAAAACCCAAACATCACTAAAACTACAATTATTGCAAAATAATTTTTGGAGGGAAGGACACTTAACATTTCATGTTTCTTAGAGGCAACCATTGCTGCACTTGCCATACTGCAATTATAGCTTTTATCATCTGAGAAACAGTATATTTATCAGTATATTCTATCAGTATATTCTATCATGATAGGATAGTTCAAACTGAAATGGCAATAAAAAAATCTTGATTAATTTCTCCAGCTTGAATCCACATTTCCTTCAGCTTGCAAATGCAACTCCAGAGTTTCACTTTTGGTTCCAGCCATATACCCTCTCTGCCTCTCCGGCACAATCTTACTTCTGCAATGACACTTTTAGAGAAATTCTGGGGACAGATTTTATTTTTCAAAGGTATCTAAGGACACGTTCCTCTCGATATTTGCTTTTCTAGAACTTTTATTTATTTTTAACAAAACTGTGACATATGGGCTGAAATTACTTGAGAAAACATTTTTAGCACAGGCTCATATTTATTCATCAGAGAAAATGAGAAAAATAATAAAAGCTACTTCTTTTCAAATGGCCTTCTTCCCTCACCGTGACATGTGTTATCTTACTGGAATAGCTACAAATAGAGCTGGCAGTTGAAGCCAGCAGGATAAGCCCTGCCGACCACCCCACCTGCTTCCCAGCCAGAGCAGCGTCACTGCGGGGGCTGAGTGACGGTCCTGGGTCACAGAGGCACCTGCAACCAGCAGCTCACAAAGAGGCAGCGCTGGAGTTGCTCTATAAAGTAAATAGTTTAACTTTAGGATTTTTTTTTCCCTGAAAAAAGAAAAAGCTATTTGTTCCATACTTCCTACCTTAATATATCCTCTATCTTGAGGTTATTTTTCTTTTCTTTACAGTGGAGAGGGATCTAGTTCCAGTTTCAGGGGTTTGCTTTTGGTTTTATTTTTAGGTAACTCCTCTTCAGATATTTTTACTGGGAAAAAATTAAATGTTTAGTGTAGGCGTGAAACACAGTCCCTTCGGTAAGGGCAGCAGCTCCTTGAGCACTCTCTTTTCTGTGGTGCATTTTATTTCTGGGAGATTTAACTCAGACCAGCACAAAACAGAACTAAGCTAACGCTCTTAGCTCAGATCAGTGTCTTGGCTAAGGCAGCTGAGCATCGTCCTGCTGAAAAACCACCTAGGTGAACAGCCGAAATGCCTCTGTAGGTCTGTTCAGCTTGTGTTCTTTGTCACACCGCTAACCTTTCTGTCTCTGTGTGCTTGCAGCTGCCCCCTCACTGTCATGAACTGTCACGACTTTCAGATAAGGGACAGCTGATGTGAAGAGTATCCTGGTATGAAAAAAGAGTATCTTCAAAGGAAGCAGGAGGCTGCGGCCTCCCAGAGCAGTCCTCAGAGAAAGGCCTGTTACTATCACACAGGGAAAGTCAAGGCAAAGGCACAGCAATGCTTCACCCTTCCCAGGCAGCTCTGTGAATGGTTTGGTGTCAACTCATCACCAACAGGAAAACTAGCCGCAAATTACTAACTCAAGCTCATCTATCCACAGATTTTACATGGTTGGTTCTATGCAGAAAGGCTGTTGGTGACACAAGCAGTCGTAAGGATGAATACCTATCACTGAAGGCAGAAGCAAGCAGCTTCATCATGTCCCACATGGCAGGCTGGCCCTGTCCCCGGCTTTTCAGTCCCATGTGAATCCCAGCCTTGACAACATCAGAGCCAAAGATGTTGCTCCATTATCAGGAGTGCGGAGGCCTTGGGAGTTTTCCCTCCATTTCAGTCATTGTCTCAGATTACACTTGCTAATAATATCCAGCACAATGGAGAATCCCAGCTGTTTTGTTAAAGCCTTCATTTCCTCCTCCCTCTGAGCAGCTTTAATTAATGATACGCACAGATTGAAAATGACAATGAGACGCTCTTACACTTGCAGGAATTTATCAGAGCAAGACAGCACCTGCTAGAAGGTGTTTTGGAGCAACAACTCCATGCTAACCCTCCCCTCTTTAGTGTATTTGGGGAGAGTGTAACAGGGACAATGCTCTACTGACCCTGACCCAAGAGCAAATGCATAAGCTCTGCTTACCTGCACTTAGCCTCAGCAATATCACTGCTTCTGTAGAAAGCATGAGATCCACACTATTACAAAAGGGCTTGTTAAGGCTTCAGTTTCCTTACGTAAAGGATGATGCAGAAGGATTTTTATCCCTTATGCACTTCTACCTAAACCAGTGTAACTGTCATCTGAGTAATCACCTGCACTGCACTTTCCCCTTTTCCTTCTAGTAAGGAATTGCAGGGGTGAAATTTGCATTACATATGATATACTTCCTGTTACCCATTTCTATTTTAAATGAATCATCCTACCTAGGGTAAACATAAGACTGAGCTTCTCAGTCTTGATCAGTAATTCACAGAGCCAGCATCACTGAAAAATGAAGTCCCACCAGAGGAAAAACGTGACTCAGACTCTGTGAGATCAATAAAAGCTTTATACTGGTGATAAACTGGTAATCCAACACTTCAATCTAAATATTTGAGACTTCTGTTTATTTCAGAGGTGGTGGCTATTTGCAGATCTTGCAGGATGTAGCTCATTGTAGTTCTGCAGATTGGCAGAACACAAATAAACAAGGTTAAAACCTGGGACACTAAGCAAACCTCTAACATCCCATGGGCCATACGGGTGGCAGTGTCCCAGGCGCAGGGCAGGATGCCACCAGTTTGGACAACTCGCTATGAGTATCACACAGCCTGTGCTCGGCCTCGGCCCACATGAGGGCTTTGGTGAGTCTGGAAGGCAGCACATCCCCACCACGACCACGGTCTCCTCACTGCAGGCTGGGGCACATGCTCTGCAGAGATGCAGCACAGTTCAGACTTGCACCCCAAAATAACCGAGTTTAATAAATAAATAAAACAAAAACCAAATTAACAAAAAACCCACTGTTTCACTTCCTTGAAATTCCCTGTTAATGATTTGCAAGAAGCCTTTGTCTCCACTCCTTAGCTGAACCGGTTTTCAGCTTCTCCCGCTGCACTGCTGCATTTCTGTTCCACTGACATTTCCACTAAAGAAACACCCTCTTGTCCACAGCAAGCAAAGGAGAGCAGTCACGTTCCAGCACCTCCACAGAGCCTAACTGCCCTGTCTGCAGGCCTCTTTTTAAGAGCCAAATGCTGCAAGTGCTACTCCTGACAGCATCTTCTCAGCTGTGGAGACAGCTTGAGACACTTGAGCAAGCTTGAGCAAGTGACAAAGACACTTGAAAAAAAACAAATAATTAAAAGAGAGATGCAAGTGAGGAATTTAAAGCTAGGCCACTGCAGGTGAAGGTTATATATCTAGACAAATCATCTCATCTCTCTGTCCCTGTTGCTCAGTCACTCAAACTCATAAGATTCAACCTTTCAATAGAATCATAAATTGAAAAAAAAAAAAAAAAAAAAAAAAAAAAAGATAAAGTTTCAGACATGTTCAAATAAAGTGAAGGACTGGAAGATGAAGTAGAAAGCAACCACTATGCTAACTCCTGGCTTTTACTTCTGACCCTGAGAAATATTTGCTGACCTCAGCTTTGCCTCCTTTCAAGCATGATTTCCCCATGTTTACCTCCATTTGTGAGAGACCGTAAATCGCTCTTCTGACCCTGCTTGTTCTGCCCCAGCGACACTGCGCTCACAACACCTGCCTGGCAGCCTGGGCTGCATTACACCCCTCCTGTTACCAAAGCACACTGCAGTTGAAGCCCAGAGCTTCATCAGCTTCCACTTGGGTGGGTTGGTGACAACCCTCCCAGCAAGCAGGACTCAATACCGAGTGCAGAACCTCACACTCACCATTTTTGTTGCAAAAAAAAAAAAAAAAAAAAGAAGAAATTAAAGAATTTCTTCATATAATGTGACAACAGCTCACAGGCCAAATATATGTGGGGACAAATGTCTTTGCACCCCTCTACCTGCTGAGCAGTGGGAGGCACAGTGCACTGCTAAAGCCCATGGGAAGCAAGGGCTGTTTGTGCAGGAAACTTCGGATGCTGCGGGATTCTTCCCTTCTGCGTCAAAGACTATTTTTAAGCCTCAGCCGCAAGTGAACGATGCTGAAGTAGCTTAAAGAACAGAAGGAAGGTGACTGTAAAACAGTGTGGTACATCTTGCTATTGTTTAAAAAGCCACATTTGGAAGGCACACATCTCTCCAGCATCTGGGAGAAGGGAAGTTTCAGAAACCTTTTAACAAAGAATCTCCTGACCTGCAATTTCTAGTTCTTGATGCTGAACCACAGAGGAGCTACATCCAGAGTCTGGGCTCAGCCTTCACACTGTAAAAGGGGAGAAAAACAAAGCTCCTGACAACACCTGATTTAGGATCCCTCTCCCTTCTCTAATTTCCAGGCCCTGGATTGGTGTAGACTGGTCTGGGTTTAAGGACAGCCACGCGCTGTTACATTCTAAAGTTATTTTTGTCATCTTTAGATACAGCAAATGGAAACACCATAGAGAGTAATCCCATTAGCTAAGGCTTCATCTACACTCAGAGACTTTTTTCCACAAGAAAACAAATTCATACATGGGAATATTTTTTAACAAATTGGCCACTTTTCTTGCAGGAATAATACAGCTTTCCAATGCAAACATAAGCTCACTCATGAATTCACTTACTGAAGTCATTCATTTGCTCTAGGAGTTGGATGATGAGTGGGAGATATTTCTGGCTGCACTTGTTACCTACAATAAAAAAAAATAAGCACTTGATTCCACTCTCTACCCTCTACAGTGCTTAGTGTTGTGTGAAAAGTCTGTGTTTCAGGCCTCCCAGAGCAGGCTGGTATATAACATGCCCAGAGCTGGGGAGAAGAATACTCCCAGCAGTGGCCCACCTGAATTCACAATAATAAAATATTAAATAATATTAAATAAAAATAATAAAAATATGCTACCATACTAATTTCACCGCAAAAACACAGTTCCCCCATGAGGTTTTCTCCATATGAGAAAGCTACCATAGGGTAAATACAATAAAGCTACCATAGGGTTTATAACTACAAGCCTGGTTTTAGGCAGATGTACTTAAACTAGCACAAGGATGCGTGTGGACATTGACTGTCACTTAGCTTAAGTTAAAGCTCAAGATAAAGTTTAGGTAAACTAAAGTGAAAAATTTGGATACAGATTGTACCAATTTAATGAAAACCCTAAAAATAAAATCAGCCTAAGATGATCATCTGGTACCCTTTTCTTGGGCAGACAAGGTGCCTCCTCCATCTGTGCAGCTCCACAGACACTAACAAACCTCACAGGGCGGTGGGGAAGAGGCTCTAGGCATAAAAATAACAGGCTCACCAGCACAGTTCAAGGGTGCTGCCTCATTCCTGGGTGCTGAAGCTCACGAGGTCTAGGAGCTTTTAACTGAGCAGTGATAAGTGCAGTTCTGTGTGCGCCTCTCTGCAACGCTGCTGCTCGCCCACGGCTCCGCACCGCGGGGCTAAACCCGGCCTGCAGCTGCAGGAATGCAGCGGCTCCGGCAAGCGCTTGCAAATCAGCAGAGTTTATTCAAGCTTGAGTTCGCACATATAATAATAAGCCAGAGCAGTTACCAGGTGGGTACAACATCCTCTGGGGTGAACTCTGGGGAACTGCTGTCCCGCTTGCTCCCTGCCGCTTTCTCCTCTCCAAGATGAATTGCTCCTTTAGATTTGCTTTGCAAAAACGTGGCTTGATTTTGATTCAACAGTTGCTACAGGGCACCAACTTCTCCCCGTGGGCTTGCAGCTGCTGCCACCCCCAGTACAGCCCTTTACTCGCTTTGGGTGCTGACTACTCTTTTCCCCCCTACCATGTTTGAAGTGCAGATAAGCTATTGATCTGAATGCCAGGTGGCTGTGCTGCACAGGGAGCGCTTTGTCCGCGCTGTGGCTGAGGGCGGCCTCTTTCCAGCGATGCAGGCTCCCTACAGGGACATGATCTATTAGTTTAGGAGGAAAAACAAGTTTGCACTTCAATTACAGAGCGGTGCAGGAGAGCGGAAACATGGTAAGGTTGCCCACACAGAGCTCCTTAGATATCCTGCCAACAGCAGAGCAGGGGTGGGAAGAAAAGAAGGGAGAAGAGTAAAGGCCCCCAAATTCAGAGAAACCTCCAAGAATCCATGGCGGATACAGAGCAACACAGCCCCAGCAGAGCGTGGCCCCTCTGTGGCACTGCCTTCTCCATCTCTCACTGCTGTGCGTGGCGGGACATCGCAGCTGACACTCACAAAAGTGTCACAACGGTAGCTGCACCAGATCCCGGTGGTCCTCACCTTAACTGGGGCCTCTGCACACGCATGACAACCCATGGCCGCTGTGTGGAGAGGCCTATGGTGCAGCGTGGAGGAAAACTTTCATTGCAAACTGCTTTATTTAAAACTAATCCACTGTCTAAGGAACCAGAGAAAGATAATAAAGCAGGATGCAGCGGGCACAGGGCACTGTAGCTTATGTAACAGCATCAATCATATGGGGGAGCCGCAAAGTCAATCAACGCTGCCCATGTAGCTATGCCAACAGCAGCCACAACAAGAAGCCGAGCAAGGGCGTCAGAGCAGGATGCAGGGAGCACCCACTGACACGCACACGGAAGGGCAGGGGTCACCAGCAAGTGACCCTCCAAGGCGCAGGTTTTCACCATGTGACACCCGGGGGAAGCAGCGGCGCGGGGCACTCCTAGGGAATGACAGTGGGGGCTGCGGGCACATGGAGCACCTCCCTTGAGCAGGGCTCCCGAGGCAGACGCCTTCCCCTCCACCCAGCTGCACGGCTGCTCTGGCACCTTCTGGGACCACTTGGGGTGGCAGGGCAGAGGCTGCTGCTGGTGGTCTGTGGTGGGACAGGGCTGGACAGCAGCCAGGTGCCTGGCCACCACCTCGCCTGGGCACGCGGCTGCCTTGTCCACCTCCCCTTGGCACGCTGTCACCATGTCCACATCGCTTTGGCCGACTTGCCTTGGTGCATGGCCACCTTGGCCACCTTGCCTCGGCGCATCTTGCCTGCCCACCTCCCCTTGCCCGCCTTGCCTTGGTGCACAGCCACCTCGCCTTGACCCACCGTCACCCTGCCCAGCTCGCCCTGTCCACCTCCCCTCGCCCACCTCACCTTTCGGCGTGCCCACGTTGGCCACCTCGCCGTGGCACGTGGCTGCCACGGGGGTGCGGGCACGTGCCCGCCCGCGGGGGTCGGGATGGGCTCACACAGGGCTCGCGGCGGTGCCGGAGCGGGGCGGGGGAACCCCTCGCCGGCACCGGGGGTCGCGCCGGGCTCGGTCTCGCCCCCGTCGCTGCCCGAACCGCCCCGGTCCCCCCGCAGCGCCCCGGGGCCGGCCCTTACCTGCCCCGCGGGCGGCGCGCGGCGCGGCGGGGGCGCGCCCGGCGGGGCGGGGCCTGGCGGGGAGCGGGGCGGGGCGAGACGCCGCTGGGGGCGGGGCCACGCCTGGGAGCGGGGCCAAGCATGAGAGTGGGCGGGGCCAGGCCCGGCCCGGGAGGCAGCGCGGCGGAAAACCCGGCCTGGATCTCCGAGCAGGGGTGGACGGAGGTAGGGAAGGAGGGAAGGGGGTTGGGGCAGATGAGATGGAGGGGAGCGGTGGGGAGAGTTGGGGCTGGAGCATCTCCAGGGAGCCCCTCGTCACCACCGGCACGGGCAGCTTCCCACACACCAACACTCAGTGATATGCTCACATACTTAGGAAAAAATACCTGAAATTTCAGTGCCAACAAAACCCCAAAACCACCGCAGGACCAGAGCTGCGCGCGCTGTTGGTGCCTGGGCAGGGGGGCTCTCCTGAGCAGCCTCTGAGCTGCAAACAGAGGGCACGGGGTGAAGCAACTTGCCCCAATTTGTCAGCAAGGAAAACACTGACTCATTCACGAGTTCCAGCCAGGTGACAAAACTCACCAGATTGCCCGATAAAATGCAGCCATTTCCTTGGCAGTCCTCACATATCTCCTCAAGACACAGCCTCTGTACAATGGTATTAATTTTCTCTCTCTCCCCCCCCCTTTTTTTTTTAAGAGAGGCGATAAGACTTCAGAACATGAGAATATTTGTGCTTGGAGTATTTGCTTTCCCACCGTACACACTGATTTCCAGCCGTAGTAAAGCAGAGTCACTTCGGTGAGCTCAGTAGCTGAGATAAGACTCAAGTGAAGGTTTGGAAGGCAAAAGCCCAAGTCTTATTCCTGAGCCTACCATTACATTCACACAGTGCCACAGAAATTACTTAACTTTTCTGTATTTCAGCTCCAGCCAATGGCAAGAGCATAAAATCACTTGGAGATGGGGGAGTAAAAGCAAGATATTATCATGCTGTCTTGGCTTGGATGCTCAGACTCCGTTTTGGAGTTTCAGCACCAAATTAATCAATGCAAACTGGATTTGTCAACTGTGGGAAGAAATACTTGATGTGATTATTCAACAATGTAAGATATATCTTAGATTTCCACCCTCTGCTTTCACATTTTTTGTTAGCTGCCTTAAACCCAAGCCATTACAGCCTGCTCCCTATAATAAACAATTAAACAATAAAATAACAACCCTGCAGCATGCAATAAACTCGAGAAACTGTAGTATATACAAAGCCTCCAAACATCACTATGAATTTGAATTTCTGGGTGCTGAAAAGCCAGATTTTCTGCAATAAGTGGAAGAAGGAGCTAGAGTTCACCAAGGGCTCTATTTCTGGCTGGTCCTGATCAGCTACAGAGAACAACATGACTGGCAAGTGAGTAAATACAGCCATGTGGGAACAGCTTTACATTAGCTCATAAAAACAAGAAATGCATGTTATTACTACAGCCAGCTACTCCAATGCCTTTCTCAGTATTTGTTTTTTTTAGTGTCCTTACGAGAACAACGAGCAGAAGCTACATAAACCACCAAAACAGCAGGCAGCTGGGGAAAAGGTGACTTAGTTACCTATTTCTACTGGGAAAAGTGCTCTACTGGAGCTTGTACGATCTGGATCCTGGGACACACTGCTCATTCATGCCTAAGGTTTGGGCTATTTAGCCTGAAATGCAGTGAGATTTTCTGCTTCCTTTGGGGGACTCGGATTGCTGCCTGCCCTCAGCAGACACCAAGCATCTCTTGCCATGGGCTGGCATTTCCTCTACGGCCCGTGTGCAGCGACTCGAAGCCCTCCAAGCCTAGAGCGGTTTCAGTATTTTTAGCTGTGAATTTCAAAAGGCTGCAACAAGATTTGTGACGCACTGTGAGGGGAACCCAAATGTGGTTCGCTGGCAGCTATTTCATGGAGATATTTGCTACTCCAGGGGATCTGTGTGCCTTTCCTCTGCAGCTACATTTGCTGCGTTTAGCAGTGCTAAAAGCAATGGGAGCACCAAGACAAGGACATAGCTCTTCTAGATGTCATTCACTGCCCGCTGTCTTGTCACAAACTCATTCTCAGTTTGGTTTATGGCTGTTAAAATTTTAGTTTACAGCATGCTGGAGTAAAGAAATAAATAAGCCTCTCTCTGGTAAGAAAGTTTGGATGCTGGCTGCCGAGGCCGAGTACCCGCTCCCGGAGAGCTGGGCTCTGCCGACCTCATCCCTAAGTCCTGCTGGGATGGGAGCCGAAGCAGGCTGTGCTCATGTCTGCATCACATAAAATAGGAAATTGAATCGGACACGCTGCTTAGCAACACGCGACTGTGCTCCAGCCCCGGGCGCAGCGCACAGACGCTGCGGTCCACAGCACCACCAGCTCCACGATACCTTTTCCTCCCTGTTTAGTGGTGCACACGCCGTAACAAGTCTCAGAATAAATTCACTGCATGCAAAGTTCAAAATCTGTCTGTGCATCATCCGCAGAATGGGTTTATGCAACACCCTTGGGGTTAACTTTTCCAGAGATGGGCACAGCCTTTACACGCTGTAAAAGCTGGGATTTTCTAACTGGGTTCCTTCTCGTAATAACATACTCATTTGGGACTAAAATTCTGCATTTTCCCTGTGAGTTTTAAGTACCAGAAATAAATTTTTATCTTGAGAGAAATTCTACTGAACTGCCAAACATCAATGTGAGAACTGATAGCTCCATCTTTTTTTTTTTTTCAAAAGCTAATGGGTTTCAAAACTGCTTGAAACGAGAATTTTAAAGGACAAAACACATTTAGCATTTAGTGTCTCAATATAAATTTAGACTAGAGAAGAAAAAATAATTATATATTTATAAAAATAAGAAGTATCACTAGTTTGAAGATGATTTTTTTTCAGTGCTAAAGATGAGATCTTTTTTTTTTTTCTGTGCCTCTATTGCAGAACATAAATCCCTCCTGTTTTCCCTTACTGCCTTTGCCAAGCCAAGCAAGGAGGAGACGTCCCCTGTGTGTATTCCTGTCCCAAAAGGATACCATGAGGCTTGCAGCCACTAATGTCGACAAAGCGTTTGCATTGCAGAAAAGGAGGTATTAATTGCCAGAGAGACTGAAATTTTAAAATAAATTCCTTTCTAAAAATTATCAAATAATTATCAGATATTGCTATTATTTAAATTATTGCTACAATGTTTAAGTAGAAAAATCAGGAGCGGGGGATTGTCCTGGTTGGCTTTCAAATCCAAACTGCAAAAGGTTGCTCTTCCTTTTTAAGCCATCCTAGAGTCATATTAAAAAATATTCATGGTAGCTGTGTGTTTAACAAGGGCCAATTAAAAATACTCAAAACATGAACAATATATTAAAAAATAGCTGCCTTTTAAACAAAAATTAGATACCTTATTTGTCCTCTGTTTTTTGTTCTGTTAGAGTAGATTTGGGACTTAAGGTTCTTAACATTATTCCGTTCAAAGAAAATGATAGAAACATCCCTTCCTTAAAGAAAATGTAAACTGACATTTCATGTCATTCTTTCTTTCTCGCCCAGAGCTAGCAGTTTAAGGCCAAACACTATTACACAGCTCAGGAGAAATTATGAAATTTGACAATACTGACACAACGTAGGTCAAGTCTCTCCTACCAAAGTATTAGCAGCAGTCTCACTATTGCCGTGGGACTCAAACCACAGCTTACCAGGGCAGGGTCTTGCTACCCCACAAAACCATTTTAATTACCTGTAATTACTGCTAGCAAGGTACAAGCACCTTGATCCATCTGCTGCAGTTCAGTGGTCAACTGGGGGGCGTCCGGACTCCCCAAAAATCACAGTACATGGGAAACAACATTTCATAGAGATGCAAAGATAGTGACCGTGACTATGCTGTGTGCAGCAGCCCTGCTCACCTGCATTTCGGGGGAACAACAAAGAGCTAGCACCAATTCAATAGCAACAGCATCAGGGGTGCAGATAAAATAAGTCAGTAAGACACATTTTTATCCATTTGCTCTTCCTGGGGGATGCTTGCTTGCAGAACTGGAAGGTTTTCCAAGTTTCAAATGGGCTCCAAGAATGTTTCATTTAACCTACTGATTAACCCAGGAAAGGCCACCCTCAAGCAGTTTTACATCTTTGACCTGGAAGCCTCAGCTACATTCCTGGATTTCTGCACCAAACTGCAAAACCTGCTGCTGCTCATGAAGGCACACCAGGAATAAGGCTGTGCCAGGCTGGGCTGTCCCACTGCTCTTACCAGATCATTTCAACCAGATAGCTGTGTACAACTGGATTATACAGTCGTTCTTCAAAAGTTACACCCTCTGTGCCATTAAGATGTATGTATTTTTCAGATTAAGTCATCTGACGGATCGTTTTCCCAGCTGCTGCCATGACATATGGGCTGCTGACAGTTTCATTTTCCATTAATTCTCTACAATTTGCAAACTTACTGCCAACATGATCACTGAAGAATAAATACTTCCGAAGAATCTGAACTACTAATACACAGCGTAACACATCTGCTGGGCTACCGGAGCTGCGCATGAATAAGGTGCTTGGGTTGCCTGCCATTAGCAACTCAACGACCTGACTAAAAATGTGCTCAGGTTTATCTCAGCTCATCATCTGCATAGTTTTTTATTCAGCATAGCTGATCCTTTGCTTAGTGACACTGCTGTATTGTCACAATTGGTGTAAATAGAATAATTAAGATAACTGGAATGAGATGATTAACACAGCAGGATTGGAAACGTCAAATCATTCTTCTTAGGAGAATCAAAAACACCTAAGCAAGCAATCTTATTTCACTACAAGCAGTAAATAAGCAGAAGCTCTCAGGTGGCCGCACATGAGCTTGTTCACCTCAATGTACTGCAGCATTTCTGAAGTGTCATCCAGTCCAGTTCTGGAGAACCAAGAGCCTCCTAAGGCAAATCCTGTCTCCCGCCGCTTCGCCGGAGTGCCAGGGTGCAGCAGCATTGGAAGCTGATGGCTGGCAGCAGAGCTGGCACATGAAGTTATGTTGCAGCTGTGCAGTGAACGGCACTGAGGCTGCTGTGGGAGCACAACTGCATTTCCACGAAACTTCAGCCCCAGGACCAGCTCCTGTCTTGCATGGAAAATTTTAACATCTCTCAAGCTAGAACTCCATTTCAGAGATGGTAGAAGCAGATGGAAACCACACAGTACAATGCAACTGCATCCATTTTACGCCAGGCTTTTAATTTGTCCAGGTAACCCTAAAACTACATTATTGTACTTGTTCAGGCATGCAGATGTCTCATAAATTATTTAGCTACATGTGCCTCTAAGCCAAAGGCATGTTTCCTTTTAGATATGTGCAAGTACTGCCAAACTCAAGGAACAGTATCACTGAACTGTTTCTGAAATTCTTGACATGTGCAAATGCCAAACATGATTAAGAAAAAGACCTTTCCCTCTGGTAGCATTGACACAAAGTTCAATCCCTAGCTGCCCACTGCGAGTTTTCCATGTTGTTTCGACAAGTTAATTTCAGTTTTAAAAATATAAGAAAAAGAACCAGAAAAATAAAGACCTAACAAGCAAAGTGAATCCCATGCATACAGCAGGTTATGCAGCCAATGCAGATTTATGGGAACAGCAAACGCTACAGAGGCAGGACCATTTGCTGTGATGTATTGTTCAGTTGAGAGCCTGCCCCGGTTTCTGCACCTGAGCTACTACATGCAAATGGGTCCCTTTCATGCAGGTCCTTTTGGACAGAAAGCTGTTCTTCAGCCTGCGTCCCCCTCGCAATGCACTGTTCTTCTGTCCACGGGGAGACCATCTCAATTATACAAATCCGCAACGGCTGTACAAAACTGTAGTTTTGTAGCTGCGTAGTATTTAGCACCTGCAGTTTTTACAAGGATGCAACCATCTCCACAGGAGAAGGAAATGTTCTCAGCTTTTTTCAGGCAACCTTTATTGTGCATCATTAAGGCTCCGGCCTGCTGCGAGTTGCTTTGTTTTCACTTCTAAGTTATACTTACGACTGCTTTTCAGTGCCTGCCCCACGCTGCTTTCCTTTCCTTTTGTTGCCTTTTGAAGGTGAATGTTGTCTGCCAGGACAAACCTCGTATTTGTTAACGCTGCTGGTTTTCTTTGATGAAAGAGCCCCCGTCTAGCTTGGCTGCCTGCTTGTTCACAGCTGGTGGGACACACAAGCCGCACCGCAGGCTTGCAGCCTAGGAGAGGAGGAAGACGAAAGGGAACGTGATAGCTCATTTTCCCTAAAACTTGCAGAGTGTGTCCTTATGAACAGCACTTTACAAGTGTTGCAAAGCCTGTGGCTCCTGCCAAGCAGAGGCCAGGAGGCAGAAGGCTGTGGGGAAGGGACACAGGGACCCCTCAAACTTCAGGGCTGTCCAGGGCAGCCTCACTTCCAGGCTGGGAGGGCAGTGCTGACAAACGCGGGCTGGTTAATGAAGCTGGCGTATGAAGCAGTGATTGATACAGAACCAAAGTACCCCAGCAAAAGTCACCCTCGTCACCCTGCCATGCAGCCAGCTGTGGGTGCTGCTCTTCAGCAATACCCAACACATGTTTCAGGCAAGAAAAGCACTTAGCACTCAGGTTTGTTGTCTTTGAACAATCACACATGTAGTGTACTTCAGAAACACAGAGAAGTGCTGCTGAGCTTACTCATGTTAAACGTGGACTTGTACAAGAAGTCTTGAAAGACTCAGGTTTCAAAAATGAATTAGGTTTCAAGCAGACAGAAGCAACCTCTAAGCATCACCTAAGCACCTGCCCGGGCAACGCAGCCTCACAGTGTGCCTGTGGGCCACTTCTATTTATAGAGGGAACACAAGGGAGTCGCTTGGACGGGAACCTGCCTGACCATGCCTGGGTGTACATACATTTGAGTCACAGCGTCTGTTGACATACAGTTCCTGGTACCGGCCTCTGCCATTTTATCTCAAGATAAGAGTTCCCGCTCCACCTGGGGCAAAGCGACTGCTGCTGCTGTCGTTGGGCTCCCTTCTCATCTTCCTGAAGGCTGCAGGGCTGCACAGTCAACTAGAGCTTCCTTGTCATGCTTAACTTTATTCATCATTAACACAGGATAAACCAGATTTTGCTTTCTGAGTTTAGTTCTCTTTCTAAGGTGACTTCAGTGCTGCTCTCTAGGAGCAATGAGCTGGAAATGTAATAGCAAGTGACAGGTACCATCTATCACCTTCACAGGAGAGTAACCTCGGATGGCTTTGAAGATCAGCATTAGGAAACACACTTTAGTTTTCTGGAGTGAAATGAGCCCCAGGCTGCTAACAGTCAAAAGTTAATGCTACTGTTCTTTGAGAGTTTTCATAAAATAGGACTGATGGTTGTAACCACTCGCTACGAGAAACACCCATTCCATAATTGGGAATCTCAGCCTAGCATTTCAGGCTTAAATAGGTCCATACTAGCACAAAAGCTGTGTGCCTTGCCCTATACCTTGTTCACACTGAGCATTTTGCCCTCTAGGAATGTAGTTCTGTGATCTTCCAAAGCACTAAAACAACAAAACAACGACAATATATATGGGCTAAGGGTGCCTTAAGTATCAGAGAAATGATTTTAGGGTTGATAAAGGGAATTATAGTACACACTGATATTGTGTGAGACACTGTATTGTCAGATTTGAACTAGCCTCAGCTCTTCACCATGCAGGGAAAAAGGCCATTTTCATGATGTTTGTAGATACAAGTGCTCACCTGAAAAGCAACATTGACCTTCAGCTACTCATACACCGCTGCATGTGCTGAGCCAGCTACTCTCAGCTCAAGCTGGAGCACCTCAATATAATGACACAGAATAAAGAAAGCAAAGTTGGGTCCTACATGAAGCTGAGCACCTTTGGTTCCTAATAAGCTTCACTGATGTACAGAAGATCTTTTGCATTCATTAAGGACAAACTAATCTCCTGTAAGTTATTGTAATAAAAATACTCCATGTTTTTACCACACTTGTTCATACAGTAGGCAAACCAGAATAGTTCTCCAAGTCCTAAACTTCTCTCACTACTTCTCCATAAAATAAATCAGGTATTAGCATTTAAATAAAATTCAATAAATTCACATTGTATTTTTTGTATTAGTGGCATCCAGCTAAATGAATTATAGCTGGATAAAACTAATTGTTTCATGATTTTGGATGATAATGTTTCCTATGTGCATTACAGTACGTTTATCTTACCAGGGAGTTCAGTATAGACGCTTCAAGACATTTAAGAGTTCAGTGTGCTTTATGCTTTAAAATAGAAATCTAGTAACAGTTATCTCACATGCCCATTTTTAAAAAGAAAACAACAGAATTAATAGGAAATAAAGATTATTCCTTATTCATGCTAGGCCTGACTCCAACACTGGTAATCAGACTGACTGTTAAGTTGCACCACAAATACTTCTGTTGTATTTAGTGGAAGCGCTAAGGCAGGCAAATATGGCCTAGCTAGAGGTGGGAGAATTTAGGATTCTCTGATTCCAAGGTTTATTATTAACAGAACACTCAGTTACTCACACCCCACAAAATGGTTTCAGCTGAACAGTTAAACCACTACTCGGAGAAAAGCACACATGTGATAAAGAGAATGAAAAAGCTTACTGACGTATTGATATATGGCTGATAAGGAAAACAAAAACCTACTTAAAAAAAAGAACCCGACAGTTGAGTTGTAGTCAAAGGCAGAAGCAGCATCTAGTCCCTTTTCTTACCAGACTTCGAGATGTTTGCAGCAATGCTGAAGATACTGCTCATTCTATCCACGCTGGCAGGTAAGAAAACAAACTCATTCAAGGAACGGGTCAAAACTAGGGAGCAGACAAACCAGGCTGGCAAACCAGAAGAGCATTCAAGGTTTATTTCTAAAGGGAATGAAAATTACGATTATAATGCTATATCATTACCATGGAAAAGAAGATGATGACCCCTTACTGATAGAGTATTTTGCTCAGGAATATGGTTTGAGCTTTGCTTACAGTAAATTAATGCTTTGTTCTAAAGCCAGAAAGAGGCAAAGAGCTCATGCGTAGACTTAAACTGTTTTGCTAGCGTTTCAAGGTTATGCTTTCTCACTTTGGGGTTTTGTCTCCTCTTTATACTAATCATGTAAAATGACACCTTGATTCAACTCTCATCAAAAATCAGAGACTGCTTAAATATTAGCATAAAAATAATCTACTGGATTTCAATGAAGTTAAACATAGACACAATACACTTTAGAAGCAAGAATTTAGATGGCATATTACAGATTATACAAATCAAGGATTTACGTGGTGATTACACATAATTCATTCTTTGAAGGTCATTTCTCTGTGTTAAGCCTTTATTTTAATACAAACAGAAACAGACATTTTAAGTCTAATGGTACAAGGCAAACGGCCTCTGTAGCCTCTAAAGAAAATGAAAGTTGGTTTCCACACTTTCTCTTCAAGAGGGAACTTTCTGTTTGGGATTTCATAGAAATATTTTAAACGGTTGTTCCTGAGGTTTGCATGATCTCTCTCTCACACACACACACACAAAACCCATAGCTTTTGCCTTAGAAATTAAAAGGAGTTCAGTGTTAGTACGGATACTTGACGAACAGCAACCTCTAATTTTAAAGTTCTGGATATAAGACTAACACTGTGCTCAAATTGAGGGGAACCACAAACTGGGGATTTTGCAGCAAAAGGTCAGTAAACTTATATTTACTCTGTTAGCATAAAAAACCTGCAGTGACTTTCCCTGTAGTAAGCAACAGCCTTATAGTAATAGTGAAGAAGGAGGAGATAGATCAACTATTTTTAACAACAGGTTAAGTCTTGTTCAAATAAGCTCTCTCTCTAAGTTATACCTTCGTCATGCACTTTTTCAAGTCAACAGGACAGTGTGTATGAGATGCGATTATTAGTCTGGAGGTGCAAACAGTGAATTAAATCCAAAGCAAAGGTCCCACTACCCTCATCGGTGCAGGAGTGGACGCGCGGGTCCAGTCTGCTCCATGCGCAGCCAAAAGCACTTCCTTACTGCCAGTCATAGCGTTCAACAGCATTGCTGGACAGAGACACTTTTACAGTTTCACTAGAACTGAGCAAAACTATGTCTATTCCTACTAAATGTATTTTACTACAATATACAGCTTCATGGTAGTTACCATGTTTTGCAGTCACTTGCACTAAAATTAATTTCCATTGGAAAAGCTTATAATGTTCATGCTCTGTGGCACTCCTGTCTTCAGAAACATAAAAAGATGGAAGAAATATATGGTGCAAATAATTGGAAAAGGAACATTTTCAGTAGAACGTCACTGCACTGAAAGACCACAGCTCTATTTCAATGACCAGAAATGATCAGAAAACAATGATCAGAAAACAAATATTTCCAGTAAACCTGGAAGTATTATTGTGGCAAGAAACTATCATCCTCCAGCAAAAACAACTCTAAAGTTGAGAAGAACAGTGAAGAGTGACACCTGCAATAGTATTATATGGATATTATAATAGACAACAGTAAGGATTAAACTACTGTGAACTCACAGGACAAGCAACATTGAGATCTTTCTTTCCAAGACACAATCAATACAAAATTAGATCAGTTTGCAGCCATTCCTGTGAGACTTATTTTACTTGCCATGATTTGAGCTCACTAGTTCTCAGCTTAGCCATCACAGACATGGAAAGTGGATTATTCCTTTTTTTTTAATATTTGAGCCATAAAACAAAGAAAACAGGCTTCTGACCCAAAAACACAGATTTACATGTTCGAGGAGCTGATGAATGTGGAATATTTACAGAGTTAAAATCATTATAATGAAAATGCTTAAAAGGATATAATTGATATTTCTTTTTTAAACAACATTTCCTCTCATATGGCAGATAATCTGAGCAAAGTACTCTTTTTGATGTTACTGAAGGTTCTGCTGAAACTCTTAAAGGCAGCACCTTAACAGGCAGAGATATTCCATCACGATAAGAACATTTTGCATGTCTTGCATCTAATGTTCATCCATCCACAGGAAGTTATCTAACATGATGTTCTTGCCTCACTTATTATTTTACCACAGAAAACTCCAACAGACATATTTTCCAGCATCAAGTGTTTTCACCTTCAGAATCTTTTGATAATGGCTTTAAAATTGGACTCAATACTCCAGCAAAAGCCTGAAATCCAGACTTCTACGGAGACACGTCACCATTTCTATTAACACCATTTCAGTGGAGGACAGAAAGGGACAAATGGTGACAGATGGTACACAATTCCTGTCACTAACATGGCTCTGCAGACAAGACTGATCTGAGCATTATGTATTTGCTCCCTTTTTGTTCAGAGCATGCTAAAAAGGGTTGATCAGATTGCCCCCACATTTCTCATAACCTTCACAATAAAAGCAGTTCCAAAAGTTTAGCTTGAGATTTGCAATACAAGGCATCAGAAGCAAAAGACTTTGGCATATGAGCACTAAGAAGCCTAAACAAAAGCAAAGTAAATAGCAAAGGGAAACAGGGACAGCTGCAGGATCCCAGGCTGTGGGAACATGGCAGCACTGATGAGTTGGAGGTGGGACATTGGAATGTAAGCAGATGGTGACCCACAGGTAGAGAAGATGAGACCTCAGAAAAAGAGCTGTGCAAAAAGAGGGTGAGAAAGGTGTAAAAGAAGGTTAGAGACAGCTGTGAATAAGAGTGTGAAGTTCAGAAGCTCACTAGGAGTGTGGAAAGAAGGTCTGGTTTAGCTGCAGGCCCTTTGAGAGAATACAAGTCTTTGCAGGTAAGAATGAGTATTTTTTAGGGACTCTTTTTTTCTTTTTTTTTGAAATCTTATTTGTTTTAAAGGGTCAGGAGTTCTGGGAGATTTATTTCTTTGTTAGCTTTTACTCACTCCTAGTTTGTTATCACTGACATTTCCACACAAAGCCCAAGACTGACTGTTCTAAACAGAGCAATGCTGGACACACACAGGTTTCTCTCGAAGCCGGGTGTGAGGAGGCTCGGCCCGGCTGACAGGGCAGCACTGCTGATGTTTCTCCTCCCTACTCCTTGTTTTGGCAGGTCTCAATGTCAGCAGCATCACGGTGACCGTTCCACAACCGACGGTGAATGTCACTTCAGGTGGCAACATAACTCTCCTCTGCACGTTCACAGGCTATGAGCCACAAGGAAACGTCTTAATTCAGTGGAGTTTTTACAGCGCCAAAGAGAGCCAACTGCATGCAGTAAGATATTTATTTATTATTGATATGAAGATATATTTAATACATCCCTTAAGTCCTTTTAAGAGCCTGTTTTATATTACCTTTGCTAAGAATATTGTTACATTTAATAGAGCTTTCCTCGCTACAGATCCAGTAGGCAGCGAACATTGGTACTCCCACCTTAAAGACCAGGGAGAATGGCATTAAGGGCCAGATGCACAAAGTACCTTGGCTCCTGGCATGCCTGAACTCCTACAGAAACTTATGGGAAGGTACTACCAGAGGATTTAGATAGATACCTTGCTCCAAGTCATGCAGGAAACTTGGAGCGCAGCAATGAGCGGGTACCCAAAACCCATGCTCATGCTCTTGCTCCTAGACCAGCTCCTCCTTCTCTTGCCCAAGAGATAACTCCTCTATTGCCAAGATTACCTCCTGGGTAAAACACTCCTGCCTTGACAATCCTCATTTAAGGGTCAAATGATAGCTCGCAGGCTTAGTCATTACCATCGTCATCACACAAAGCTCAGTGACAGGGACAGCATGTAACAAGAGACTCCAGAAATGTGTCCTACCAAGAAACCAGCCACAGCAAACTTGGGTTAGTGCTTGCAGCAGCCCCACGGATACCACTGTGGCAGCAGAATAACTATACATCAAGTACAGATACTCCCTGTGGCACCAGACGACGCACAGTAGGATGGAGCCTAGCACAGAGATGGCACCGTGCTCGGAAGGGCACCGAGCACTGGGGAGCTACATGCCTCAAGCGGAGCCTGGGGCTCCCCGTGGCTGTAAAGAGCAGCCTGGTCTTGCCTGGAAGGAGTCAGGATGGGCTGTGCAACCTCCTACAAAATGTACTCACTCCAGCACCCAGACTTGGAGATATCAGTTCATCCTATGATTTTGTGGGGAAACAAATCCCTGAATCTCACCTGAAGGGCAATATGCAGGCTATGTCAGCAGGGCTGGAAGGTGCTGAGCAACCAGCACCACCCTTCCTCTGCAAGGAGAAATGCTGATTAGAAGTGTTACTACATCCTTCACAATGACTGTGATTTTTTCAATGCCCCAGTGCTGGCTGGTGCTGTTCAGACAGGCCATCCCTCCCTTTTCCCTCCTAGTTTCCACCTTGCAGCTAACACTTTTCTTTGGAAAGTTCAAGCTTCTGCTTGATGTTACCCTGAGAATCAGTACAAGCAAATCATAGTAATTTAGACTAGTGGTATGCTCCACACATGATATTTCTGTCAGGATAACAATTTCCTAATGATGTTATGTTAGAAGGTTTGCTGTCACTCACAGATTCATCTCTCTGATTTGGTTTATAAGTGACAGTAAGATGGGACTGTAATTTGCAGAATGTACAATACAAAACATCTTTGGCACCAGACAGAAATAGCCAAGATGTCAGAAATACCAACTGAATAGATTAAAAGCTCACCCTATTGCAGCATATCTGAGCCCTTGCTAAGGACTGTATCCCTGATAAGTGCACACCATGGGCCCACCCTGGACCTGACTCTGAATCCTAGGCTGATACACAGGCGCCTTCCCTGACTAATTGTATGAGCAGTCATTACTCATATCATTGGCTTTATTCAAGTCAAAGCTATTTTCACAGTGAAATATTCATGAAAGGGTGGTAGCTTCAGATTGTCTACTGAAGTTGTACATAGTATAATGTAATTATACTATTATTGTTACATCATGTAGTATAATATGACTAATTTTGGTCCACTGTGTTGTACCATAAATTCTAATCGCTCATTCAAGTGGGAAGAGCAGATCGGGGACAGGATTAAGCCTATTTTCTACAGATTTGCTTATGGTCTCTCTGCTTTACACACATCAAATTTTCCATAATGCAACACAGTAAATAAAATACATTTTCTGGTCACAACCAAGACAGATGAGCGGATGGAGCAAGTTACCACTGCAAGACAGCTTGGAGGGAAAAACAGTCACTTTCAAGAGATCCAGGAGGGAAAAACTATTTGTAACCTGTGACCAGTGATGAGAAAAAAAATCCATGAGGATTGTAAGCTTAAAACACCATGGGTGGTTCAGAGCACATTCAACGAGGACCAACTAAATGTCAGGGAAATGCTATGGATCAATCCCTTCAGCACTTGCTCTCGGCTGCAGCTCCCACCAAGGCCAAGGGGAAGGTTGTGCCCGGGAGGGCTGCAGCAAACCCTATGGGGGAAAACTACCACATACAACTAGTTGCACACAAAATCGCCTTTCTCACCACAACGCACAGGCATTTTTAATGGATGATTGGTGTTTTCAGTGAACAAAGCCAACTCAACCTGGGAAGGCCGTGAGGGAGCGACTAACCCTGCTCCCGGCGCAGTGAGAGGGCAGGCGCGTGCAGTGCCGTGGGGATGCCCCACGGAGCTGCCCCACGGACGCCTGCAGGCAGCACCCGCCGCTGCCCCTTGCCAAGCGCCGCGGGCCCCGTGGCCCCCGGTCACGTAGCCCTCATCTGCATCCAGCACGGCAGCTCCGCACCACGTGGAGCCCCCTCACAGTGAAACCAACTGCGTTGGGACACGCACTGAGAAAGGCCTGGGCCTGCCCACGGAAAAGAGCCATGTGGGGAGACTATTCAATATCATTGAACATGAAATCAGATATTCAGCCTGTCTTTAAACATGGAGCCATCAGAGGCTGCTATTTCCATTCCAAGCGGGTGGCTTTTCTGGGCTTCAGAGGGGATGGAGCGGGTGAAAGCATGTCTGTTTTTTCTGCCAGGAGCTTTAACCAAAAAGCATCTCTCTCTCTACAAACCTGGCCTTGCTCCGATTCTTTGGCGTGAAGCTGAAGTTTTCCTACTTCATTCCAAGTAGGAAATCCAGGCATAAAAATGCATGGCACTGCTGCAGACTGCCTGCTATGGCTCACATTGTCTAGAGGATATTAAAATGGCAAATCAAAAATACATTTAACATTCTGATTAGCTGACGAAAGCATCTGAATTGAACAAACTGTCATAAGTCTTCTAAATACCAAAGAGTAGCTTGCATTTTAGATGTGATGAAAATTATTTAATTTTATTAGATATTTTTTCATAAAAATAATTAAATACATAAATATTGTCTTATAAATAGTTTATATTTCCCTGAAAAGCTTGGTTGAAAATTCTAGTTTTGTTCATAATTCGCCTTTTTTTCCATGTATAATGTTTTCAACTTTCATTTTTGAGGCAGAAAATGTCTGCCAAGTATTTTAAAGAGAGGACGAAACTTAGAAAAAAAATGCAAGAAATACTTATTCTACCTGTCTCAATGACCTGTTATTCAGGTGACAGGTATGTCTGCAGTAATATGATTAAGGAGAGGTGGTGCTCTATAATAAAGAAAATTTTGCTTTTAATTAAAAACATTTATTTGCAGAATTGGGAATATGGCCTTTTTTCTCCACAGAGGCAACAAATACTAGCACATAATCCTAATAGTACAAGCTCTTAGCATTAATTAAGGTCTATTTATGTCATTAAAATGCTTTAAGCCAAAGCACTGCTGAAAATGAGGCTTACATGACTAGATTTTAAGACATAAAATATAATAAGAACAGAGGCCACACGTACTCTTTCTAAAAAGAGTGTCACAGGATTTTACACTGTCATTTATGGTATAGATTTTGCAAGGGTTTGAGATATGTAAGTTCAGCTACAGTCCTGACTTGAGTGAAACTAATAAGACGAAGATCAGGGCAGGTGCCAGCATTAATTAATGCCCCACAGTTTTCAATAGCAGTATTTACCTTGCTTCAAGGTCAGGCAGGGCAGCTCATCAGTTCACAGGCCAGATGCAGCACCAGTTTGCAGCCCTGGTTTTGTTCAGCTGGTGGGTGCTCCTTGCTGTTTGTTGTGTTTTCAGATCCTGGGCTGCTCTGCCCACCTTGCACAGTGCGGGCACAGGTGCTCAGCAGTTAAAAGCACTGACAGTTACACAGGAGAAGACAGAATACCACAGAGCAGCTGCCTGCAGACCAGGTGATGAGGCGCGAGGCAGCAGTCTGTGCTCTGTGCAGCTAGATACGGTGTGTGCATGCATGTCTGTATGCACATCTCTGCTAACTAGAGCCCAACTTCTCATCCTGAGAAGTTTCTCCATTTCCCTTATCTGAAATAAATATTGTAAATATCAGCAAATGGAAAGTAAGATGCCATGCGTATTTTTAATCTTTCCTTCTTGCCATTTACTCCCTAGCAATATGTCTTTGCAATGAGCATACTTTATTTTTAAATAATGTCTGCCAGTCAAGGATCTGAGAGCTTTCCAAATACCGAACAATCCCCATTTTACCTACAGACAAACTAAGGCAAAAACTAGTTACTCGTTTCCTGCCAGGCGCTGAAGTACCAGAACCAGCCTGGCGTGGTTCATAAGCTAAAGCCCCAGGCCCTACCAGGATCTACATCTGTGCTTCATTCTATTCGCTGTGAGTCACTTGGCTGACGGGAGTGGAAAGCGCACAGCGGAGGGCCTGGGAGGCTGCCGCCCGCCGCTGAACCCGCGCAGGCGACGCCGCAGCCTTGCAAAGCTGAACACGGCTCCCCAGGCCGGGCAGAGCTCAACCGGGTGCCTCCTGATGCCGACCACCCGTGCTGACAGCAAGGGAAATGCCCCAGGCACTATGTGGCCACCCAGAACATGCCCTGGGCTGTATTCCCAGTGGAAGTTATGGACTAAATGCCAGACAAGTCGAGGCAATCAACTACTATCGTTTGCAGGAGAAACTAATTATTGACAGACCCGTCACAAAAATATTCTCTAAAAAAAGAAAAAAAGTAAGCTGGAAATATTTGTGTATGGTGACAATGAGATAGTTTTGGTAAAGCCACTAATGGACAGCTCAAAGGGAAAGTGTTAACAGTATGCAACAGCAATAATATCTTCTATTTAATTTATAATGTAGCTTTTATCCTGAAAGAGCCCTGCATTTTCCCCCCAGCTATACTATCAAACAAGTATCACTCAGCTTCCAGAGGGAAAGGAAGTCCCTCTGAGGGACTTCCTCAGAAGAAAGAGGATGAAGAAAGAGGAGTCTTCTTCACTAGAAAAAACACACAAGAGCCACATGGAGCTCTTCCCCAAAGAGAAGGGCAGTGAAACTTTCTAACCAGGCTTTAAGACCTGACCACTTTCCAAAATCTTCACAGAAAGGAACAGGCTTGTGCTAAGCCAGGAGATGATGGGGGTCCTGAGGAACAGCTCATGGTGGGGAATTTAGTCTGAGAAGAGATGAAGAAAGGACCTGAGCACAGCCCCCTCTGCTCCTTTCACCTGGAACCCTGAGCTAGACTAATACAGACTACCAGCAGTCTCCAAACCAGCACAGCTCTGCCATCTGCCACAGGACAAGGTGCCATGGGCCACCCTGTCCTGTAAGACAGTGCAGGGTTCTCCTAAAAATCAATGGAAGAACAAATGTCTCTCCACATGATAATGTAATGGCCAAGCTTTCCAGAGATTCCAGCACACGCTAGCAGGGAATTACTGTCCATTGCCTGTTGGAGTCTCCTAGCACTGGTCTGCAGATAGCCAAACACACTGTTACATGGAAGCAGAAAAGAGTGAGCATGCAAGGAAAGTGAAAAAGAACAGAAAACAATCAGTTTGGAGCTGGTGTGTTTGGAGCAAATACTACATTATGGTCTTAGTTCGTTTAACTTTAGATAAAACTTAGAAATAAGATTGCATTGCATTCTCATGCTCTTTCTGAGGGCTTGAGACATCATGTGCAACCCCCTCACTTCAGGGGAGCTGTGCAGTGCAGGCTCTTGGCTTTGAAGGAACATTTAAAGTTTCATTCAACTCTCAGACAAGCGCATTTCTACTCAAATACAGCATTCCCCGTGTGCCTATATTCACAGTATGGATGAAAAGTCAGTCAGTCAATGTCAAAAGATGGTGTATGTGACAGATGCACGGGGAAGATGTAGCTCGACACACAAGGTAAGAAAAACAACACCAACAATCTTAAGGAAAAACAAGAGCTAAATAGCTTCTGCTAGATTTATGCTGCTATGAGAAATGAAATCTTGTTCTGGATTAAAATGCTAATACTACACATGGACTGAAATGAGCTGAATCAGAATTTTTAACTCACTCACCTTTAACTCACCTTTATTGCATTTTCCACAATCAAAATTATTTGAATGTAGCTGCTGTTCTTTCCCACAGCTCTTCTAGGCGGCTGAACGCTTGAAGCTTTGGCATTTCTCCCCAAGGGGTATCTGAAGGGCATGTCCCCACACCAGCAGCCTCTGGGTCTGGATGTGAGCAAGTCTGAGCAACCCAATTTTTGAGGGTAGATATTTACATGCAAAAAAAACACCTCATCCTGGATCTTGTTTCTAGAATAGCACATTTTGATATGTGACCTAAAGCCTAAGGTGACTCTACAGTGGCTTCCTTTCAGTTGTGAGCTGACCACTGCCCCAGCCATTCCAAACCTTTATTTAGTGGGATTCTTGTCTCCACATTAAGCAGGATATAGGTCAAGTAAAGGTTTAACAATAACTGCTACAGAGCAGCTTTATCAAATACACCAAGAAAACAGTTTCTGCTTGATGTGCTACAGAAATTACTCACTAATAGCCCAGCAAGGATGGCACATGTGAAAGAGCCAATCCTCAAAAGCAGATTGCACAGGAAGCTGCTTAATGATTAGTTCTCTAAAAGCTTCTGACTCCTTTCCTTTCTCCTTCCAGTGATGCTCAATTGTGACAAGAGGCTTCTAGTCATTATTAACATCTTCAGTTGCCCATGCAAAAATTCCAGTGCCAGTACTGCAGGGCATAAATATTCCTGCTAAAGGCTGGCAAGGCAGTTTCAATAAAAATGTGTAAAAAGAAGCCCCAGGTTGAAAAAAAAAAAAAAGGCAGCTGGGGCCAGACTCAGCCACATGACACAAGCCACAGAAACCAAGGCATGTGGGAGCATTTGCTTCCTTTGCTGGCTGTGTTCAAAACCAGGCCTTAGGCTTTAATTAACACTTTCCGTATGCAGCATTTGCTCTCTAATTAGACAAGAAGATGTTTCAGGAAGTGATGTATACACATTCTTTCCCTTGTCATTATTTTATAAATTCTACCTGTACTCAGAATTCAGGAAGGCATGTTATCAAACTGGCAAAGCTGTTAACATTCCCCTTTATTTTTACCTTTTCATATTTCGTTTCCTATTAGTTTGAGAAAATGTCAAACAGCTAATGCTCAATAGCATGGCCCTCTGAATGCCTGAGCTGTGCAGCTCTGGGGGACAAATTCACACTGTGGATCAGACTCTGATGGTGAATGCATCAGCCCACGGAAAGCCCTCTAGACAGGATGCTGCAGCTTTGCAGCTGTCAGTGGAAGAAAGTGAGAAGGGGCTGGAGGAGGGAAGACAGGTATCGAGAAGTCACGTCCCCAAACAGGAATTTGACACAACCATGAAGGTTAAGTGGGACATTGTGAAACTTATTTCCAAGTACATCTCATTTTACAGATTTCACATCTAGATGTACGAGGCTAAACAGCAATGTAATAAGAACAGGAGATGGGGGTAGGAGGGACCCAGAAATTATGTATTAGTCCATCCAAGACATCTGAAAGACACATATCTATGCAAATTCTATATCTATTTGTCCTGTCCCAAGAAGAGAAAGGAAGCAGATGGAAGGATGTCTCTTCTATTTTACTGTCCGCTTTTTCACATGCCCATATCACTCCATGGAAGGCATGAGTGAGAAGGACAAGGAAAACCTGTAGGTGGATTTCTCATTCTCTGCCGAACATCTGGAAGTTTCTGAAAATCCCAATGTGGCATCAGCTTTGTCTATCACTTTCTCTTGAGGCAAATATTTTTCTCATCATTATACAAGAAAGAGAGGAGCTTTCCCATGGTCAAGGGGAAGGAGAAGCAATGGGCCTGTGATTTCATGAAACTCCCTCTAGAGTCAGGGAGACATTTTTCGGGCAACCTGTCTGTTTTCTAGAGATCAGTGTATCAGATTCGGAGTTATGAGGATCAACAATTTTAGGAGGGACAGCATGGCAGGGGTTTTTTTTTTTT
>NW_020454871.1:6868262-6983994 GCF_003342845.1 Nothoprocta perdicaria
ATATTGATAAACAACAGGGGTTTTTTTTTTTTTTTTTTTTTTTTTTTTTTTGTTTTTTTTTGTTTTTTGTTTTTGTCAGCTATTTGATTAGTCATCCCAGACAGCTGCTCCTATGAAATGTGAAAGGCATCATTATAGAGAAGCTTGCATGAGCAAAGCTAGCTGGTAATTAGAAGTCACAACCATTACTGCATCCTCAAAATGGTTTTTACACTGGTAAATCATCAACTTCAATAGAGCTGCTCTTGATTTGCTTGAGGACATAAGGTGTATATTTGCAGGAAAGTATAGCAGATTTCTTGGTTATTTTTATACTCAAGATACTAGACTTTAAATATATTAACTACATCAAATTAAAAATGCCTCTAGCAAAAGTCTGAATAATGTCCCCATATAGGGACATTTTCGGTAAACTGGAAAGAAATGTCAACAAAATTTGTGTTTCTGGCAGGGGATAGTAACTGTCAGTTGCTAAAAAATAGTCTTATATCTTTAATAGAAAATAATTTTTTGACTCTTGAAACAAAAGATAAACATTTTTGCAAGGATACTAATTTCAACATTTGTAACGTATAAGTGTGCATTTTTCAAGGACAGTATAGAAATAAGCCTCTATATAAAGGTTTAAAATATCTGTTTCGAACACATTGTTTCAAACAGGCTATCAATTCACAGCCAGTTCAGTGAAACATATTCCTCTTAAATGAAATTTCCTGTGTACACAATCCAGTCATACCTCTGGGACAAGACACACACTCAGTAATTAATCACAACATTATTCAGCCCTTGTGGTATTTACCATCTTCCTCTAGGCAATGAACTCCAGAGCCAGAGAGATAAGTATCATACAGCAGCAGAAGAATAGAGAATAGTCTGGAGCCTGCAGAGGATATGAATGCATTTCCTTACAATGTTTCACTGCATTTCTATGCTTATAATATATATATTAAGGAAAAAAAAAAGAAGAAAGACTCTATTTAAATAAATAGAACAAGTATTCTATGTCATATTGACACCTGCCTCAGGTTTAATGGTGTATGCAAGATTTTTTCCTCTGCATACATTCAAACAGAAAGAGCATATGGAATTCATTTTTCGGAGCATTATATGAGGCTGAGATACATAATTTACCCCAATTCCAGACCAAGTAAGCCGCATGCACTTGGCACACTTGCTCTTCTGTTTTGTTTACTGGCATTTCTTGACTGTATCTAAAACTCACTGCAACGCCAGACCTGTATCCAAGGAACAAGTGGAGACGTACGCTGAGCTGGCACTCAGTGCACCAATCCCCAATCCCTCTGAGGTAGATGCAGAGTAGAAATTAGCCCCCTTTTCAGTAATAAGGCCTTTTAGCAGGATGCAAGGGGTCTGCCTCCCTTCTTAAGCTGCTGGAAGTCAGCATGAGTTCATATGAGCCACTGTACTTAATTTCACATTAGCGTGAATAGCTAATGGCACCTCATTCCCACCCAAATGGACATTATGACTGAAAGGAGATGCATATTTAGACTATCAGCACTGAGATCTACAGAGCAATCTCAGCATAAAGGATCCTGAAGTCAGACATCAGTTTTTGTAACTTCATATTCTTGCAGCAAACAGTGTATGAAATTTCGCTGTTGCTTACACTAGCATACATGCAGAATGTGGCTAACAAATTTTTGTAATTACTAGTGTATCAGTTAGAGAATTCAATTTATCCATTTTCATGAGAGAGAGGATTAAACCAAGTTTCTTGTTTTGAACAGCCCCATGTATTTGGGGATTAAAAGAGTGGGCATCCAGACACTAATTTTGCAATAGAGGTTCATTTGTAGATGATGGCAATGCATATAAGCACCTTTAAAATAAATGCACCAGTAACAAAACTTAAAGTAGTTGCATGCAAAAAATGGAAACTGGAGAGCCTCTCCAGCTGGTCTGCACACTTTCTGACCTGGTCTGTCACTGTGCTAACATTAGACCTCCTACACACCCTGAGCGCAACAGCAGCTTCTCAGGCATATGCAATGTAGCTGTGTAGCTCTAGTATTTGGGTCTCTGCATCAACTGTACACAGTGTTTGCAACTATGGGGTAGAGAAAAGCAAAGTCTGCTTGGAAAGCAGACCCTGTTGTGCTCGAGACAGGGTCATGCTGCAGTACTGGAGTTTCTGTGCAATCTGGGTTCTGACCTTCATTTTAAACCCTTATCATTGCATAAACCAGCTGTGCTCTGGCAGTTCTAGGGTGTAGCTCAACTTAAGCTAACAAAAGCTTTTAGATAACATTGCCTAAAGACTTCAGTCAACACTGTATCAGGGTGGATAGCTGGAGCTAAGAATGAACATTCTTAATACAATCAGTTGATTTGCAGAGTAAAGCAAATTATATTTCTTGCCTGGGGATTTGCAGTGTCCCTAAAGGGAGGAAATTCAGACCAAAAGGAAATTCTGAAACTAGAAGAAATCAAGTAAAATTTCACTCCAACTTATGATGCTTTTTTTCCTACAAGCGTTCTCTGACTATTCCATTAAAAATAGTCAGCTCACCCTCAATATATAACCTATGTAAATATATATATATCAATATATGTATATCAATATATATCATATATTGATATATATCATGTTTATATATACATCACTGATTCGGAAACTCTGTCAGTCGGAATGGCAGTAGACGTAGTTGGGTCTCAACCTTCAATTCCGTATGGTGACCACTCCCCATCTAGCAGGGACAAATCAGTGAATATGCTGAAACTGGTCACTTTGCCTAGAGGATAGAGTCTGCATGTAGAAACTGCAGATCATTTGCCTATTTCAAATACTATGATTTGAATCACATTTGAAATACTATAATAAAAAGTCTGAGAAAAATAATTAGCATTCCATAGTTTTGCACATTAACTAGTTCTTTCAGTTTAATGGCAGAAGTTTCCTGGCAGGACAAAGTATACATACTCTTTGAGACCTGTTCAGATACACCCCTACAGCAAGGGAGCTACTACAGCTTCTAAGTGGACTCAAGTCCCAAGTCTCAAACTATGAGCCAATCTCTGCAGCAAACAATTCCACCTGTCCTTTGTGCCAACAGGCAGCAGGTTTGGGCTTATAAGGTAGTTATGTGTTAAGTGAACAAATTCTACTCTCACAATGCTGCTAATCACAAACAGCACTACTGAAGTCAGTGAAAACAGTCAGTGTAGACCTGTGAATTTGTGTCTGTGATGAAATGTTGCATTCTGCAGAGACAGGCTTTTATTCATGATCCCAAGCAGGTGCCCGTCAAAGCAGGAAGGCCAACAGCTCTGCTATCTCTGGTAGAAACTTGGAAAAACAACAAGATGTCCATGACACTGGCTCTGATTCTGATTATACAAACAAGGAGAAGAGCATAGTTGCTTTAACTGCATGTGTGATGATTCTGCTGGTGCTCTTGTGCAGCATTTTTACTGCTTCCAAATTTACTTCAAGCAGATAAGATGCCTTGTTTGCTTAGGCCTATGTCTTGGGGATTTCTTTCAGCTCTCTGTTTGCCAGCTTCTGCAATTGGAAAGCTCTGCAGCCACTCACTTCATGCAATGCCAGGACCATCCCAGTCCTATGCTTCTGTTGAGATTAATATATCGCAAACTATCTGGTCTTCAATTAGTGTCACTGTTAATTATGCATGACTTAGCATTATTACACAGATTTGTTCCATGACAGTTAATGGTCTCACATTTTGGTTTTTTTTGAAGGTATGTGGAATATCTGCTTAGCTACTGTCCTTTACACTGTCAAAATATCCCTGTCCTCTAGGAACCAATAAAAACATATACTTAAATATATCCCATTTTTCATCTCAGTATTTTGGGGTAAAGGGGCAAGAAAAGGACTTGCTCAGCTTGCTTGGCTTGTTCATACTCAACCATGCCAATTACGGCAAAAAAAATGGCAACTGAATCCTTTGTTATCAATCTTACAATTGATTTTGTGTCACAGATTTATTATTCTTCAGGAGGACAGAGTCATTCCTTGGGAGGATTTCAGAACAGGATCACAGCTGCAACAAATCCAGGGAATGCCTCAATAACAATCTCCAACATGCAGCCCTCAGAAACTGGTTCTTACACCTGTGAAGTAGTCAATCTACAAGGAGATGCTGGACAAGGTCAAAAATCAATGATTGTCAATGTACTGGGTATGTGCTTTTCTTCTGTCTTGTGGCATTGCAGTTTCCTTGTTTTATTATAAAATACCAAATTCAAGCCTCAAAATATGTAGGACTGGAGAAATTAATACAGCTATGATGCACAAGACCCACAATGCAGAAAACTAAGTCCACAATGAGAAAATTTTCTCCAAAGGCTCTGATGGAAAACAGGGCTCATGGTGCCCTCTAGCTTCCTCACAAAGCAAACCCTACCTGATCTTAGCAATCACACCTGTTCGTCCTATGACAATCTATGTTTAGGTTCACTTTGATAACTCAAACAGCTACCTCATGTAAGTGCCTAGCTGGGACTACTCAACTTCACTAGGACACACACACACGAAGTGGCATTAAAGTGGCAGGTAATAGTCAAGACCTGCCATGTAACGGTATTAAACAGTGATTTCTAATTCTCTGTACCACACTGAGTAGTCAAAACTTCTCTTCTGACATTCAACATCACAAATTGGTATCTGATTGAAAAGTCCCAGCTGGGAGCACCAGTTACTCTCTGGAGCCATTACATCTAGCATAGCCCAACCTCAGCAAAAACCAAAATTACTGACACCTGCATGAAGATCACAGTAAATATAGGGAGAGTCTGCAGTACAGTCCAAGAGTCTGTCTCACTCTCACTTTCTAGAAACTGTAAAAGCTTAGTCTGTTTTAGAAGTGGTACAAAGTTGGGTGGAGAAAAAGCAGTAATTCAACCGTGAAAAGGTGAAACCAAATGTATGGAAAGAATGGAATCAAATATTTTACTTGCAAAATAAAAATGGATGTTTGTATTAACTCCATTCAATCACTGTATTTAAATAAAGAATTCATACCTGGTCAGAGTGACAGGTCAAAGGTGTATGAGGAAGTGATTCCAGTAGTATCCCTTGTCCATCTGCCAGGGATAAAAAAAAAAGATGTTGTAAATATACTCACTGAAAAGCCACATTGTCAAAACATAAATATTAATTCTCAGCTAAAATCCCCAAAAGAAGAGTGATTTTTGGAACAGTTAAGTAAAAGATTGTAATTTTCACACAAACGCCAAGAAAGGTTGTTCGCTCATACACACAAAACCGGTCATATTCACATCTGATATCATTACTGCAAGATATTGAAAAATCAGGCCTTGATCCTCTCTCTTTAGATGGAAAATACTCTGTATCTCTGAAGGAAGGCACTGCCACATATGTGGCAGAAAATGATCTATGATGAATTGTGATTGGCCCATTATAATTAAAGTAACTGTTAATCTTCCATCTAGCATTTCATCATTTACTATACAAATGCAAGAAAAGATAATAAAAATGTATTCTGGACCATAGTTATGTATGTATATGTATATATATGTATATTATACATACGTAAATATATTTATTCAGTATTTCTTAAACCTTTATGGAGAACATTTGGTCCAATCCACAAACAAGCCTCTGTTCTGAAATGGAACTCTGTAACTGGGGCTTAATTCTTTATTTATAGCAGCACAAGAACAGAAATCCATGTGGAAACCTGCAGCCTCCCTTGTGTTCTCATGATATCTATTCTCTTTCTTGTTATTTTACAGTGAAACCATCAAAACCTTTCTGCAAAGTAGAAGGCACTGCTGAGAAGGGCCATCAAATCTCTCTCTTGTGCAGCTGCGAGCAAGGAATGCCTCGGCCCACTTACCGCTGGTACAGATTAGATGAGAACACCCTCAAACCTGTGACTGAGCAATTTGGTATGTAACTAAGGACTACCAGCTAATAGTCAAGACCCGCAGCTTAATAGCATCAGCCATTGATTTCAAATTCTCTGTACCATATACTCTAGTTAACACTTCTCCTCTTTTGATGCTCAGTATCACTAATCACTATCTTCACTTACTCAAATTGCCTGACAGCTGTCATATAAACACAGGATTTAGAGGAGGTCTGTTCCACGCAGCATGTTAAAGTCTCATCCATAACATTACCTTAAATCATTAAAATGGTTATGCCTTTGCACATCCTTTCACTTGGGATTATGACTGCATTTATTCCAGAATAACTCAATTTCCCATACAAATGGCTGATCTTCATCCTGGAAATACTTCAGTACCTGATTACACTTTTATTTGTGAGTTTACATTGACAGTAATTCTAGTGTGGGGAAATTTCTAGTGTGGGGAAAACACCAGGCAGACATACATAATTGCAGGGTGTCTACTTTGCACGTTTTAATAAACGCATGAAAAAATCTCTGTAGTAACTTTTAAGAAAGTAAATTCCTTAAAGAATTTCAATTGAAATAATATAAAATTGAAAGAAATAGTCTTTTTTTATGTTCTTTCAATTGAAAACAAAGAAATGAATAATAGGAAATGTTTTAGCTTGTCCTGCTTTTCATCTTCTAACAGCCTTCAGTATTATTAACTAAAGAAAATCCATAGCCTCTACAGTGCACAAACAGTCACCATGTACATGTTCTCTGCTTGTCATAGACCCAAAAACCGGAGTTCTTTTCATTGGCAACCTCACCACCTTTGAAACAGGATATTACCACTGCATAGCCAGCAACTTCCTGGGGAACAGTAGCTGTGAGCTTGACCTGACTATAAAACGTAAGTCTCATGTGTGAAAGTAATGACCTATTTGATGTATGACACAAGCTGTTTGCCAAAAAAAAATGCTGCAACGCTTTAAAACATAGATTGTTTGAAATAAAAACTACCCAATGCCAATACTGTTCTTATCCAGCTGTGCCCAGGTTTCATCCTGACCTAGGCAACTCACTTAACACCTTCAGCTTCTTTTCTCACCAGCCAGTAGGAACTGAACCTTGCTATGACAGCAGAGGCCTTTAGGGGAAACTCACATATAGAGAATTTAGGGCAACTTATTCCAGCCAACAGTCCCAGTGGGTTCTCCCCATGGAGTTTTGGCATGGACATGTAACCACGGCAGCCACAAATGTGGCGTTTGTAGATCATAAAAGCACAATTCTCCCTCTCCTAAAGAATCCTTGGCTCCTCTTGGATTTTAGGCTTTTGTTCTTTGAACCTAGTGACTTGGTTGTGCTAACAACCTCTCTGCTAAATTCCCATGGCATTTTGCTACATTCATATCTTGGGGGGGTTTTATATAAATCAATTAATACTTCTTTTTCTTTCCAGATTCAGATGGTGGTATTGTTGCTGGAGCATTAATTGGAGCAATTGTGGCAGGTGTTATCATTTGTGCTATTGTCTGGTTCTTAACCAGGAGGGAAAAGAGAAAGAAAAAGAAGTCATCAAGTAATGAAATGCAGTAAGAATTTGTTTGCTTGATTTTAAGACATGAATTTCTGTAAAGCAATGATGGTAAACCAAAACTAAATTGAAATATATTTACTGTATATGCTTATGGAGGAGTAAGTAACATGGGATTTGATAAAATTTTGCAAGTATATTTATTTGTGTGTGACTGTAGCTTCTGCTATAAGTCCCTGTAGCTTCTTCTATAAGTCACACAAGAGAAGCTGCCATTGCCACTGGATTCATATTTACATGCAGTCCCCACTTAGCAATATCTACAATAGTAAATAAATGCTTTTAAACAACACAGTGAAAAAGTGACATCTTGGAAAAAGCAATGTTCAATATTTAAAAGTTAATAGTGACTATTAATGGCACACAGAGGAAGTAAAACAAAGACTGCAGCTAAAGGCTCACTCAGCAGTTATACTGGGATTGCACATGACTATTTAAATACAGAGACCTCAGTTCAGTGCTACAAGAAATACTACACGGTGTCCAGGACTGAACTGGCAGATGTGACAAAAGACATCGGACATGTGTGCTCTTCTAAAGCGGCAGCTGGAAGTCAGGTCTGATATCTTAAAACATCTCAAAAGGCAGGGGATACCAAGGTTTAGGAAACAGAACGGAGCCAGAATGTCCACTGTGATCCTGCTCTGGCAAAGTGACCTCCTCCATGCTTTGCTTGCTCGCTTATCTTTTAAATCGCCACATCATCAGGACAGGGATAATCTCATATGCTGCACACGACAGATTTACCCTCATGATGTTAATGATAAATACATGTAGTTGAGACCAGAAAAGATATTACATCCTCTGGACACTTCCCCACAGCTCAGGTCTAATACTTTCAAACATGGAATTGAGTTAATTCAGACCAGTGGCCAAACACTCATGTACCTGATTTCTGCATTGAATTGACGCAGTTTCAACACTTTTATGTTTGGATCCTGACCAACCTGACTGCATTAACCTACTAGCATCTGATATTTTGTGCACTCCTTAAATATCAGGAGTTGATTTACTATTGTTGTGACAGGTTAAATAGAATTCATATTCAGTCTAAAGATATTTTTTCTAGATTTCAGTTATTTCTCATACCTCTTTTCTCGCTTCACAATATTATTTATATATTTGAATGGGATACCAGATCTGCATGTAATTTCCCAGAAAGTTCAAGATAAGCATTTTGTTTTTCTAATTTCTCAGTCACAGCCAATATAGTTTCTCATTCTGCTCCTGTAACCTTGCATTCAGGTATATTAAAATCCATTTTATTCTAGTGGGATCAGCTAACCTGATGGTGCAGATCAATCCTGCTACAGTGTTAATACACTGTCAATCTCCGTGTCTTAGCAGCTGTGATTTTACAAGTTGTGAAGGCTTTCAGCTACTACAGTAAAAGAATCATAATAGTAGGGGGGTTACCATTTAAGCAAAACTGTAAAGACTCATTCTTTTGAAAGACTGTAGCACAGATGAGGTATCAGCCCATGAAATCACAATCCTCATACTGTCTTCCTGCAGAGTAATGACTCAGAAACAACCCAATGCAGAGTACGCTCAGGTACCTACTGAAGAAAACATACCTGCAACCACAGTTCCACCAAGCAATGCGACAAATGAGTATCCTAATGTTGAGGAAACAGCAGCATCCGTGGCACCTGAAAATGAGAAGCATGAAGTGGAAAAAGAGGAAATAGCCTAGAGTTCTATATAGTTTTTCTTGTTGGCTTTGTACCCCTTTACATATATAAAAAAAAGTTACTGAATTAGCTGAGCAGCATAACCAAAATTTAAACCTGATTAGTATTGTGAACCACTAAGCAAGAAACTGAAAAGAATCCGTCACATACACAGTTTGTGAATAGCAAACATTTAATTAGCAATCATTTAAGTTTAAGCAATTGTTATTTGGTAATATAAAAATATAAGCCTAAAAACACTATCATCCCCAGTTATCCAACCTATTTTGGCATAGTTATAACATGGTTTGGACACACTAAGAGCTCTTCAATCACCCACTTGTAATGCTGTGTGTGTCCATACAGTTCTGAACCACAACCACCTTCTTCAGAAACAGTGCGGGCCAATGTCTTGGTCCCTGTGCCACAAAAACTACCATCGGGACGGATACTTGACAATGCTCAAAGATCTGGTCTTGCACTTCAGAAATCAACAGAAGTTTCATCAATGTCATCAAGAGACAGGAACAGATTTTGAGGCCTGGTCCAATGAAATTTCACGTCTGAATTCCACTTGAAAAAAAAATCCTGAAATTGTTTACTCTGTTGCTGCCTAACATGGGGTACGTACTGTTAACAGTGCCCTTGTTGGCTTTAAAGTTCCCAAGACACCAGAGCTCTAGAGGTGCAAGTATCAGCTGTTCTTGTTTTCTCTAGCTTAATGAAATCAGCAGTTGAGTACCCAACTTCTCACCCTGACTCACAAGGTTTCCTTCATGTACTTACATAGTACCAGATTCCTCGGCAGCAGGTACAGCTGCTTTCAGAACTCAGAAAGGAGTACTACTACAGCCTGCTGTAACACAGTCGTTTATATTCTTCCCCTTTACTTGAGATAATTTGGATCTATTCTCAGGGAATTTTCCTACTTACTACACAACTCACTTGTGCTACATGTTTACAAGCACAAAAGCCCTGCAAGTTCAACTAGGCTCAGTAGCAGCAGAGAAGGAGGAAGCACAGCCTGCTCCTGTTGGGCTGCCATTTCTTTTCAAAGGTGTTTTCTAATGAAATAATTTGAGCTAATTATTGGGCCAAGGGGGCCCAATACCTGCCTGGCAGCATAGCTAATTTTGAGTAATCGCTGCTCTGGCCCGTCATGGAAAACACATACAATTCTCTTCATAACACTGCTGTTCTAAAACAAACTCATATGTCTTAATCATGTTTTTACTGCCACGACAGCTTTCCAATTTTGAGGCCCCTGTAACAGTATTATCTTGGATAAAGGGGGCAGGTGAAAACATTACATCATCACCATAATCCTTAGTCTTACATAGAAAAATTTCTCTGCACACATTCCTTATATAATTTAGTAAGATAAAGCCTGTGGGCAGTGAAGAAGTAGTTACCTTCTACAGCCTATACAGTTCCTTTAGATGTTCCTAGAATTAAAAGAATAAAGTGAAAAGAGAGGGAATTGCCCAAGTGATGTAAATGCTCCTACATAAACGGAACAGAACTGAATGGCAGTTCTTAACTAACAGTTCCTCCTGCACTTCCAGCCACTATCTTGTAATAGATATAATAAAAAAAACATATACACAAAAAAAGAAAACCCATATACATAAAAAAAATATATATATACAAAGAAAAAAGAAAAAAACACCATACATTGTTGGTGATGCAGAAAGTACACAAAAGAACAAATAGTTACTTGAAGTTTCTTAACATACGGAGATATATCTTAAGTTTTCTGGCAGATGTTTGCTCTCATTATGAAGTTTCTCATGTTAAACAGTTTATCATGATGACGCCCTGTTTCTAGCTTTCTACTGATCTCCTTAGCAAGGAGCAATACAATTAAATATTGATCTGTGGTGTGTAGTTCAAAAACCCTGGAGAGATGTGCAAGATACAGAAGTGTGTTTCAGAATTTACCTCGTGTTTTGACAGCCTTTGCTACAACAGCCCATTTACTTCCTCTTGAGGGAGTAAGGATCATTAATACGGAAAGCAAACATTATCTCAACATTCAAGCCACCATCTCCGTGGGAAGGAGATTTCCAAAGCTAGAAAGGATCAACAGTATTCTGCCTTCAGCTTTTTTTCGATTCAAGTCTTCAGCACTGCTTGCATAATACGCAAGAAAAAAAGATTTAGTAAGTCAAGTGCCTTCTAGCAAGCTCTGCATGGCCACCTCTTAAAAGTCAAGTTTTCTTCCTGTTTTCAGGTACTCTTGGTGAAATTAAATCTGCATTTTGCTTTCTAGGATAGACTTATAGCAATTGATGGCAATGTTTGAAGTTTCTGTCTTGCTTATTGAAGTAAATCATTTTAATGCTTTTGTAGAGAAGTCAGACTATAGAAACTGTCATCTGCTGTTTCAAACCTTCCTTGCAGCTGATGAATGAACATGTCCTGTTTCTGTACAGTGTAATGGATGGCAGTATTTCAGATGACTTGCTCTTATCATCACAAGCATAAGAGTTATTTAGAAAATTCTAGTTTTGTTACATGTAAGTTTAATAAAGTTTTATAACACCAATGACTGCTGTTCAGAAAAATGCTTTTATTTTGCAGATTTTTTTTTAATCTGCATTATCCATTTAAACAAAGGGGAAAATCTAGTCCATGAGTGCACCAAGTGATCTTACCAACATCACAGCAGCAGCTGAACTCACAAAACAAAATAAAAATGCTTGGTATTGATCTTTATGTATTAAGGACTTTAACTCTATTGATAAATGTAAAAATACTGAACTTAACTCCCATTTTTAATAAAACAAAAAAACAGACACAGAACAGAACAGACCTCCACATACACCAATTCAATTGTAAATCACTATTATGGAAGTAAGAGATGAATGTGCAAGTGCTAAGTGGATGAAAGCGTTCAAGATTGTGATTAAGAGCAATGTAAATACTGACTCCACTTACTTCATGCCCAAATAAATTATTATAACCAGAGGTAGAAAAAAAAATTCTCTGGCAAATTATGTGCTAAGAACCTATGTGTAATGATGTTTACTTTCCATTTGATTCCCATGAACAAGTTTTGGGAGAGTTCTACAGCAAGTCATCTACAATCCTGCTTTTTCCCTTAAATCTCAGCTTGGCCTGAAGCACCAACAGCAGGAAAACATTTTCATCATTCTCAAAACAAGATGCTTACTCTTTCTTCAGAAAAAAGATCTTCAGTTTCCTTACTGCTTCAAGAAAACTCGGCTCTAGAGTTTAGAGCTCTTACTATCCTCTGAAAAGAAAGACTTTTCCAGAGGAGAGGTTTCCCCACAGTTGTGACTTACCAGGTACTTAAGAGGTGTTTCTTCCAACTTTAGATTTTTAAAAGCATTAATAACGTGGAAAATTCAAAGGCAGATGATTAAAGAGAAGGCTTTACTATCACTGTAGGTGTCAATTTCTCCTGTAACTGCTGCAAAAGTTTTCACTGCACAAATGTTACAACGCTGAAACAAAATTTTGAGTAAGAGTCTATCAGGTTGAGTCATGTAAAGATTATGGTAAAGGTCATAAAGAAGAGTAAAGCTTATAAAATGCATCTGATTTTATATCAATTTATTACAGTCAAAAACACTCTAATTTTCATAGCTTAATAGCAATATTTGGCTCGACTAAGGATTACCATAGGCTTCAGCTATTAAATAAAAAGGTAAACCACGTAGAAGTCTCGGTACTACATAATGGGAGTCAAGTAGCAATGAAAGAGGTATTTATAAGAAAAGAAAACAGGAAGTACAGTAAGATGCAAGGCATACTTCTGGAAAGTTTCTAGAGCATATTATTATGCAGCAGAATCCTAACTATGAAACTCCACCTACATCCTGCAGGCAGTCCATTAAATGAATATACTTAAAGATTCGCAGAATCAAGATAGGAAGGGATAAGAGAAAAGTGTAAAGGGCTCAGCCCAAAAGACTGACAAGAGTAAAAATAGGCAGAACTAGAAGTACCTGTGCCAACAGCGTACTATAAAGCGAGAAAAGTAATTTAGAATCATCTGAAGGAAAGTAATCAGCACCTATAAAAACGAGCAAACACAGAGATTAAGGGAATGCAAAGTCAACTCTAGAATAAGTTTCCCTAATAAAAACTTGTTTTAAGAGGTTAAAGCATTTTTGATTCTGTTGCTCAAGAGGCACAATCTTACATGAGGCTCTGAAAACAGAAGAAATGACCTAATTAATACAGATCATACTGTAAATCAAAAAACTGCAAGATACTGGAAAAAATACTTTAAAAGCAGTACTTCTGTCAATTAAACAGATCACAAGTGGCTGTTTGGGCAGCGGAGTTGAAGAAATCGAGGTACACGTTTTATTATCATGGCGATGCTCATATATGACAGCATAGTTGAACACTGAAAATACGAAGCTTCCAGTCTTAAGTGCAACAGGAAAGAGTCAAGTGCGAAGTCCCCACTAGCCTTCGACCATTCGCTTAAGTATGGCTCCCAGGCCACCTTTGGCCACTTTCAGTGGGGTCAGTTCTTCTTTATTCTCAATGTGAATACTTGCACCGTGAGACACCAGCAGCTTTGCCTCATCCACTCTTTCTTCATCGCAGGCTAAATGACTGCAATAAGAAGAAACCCACAACCACTATTAAATAGCTCAAGCTTAGAAAGAACAATAATCATGCCTTGTTAAAATGACAGTCTGAGTGCTGGAGATGTAGAAAGAAAAAGATTTATGAAGCAACAAAAATCAACATGCAACCAACTTTCTCCACAGACTTCAAAGTCTACTATCCAGTCAGTTTGTTGTCATTAAGCAACTCAAGACCATTCCTCATTCTGTTATCTTCACAAAATTAAAACATTTATCTAGATCAGCATTTGGCTCTGCAGACAGCAAAGCTAAGGAGCAAAAGCTGATTCATGGTGAATTTGAAAATGGTAATATCTATGTGAATTAGAAAAGATGAACTAAATCAAATGCTCAACAAAAATATGAAATAATTAGTGAAATGTGAAACTTTTTTCCCATTTGACATTGAATTTTCAGTACACCATGCGTTCTAGAAAACCAGACAAGATTCTGCCACCAATTTCAAAACACCTAAGATTCCATCCCTAAAGGTTTAAAACAATTTGCAAGATGACAAGAAAAACTGAACCAAATGCATTTAAATTTCAACTTATTTTGCACAGAGAGATGAGGAAAAGCTTTCATAATTAGTTCTTGCTTGTCAAGATTGAACAGACCAGCCTGCAAGTCCAGGTTCCTCCAGTGTTGATCTTATTAGTAGGTTTTCTATCCTCTAGTGGCAAATGACTGAATCCAATTTATAAAAGGCTATTTTAAGTTTAAATAGATACAGTAACACAAAATATGTATGTACACACCCTTCTGCAAAACACTGATTATGGTTCCCCCAAATCCTTTATAGCTATATAAGGATATGAAACACGGAACATTCTAGAGGAAAGAAATGTCAAAAAAAAGCTTGCAAATGAAGTAAGGACTAAAATAATGGAATTTGGGTTTCAGAGAGATCAGTGAGCAATCAAAATTGACATGAAAGTAACTTACAGAGGAGTATTCCCTTCTGAGTCCTGTATATTAACAGACGCATTGTGCCGCAGAAGTATCTGTATCATTTTCAGGTTTCCTTTGGCTGCCGCTCTGTGTAGTGGGGTGGACTCAAAATGATCTGTTGCATCTGGGTTAGCTCCATTCTCTAAAAGCATAATTGCAATCTGAACACAGAGGAGGAAAGAGAGGGGAAAAGAAGGGATAAAGGTTAACCTAGCCAAGCTCTTCCCCGCCAGCTGCGGGGGCGTGGGGCCAGCCCTACCTCCTGCTTGTTTTTGGAGGCGGCGTAGTGCAGGGGCGTGCAGCCGTTCTGGTTGGTGACGTTCACCTGCGCCCCCTTGTCGATGAGGGCTTTGACGATTTCATCCCGGCCCGCCGAGGCCGCGATGTGCAGCGGGGTCCAGCCGGCCTGCAGGACACAGGTTATCCAGAGATACATTACCCCAACATTATCCACACCCGGAGCTCCGGGAGGAGAGCAGCACGAGGCCCCAGCACACAGCTCCATGGGCCCCGCTGGCAGCGCCAGCGCCGCCGTTCCCTCCATTAGCCACTCACGTCGTCCTTGTCGCCCACGGGCACGCCGAGGCCGAGCAAGAGGTCGGCAACGGCGCCGTGTCCGGCGGAGCAGGCCCAGTGCAGCGCGGTGCGACGGTCCTGCGCGAGAGGAGAGCACCGTGAGGCCACGGGCGCCCGCCCGGGACGGAGGGACGCGCGACGGGGCCGCCCCGCGCCGCCCGCCCCCCACCGAGGCGCTCACCTGGTCGGGGCGCGTGGCCAGCGCGCGGTCGCGCTGCAGGCGGTCACGCAGCTCGTCCAGGCGCCCGCCATAGGCCAGGTTACAGACCTCCACGTCCGACACGGAGCCCTCCATCTTGCCGCCGCCGCCTCCTCGCCCTGCCGACAGGGGCGGTGCTATCACCGCCCCGCCGGCCAATCGCAGCCGCGCCGCTGCCCTGAGCCGGCCAATGGGCGCGGGCGTTCGCAGCATGCTGGGATCTGCAGTCCTTCCGGCGCGCGGGGCGGCGGGAGGCGGTGCCCGCGGGACTACGATTCCCAGCGTGCCCCGCGCGCCGCGCCGGGCGAGGAGGAGGATGGTGACAGCGGGAGGATGGAGTCCGGTGAGGGGCGGCGGCGCGGGGCCGGCGGCGGGGGGCGAGGGACCGGTGCGCGGGGCGGCCGTTGCGGCCGTTACAGCCGTTGGGGCGGCGGCGACAGCGCAGGGCGGGCGGCGGCGGCGGCTCTGCGGGACCCCCGCGGCTCCGCAGCCTGGCAGAGGCCGCAGCTCCGTGCCCGGGCCGGGCTGCGGGGCCGCGCCGCCCCGCTCCCCTTCCTCCCCGGGCAACGGCTGCTCCCCGGGGCAGAGGCAGCTCGGAGGCGCCGGCGCTGCCGCGGCTTGCCGGGCCCCGGGCGCTCCGTCCGAAGGGAGCGCGCCTGCATTTCGCCCGGTTGTCATCGTGGGTATTTTTAGCAGAAGTTGTGGCCTTTTGTATATTTAGCTGGTGATTTATCTGCTCGTTATACTGTGTATTTTTGCACTTAGTCGAATAGTAAGACACAATTGAGTTCGCTTTTGCATCCAATATCTGGTTCTTTGGCCACCTATTTCCTTAGTTTATGTTACTTTAAAGAAATAAATGATTTTCTGTTCATTTTTACAACTGAAGGTTTGTTTCACTTCCAGCAAACCCTGCCCTAATTATGTAATTGATTGAACTGTTGTCAACTGCTGTACTGTCATTTACTGTTTTACTGTAAATAGATCTAAGTTGAATAATAACATTAATACCTTTTTTTTTTTTTTTTCTTTTTCCCTGAAATGTTTCACATTCCTGCTTGGGAAAGTAAACCAAGGTCTTGCTAACACTTTTCACATGCTTCACATCATGTCAGCAATATTAGTCTCTTGGAATTCGCTGAGGATCAGAAAAAAAAAAAGAAAACAACCAAACCTTTGGGTATTTCAGTGGCAGCACATGTTATTAAAGGAAAAGAGTAAATGCAGCTGGTAGAATAATTCAGAAGCCCAGCTAGTCCAGTCTGACTACTCAGTGTTGTGCATAAGACCTAAGGGAGTTTGAATTTTGTATATTCCTGTTCAGTTTTGTCTAGGTATGAAAACCAAATCACTATTTTATCAGACTACTTAGAAGAATTTCCGGAAACTGATGAACCAGTTTGGATTCTGGGAAGGCAACACCACCTAAAAGCAGGTATCCTTTAAAAGGAAAATTCCTCAGTAAAATCCATAGAGCATTCATCATTTCACATGCAACTGCAGCTCCTTGTATCTTCTGTTCACTGACTGTGTCTTGTGTTCCTAATAGGAAACAAGGAGTTTTCCAAGAGACTTTCTCTAGCGGTTTGCGCAAAGAGATTGCTCTTGTGACAAAGGCTGGTCACGAGGGAGCTTGCTTCTAGTAATGTTTTGCTTCAGAAAAAAAAGAAAAAAAAAAAAGAATAAGTCTGGTGGAAAATTCAGTTTTACTAGTGTTATATCCCTTGAGGGGTACTGACTATGGCCTGTCCCTTCCGTTGAGGACATCATCTTGTGTCCATGTCAAAGATAGTGGCTGTCAATCCAGGCAGGGTATTGGCTGAAGGTTCCTGAGGTCAGTCAGTCTGACCCACACTTAAGAAAAGATGCAGTAAATAAGATCTTTAAGAATTCTTGAGAGCCTTTGAGAGATTTCTGTTAGTTTATATTAAAAAGAAATTATATTTTATAGTTAGATTTATTATTAACATTTTCTAAAAATGGCATAATATTGGGTTCAGAAGTCATGTGTAATTTCACATTCCTTTGCATGTAGAAATTCTTTAGCTTTCTTAACTTGCTTTACTGGTTCTTTCCAGACATAATTCTTCATAGTTGTTTCATTCAGTCTTGCCATAGTTAATTCCAAACACTATAAAAGTCTTCATTGGCTAATATTTATTGTTTTAATTAACTTTCTAAATTTCTAAATTTAATTAACTTTCTAAAAGTTCTTTCAGTATTAAAATGGCTAGAAGCAAGTTTCAGTATTAAAATGGCTAGAAGCAAGTTTTAAGTATTAAGGGATTTTAAATGGAAGAGCTAACAGGAATCTTCTGTGCTTTCTGTGTACTGAATATATAGAAGAAATTAAGTTCTTTTTTCAGTCTTAGAAAGTTTTTTAATAACTTATTTACTTTTCAAAATGTTACAGACAAATCTAAATTATTGGTGGATATAAGTGCTCGTCTCTGGTTTACATATAGAAGAAAGTTTTCACCTATTGGTGAGTATAGTGCAGAACTGCTGCCTTGTTACAAATTACATTGCAGGATTAATGATGTTATCATGCACTGAAAAAATGATTTTTACAATGTTAAAGGATTTTGAGTGTTAATCATTATTAAAACCACGTTTACTGTACCTGTAGATAATCAGGTCTTTGTGTAGCAAACAGTAAATAGTTACTTTAAGAATGAAAACCAAGTCAGCTGTACGAGGAATAAATTGAATAGGTTTACTTATGCAATTTAGAAATTAGAAGTTAGACCAACAGTGATGGTCTTACATAGTGCCTTTTATCCATAGCATAGTTCTTGGAGATTGTCAGCTGGCTAGCTGTATTCTAGTGCTCCAAAACTTTCTCTGGGGTGCTATGCTCAATTTAAAGACCATGTTGTAATGAACTTTTCTTATCAGGTGGCACTGGTCCTTCATCTGATGCTGGCTGGGGATGTATGCTGCGATGCGGACAAATGATGTTGGCACAAGCACTGATCTGCAGACATTTAGGAAGAGGTGAGTGCTGTTCCTGAATGTACCTTTGAATAGACAAACCATGAATTATAGGAATAATAAATTATTTCCTAGAATAAATTGTATGCAAATCCTTTGATATCTCACTATATGGCTTTCTACTGGTCTCTAGCAATTTTGATGGAAGTGATGGAATCATTATTATTTTCTAATCCTCATTACTTTTTCTCATAAGATTGGCAGTGGGAGAAACACAAAAAACAGCCAGAAGAATATCACAGAATCTTACGATGCTTTTTAGATAGGAAGGATTGCTGTTATTCTATCCACCAGATGGGTAAGAACACGTATCACCTTTTTGTTTTACTACTGAAATTTCTAATGTTGAAACCTGCTAGTTTTATAATACATTAATTCATAATTTTTAAATTGTGATTATTAAGTATATACAACTTTATATAGAAGTGAAAATGCATGCAGATGAGTAGAAAGTAAAAGAGAACATGCGTTTTATTCTCTGAGATGTAAATAAAGTCATATACTAGTTTTTGATAAAGTATATAAATCATGTATATCAAACTAATTAATACTGATGTAGACATTCTTGTAGGTTACAGCTGCATTTTGTAATACACATCACTAATATTTGTAATTTTTAGGTAGTTTATAAGCTGTTTGTTTGTTAGAGGAACTAGCAGTCATGAAGTCTTGAAAAGAGCATAGATTGAGAAAGCAGTTATTGCTAAATAGAGTTTGTAATTGCTGTATGACAACACTCTTTAATATACATTGTTACCAGACTCTTTGTGGTCTTTTTTCCTGTGTGTTTGCCTGTGTGTGTGTGTTTGCCCGCATGAAAACAGCGCAGATGGGTGTTGGAGAGGGGAAATCAATTGGAGAATGGTTTGGACCAAATACAGTTGCTCAAGTACTAAAGTAAGTCAAATCTTACTGGCTCATTCAGAACGTACTTGCCCTGCACCGCGTAACTGGGGAGAGGCTGGGTATCCCTGAGGGGCTGCGCTTGTCTCTGAGTAGGAAGGTACACATGGAGTATGTGGTTACACAGAGGGTGAGGACTGTAACACTGTAGCTCAGCGGGCAAGTGCTACAACTCACTAATATTAGACCACTGGTATGAAACATGAGAATGAAGCTGGAGAGGCTGAGGAGGGAACTTGTATTTCTCACCTTCTGAATAGCTCTTCTGCCTAACAAGGCAGTTGTACAGTAGGCTACATTTAAAACAACAAGCTCAATTTTGTGCAGTTCTCTGAAGGATGATTTAGAAGTGTCTAACCTCAACTCCAGGTCCCAAGTGGTCAGCAGCATGTTTGCAACTCAGGGTCAGCTTCACATTCTAGATAAAGAAGCTAAAACATGCCCTGGCCTCCAGCTCTGTTCACTAACAAGTTCTTCATGGCCTCACATACAGGTTTTTCTGGCTAATTTTAGACACCTGACTCTGCCTGTGCAATTTAGGCAGTAGAGCTGCCTTCTGTAGTTTTGGATTTCACATACATGGACAGACATGTCTGTGCTATAACACCTCTCTCCTAATTGCTAGGTGTGCAAAACCTTCAGCAGATTGTGCTTTTAATGCCCTGTTCTGCTGTCCAGAATGCACAGTGGTAGTTCCACTGAACTTAGTGGAACTTCTTATGCAAAAAGAATGTGAAAAATGATGGAAAGTTCTGGAGAAGGAATATTTCCCTTTTCTGTGCAATGCCAGACACAATGTGCAAGTTCCTACAGCTGACACTCTTAAGTGCTATAAAAAGTAATAAACTTTATTATATATCTGAGCTCAATGTAATTGGCAGTGGGACAAAGCAGTTTGCACATGGTGTCTATTCTTCTTCTGGAAATATCTAGTAAATATATTTAAACCTATCTTTTAATTTCATTGGGATGCCCAAAAATCCAGCACGTTCTTCCTAAGAAATAGTTTGGCTTTATTCAAGAGCCATTAAATCGTCCTGAGTACAAAGCTAGCTCTTGGTATTAATTAATTTATAATAGTTATTACCTTACTGTTTTCTAGGAAGCTTGCTTTATTTGATGAGTGGAATTCATTAGCGGTTTATGTATCTATGGATAACACAGTGGTCATTGAAGACATCAGTAAGTGAAACATCTGTCCTCTCATCAAGAGTTTCTGATGTGCTACCGTTTTTCCCTGTCTAAATATGAGCAAAATACTTTTCGGCCAGCATGGATTAGCTTTACTTGTTCTGAGGGCAAGAAATGAAAAAACACAATCTCAAGTTTTGTCAAAAAGTAAAGCTAGAACAAATGTGGTGTGGGCATTTTTAGTGGACAGCTGTTTGGTGGTACATACTGCACAGTTTTTGGGGAATATTGAGTTTGCTCTGTACTATCTAACCACTTACTCCAGAAGTGAAATGAAATTGCAGCATGTAGAAACAAAAGGAATTTTTTTAATGCTGTGTGCTTTTGTCAGGCAAAAGAGAAACCAGTAGCAGATACTAACATATAGAAAAACAGGGTCAGTCTTTGTTTTCAGTTATAAGAAAGGTGGGTTTGCATGTGATATTTAGCCACTGCCTACTTCTGCTTTAGTCCCACAGAATATTAGTTTCCTGCTCACATCATTACACACAAAGAGTTTCTTAAGGATTTTCTAATGTTACCATCTCTGTCATTTAATTTTTCTGACACTTAACAAGCAAGGTTTTACAGTATTAACAAAGCTAACAGTAGCTGTAACTTTAGCCTGAAATTTTCATCCCCCTCCCAGTCATTCAGCTAATAGCTCACTGCCATGTGCCAGCATCTGCTGTGTTTACTTCTGCCTAATACTTGTGACTTCCACGCCCTGCTCCTTTTCTATTGCAGCAAAAAAGATCTCTAGCAAAGTAGCGTAATTTATTACTGGGAGAAGGAATAACCCTGTGTCCCTTTGTGCACTGCTCGATTTCTTTTTTCTTCCCACAGAGAAAATGTGCTGGTCCCCTCCTCAGAGCAGCAGCGCTGCCCACAGTAGCACATATTTGCACAGAAGTGCTCTGGGCCGAAGCAAGAGCACAGCAGGGTTCTGTGCTGGCTGGAAACCTCTCTTACTTATTATACCTCTACGACTAGGGATAAATCACATAAATCCAGTATATATTGATGCATTTAAAGTAAGTTGGCTTTTTTTTTTATTTATTCCCTCAATGAATTGCTTGTCTTTGCCATTATCAATTCAAGTATCTGTAAATATCAGTGTACAAATCAACTACAATTTCCTTTTCCTCTCTTTTAACATCTAGGAATGCTTTAAGATGCCACAGTCTTTGGGAGCATTAGGAGGGAAACCAAATAATGCCTATTATTTCATAGGATTTTTAGGTAAGGACAAAAATTTTATTACAGTTCCTAAGCCTGAATTGCTTCCTGATGAATAGTCTCTTGTTTTATTCTTTTGCTTAACAGTTTTCTGAAATGATTTTCTTGTATTTCAAATACAAAGTCTGTACTGATTTTCTGACTGAATGCCTAATGAGATTAGAGCTTTCATTTGTGGCCATCCTGTACTTTTTGATCAGTGCAGTCTTAGGGATTACAACATTTAAGATTTTTTTAAGTATTGAATTTCATATAGAAAAAGGAAAGTATGCAATAAAGGTTAAACTACCAAAACAAACAAACAAACAAACACCCCACAACAGTAATATTTCACAACAGAAATTTATACCAAATACACTGTGGGAAATTTTTGTCTAAACTTTCTAATTTTCTTATAGAATAGCAACCTAGAAAGTCTAAATAATGTTGACAGTAATGACAATGTAACTGTTATTGCACTGTACCAAGTGCGTATCATTCACTTGAATATAATCAACAAACTGATTCTACCCGTACAGGCAATGAGCTGATCTATTTGGACCCTCACACCACTCAAAGCTTTGTAGATTCAGAAGAAAATGGTACAGTTGATGACCAGAGCTTCCACTGCCAGCAAGCCCCACACAGAATGAAGATCATGAATTTGGATCCTTCAGTAGCTTTAGTAGGTGTTAAGCAAGAATAGATACTTATACTTTATTTCACAGTAATAGCTCTTTGTAGTGATAAGGGCACTAATGCACTTCCTTGAACAGAAATAAGATCACAGAGCAGTTTCCTACAATCCAGAATTCACTCTATAAAGTCTATATTATAAATATATATATATATAGAGAGAGATAATTCTATAAACTTAGGTCAAGTAGGGAACTGTCTGCTTATATCCTAGGGGAAATACTTCAATTTCTTTACTGTGCAGCCTTTACCTTTTGCAGGAGGTATTATTAGCCAAAGCATGGAACTGAATTAAGGCTCCTTATTTTATTTTATCACTCTAGACAAGTTATTATTTTTATATACCTCACAATAATAACTCACAATAAATATAATAACTCAATTTTTTAAAAATTTTAATTATTTGTAGTAATCATCCAAAATATGTCACAAGGAAACTGTGATATTTAAAGAGACTAATTCTGATCTGATGCCGATTTCACTTGATTAGGTTCCTGGAGAACCTCTCCTATAAACTATATTGTTAAAGCTTAAAATTAATGTATAGAGATACTGGCATCCTTCATCAACCACTCATTGTTTTTATTTAATACTATTGCCTTTTGGAAAGTGTGTTCTTTTCCTTATTTAATATTTAATTTTACAAAATGTGAAAGAACACAGTGAATCAGATGTAACCGTAGTGAAGAATAAGAGTCTACAATACAGGCACCACAAGGAAGTTGTCCCATAAGCAGCAGTTCATCTTGTAGGTGGTGTCAACTTCTGCTGATGCCTGAGCTGTTGCAATGGGCTGTGGCTCCAGGGAGGAGCATGCCAGGGCTGTTGGTATTCGTGCATTAACTTTTTTTCAGTAGGGCCCTCTTCCACTCTTGGGACCTTTCCCTAGAGCTACAATATATTTTGGCTCTGATATTAACGGTCACATGAGCTCTTAACAAAATAGTGGTGAAATTAGGCATTTGCTAGTGTCACATATTTATAATCCACAAGATTAAAAAGTATTTAATTCTTTTTTTTTCTCAGGGCTTCTTTTGCAAAGAAGAATGTGATTTTGATAACTGGTGTAGTCTTGTACAAAAGGTAACAGTAGAATCTTATTATCTTTATTGGCTCTATATAAAACTGTGGGTTTTTTTAAATAAAAGAAAATTCTAATTAGATCCTTACCTGTTTGCTAATTAAAAGAGCCATACAGAAGAATGCATTAGTGCATCAGCCACTGAAATGCTAAAAAAAGGCTGTTTGGCACTTTGACACCACACATCCTGCCAGCTGGAAAATGGGTACAAACATACACTGTTAACAAGACTTTTTAATACTATTTCTGTAACAGCTGAAACTTGCTTAAAAAAAACCCGACTCACTAAATTAGTACTATTTTTAAATGTCATCTTGTAGTGATTGTTTTGCTTAATGGTACTTTTTATTGTTGTATATATTATTGCTTATTCTAATTATGAACGTAAGTTCCTGTTCCTCTAAACATCTAATCTGTTACACGCAGAATCCCCACAGCTTCTGCTGATCTGGGGAGGCAGACGGTGCTTTCTGTCATAGGATAAGTACTTGAGACAGGCAGTTTATTAGTCATTGCCCTCTGTGGTTGGCTTACTAAGCAAGAGAAGTTTGAAAGTCAAGTAACATCAGCTTCTAATGGCGTTTATTGGAAAAACAAAACAACAAAATACTGAAGAGGTAACAGTATCTTGATTAAAGCAGTTTCTAATCCCTGAGATACAGAACTTGAAGTCAGTCATATGATTGGAGTGAAATATGGCTTCTCTCGATCAAAACCTGTCCTTCAAAATCTGCCACTTTGTAGAGCTGATGGATCGTTCCTGTGTTCCCACTGATCAGTGCCAAACAAGCATAGAGTTACAGGCACATGATTTTAGAAGGTTAAAAATATTGTACACTTTTGGTGCCTGTTTGCTACATGCAAACAAAATAAGTGGTATTTTACAACACACTGATAACTTCTAGCAAATGTGAAAAGACCTGTCTTTAAGCTTTCCTTGAGATGAAAAATTTACATTAAAGAATCCATGATGTACTGATTCATAATGGCAGGTAGTTAAAGTGTAACAGGATTTCACTGTCCTTCTGCATAAAGCCTCAGTCTCTGATAAACATACATAATTTAAAAGTGTTTTAATTAAAAAAATGTTTTTAATTAAGCACTTTTAGGATTTGAAGGTTTTTTGAGGCATCTTTTAAAATGAGAGTATCCCATCCTCAGGAGATTCTAAAACAACAGAGTCTTCGGATGTTTGAGCTAGTCCAGAAGCACCCACCACACTGGCCTCCTTTCATACCTCCAACAAAACCAGAAGTGACGACAACAGGAGCAGGTAGAGTACTGATTTGAAAATACATTTGTGCAGCAGTCTGTCCCTCACTAGCAAAACAGAAGAATAATCATGGGTGCTATCACTATGGCTTAGTCAGTGTCAAGCAGTCAACATGTGATTTATTTTTACATAGTATTGGTTCTGTGAGCAGCCATATGTGATCACTAGCACAGATTTTTTTTTTGAACTCTTACCAAATACCATTCTTAAAAGTTTCCTTCAAAGGAAAATTTTTCTTTGTTTCAGTAAACAAATTCAGTGTCTTTTTTTGTTGTTGTTCTTATTGCAGAACTCATCGAATCTACTGACAAGCTATTTGAATTGGAAGAAGAATTTGAGATCCTGAGTGTATGAAGGCACCTGTGTGACTCTTCTGTGTGTTGAATATAGTGGTAATATTGTTGCATTGAGTTAAAGCAAACAGCCATGTTAGCCCCAAAGTGCCTGAAATTATGGGTAACAGAGCACAAAAGCCTAGAAATATCCAAAATCCGACAGTGGCAGTTTAACAAGAGCTTCCCTGGAAAGACAGTAAAAGATCTTGTAATAAGACACTTAAAGGGAATCTCTTTTTAGAGTGTGTCTTACTTGAAGTCCAATGGACCTTTGAGATTAAGGCAAAAACCTGTATAGTGTTAGGCTCTGTGCTTGGAGAAAGGGATAACCCAAATGGATTATTTCTTGCTGTCATATAATAATGCAATAGCTTAGTTCCTCAAGCAAAACAATCTTGAGTTAAGGAGGATGTTTACTTCTGTTCCCTCCTGTGGGCTGCATCATAGGAAAAATACATTGTCTTGTTTAAAAGATGGGCTGGATCAGGAGAAAATTGTTTCCTTGTTAAATATTTTAACATGTATTTGAGCAACCACATTTTATTACAAAAATGTTTCTGTAAAAGGAACTATATCTAATGTATACATTTTGCAGTAGCCTTCCTGTTTCTGGGAGACCTCAAGAAGAACAGGAGACTCAAATAGTTGCTGTACATCACAACCACTGCTCTAGTGATATTTCATCTTGACCTTAAGATTCAAATCATTAAAACTGATGTTGATTTTTCTTTCAGAGCTAAAATGAGTCAAAAGTGGTTTAACTGTACCTTATTTATTTTAAAATAGATTTACACAAGTGTTTCTCTGTTACAGCACTTTATCTGTGCATCTAATAAATTTCTTAAGCTTTTCATAGGTGGTATGCTGCTATATTTTGTTAAGTCATTTGTGTGAAATAAATATAAACCAAGTTATCTTAAAGTTTAATATATAGATACACATTTACTATTTGACTTGTTGCCTTTTGAAATCTGTTTTGATAAAAGTGCCTTAATTCTCCAGGTTTAACAGAACAGCATTTGCAGTTATATTTCTAAGGCAGAGTCTCTCTCTAGTGGCCATCAGAAAACAGTTAAAGAGATTTAAATGCGAAGATCTTTTAAGCCCTTCTGAAGTATATACTATCAAGCAGTCCCCGTTATGGTCAGTTTTGTCATGTCAGTGTAATAAAAATGAATCACAAAGTTTTGTCTTCACCAATAAATGACAACATCGAGAAACACTGAATGCGTCTCCTCTCACTTGCACCTCCTGATCAGGGCTAGGACAATGACAAAGAAAACAGTTAAGCAGACCGTAGTTAACACCTTGTTTGCCATCAATGTTTATTAACCACAGTTTGGAAACTAAACACTCACAAAATATAGATATTTTTTCCTCCTCTCCAGGGATTAGCTACATGAGTTTTTTTGTTTGTTTTTCCTTAGCTTTACTCCTTACCTGTTGTTTATGTAACAGCTTGAATTACTGCTCCTCCCTCCTAGCCAGAAATGCAGATCAACCTTTGGGCTGTATGGAAGAGTAGTTGGAGACAGGGGTTTAATCACACTGTATATGTGAGTGAGAAGGCTTATGGGTAAACAGGGTGGAAAAGAGGCCAAATTTGTTGAACTTGATGGAAGTTTGGACACTGGTATCAGACAAGCCACGATATTGCACTAGAAGCAACTCCTTAGAGGAGAGTAAGGCTTGAAATGCATGAGGGAATTCTCATTCAATTCTCAAGGAAATTTCTCTGGAAATAATATAAACTTGTATTTCCATGTATCCAAGTTCAAAAATTATTCCAGGTCCTTGTTAACCCAATACAGGATCAACAGCTCTTCTGATGGCACTGAGGGAGCACAGTGTGGGAAGCTACAGTGATTTTTTTAGCCAGTTATTTGTGCAGATTGCGCAGCGACCTTCATGGTGCAGACAGTGATTTGAAGTTGCACTTGCACAACCTAAGCTGTAAATGCAGTGCCATCTTTCTGTGCAGGGACAGCCAAAAGGCAGATTCAGTGCCCTGCATAAATGCATTATTACTCCATAGCATTAATATACTTTAAAGATATTCACAAAATACATACAAATGATTGAAGATCTTTTGCAAGTAGAAAGAAATGAAAGACTAAATTATTCTTCGCAGAGTCTCTGCTCATCTCCACTGTGCCTCAAGTACATGCAGAGCTCTGACCCTTGATCCAGGAAGTTACAGTTATATTATGCATGTAAATAATTGTTAAAAGTAAAAACATTGTATTAGCTGCTAAAAGAAGCATGTTCTTAAGTATTTCACTAGACAGAGACTGACCCCTAGGCCTAGTAAAGCAAGGTCAGAGCGTGTTGGCAAGGCACTTTTTTTTTTAATCCCTCCCCCAAAGGTTTTGGAATGTTCCTATAAAAAACGTCACACACTTCACTGTGGAAATATAAGTTGATAATAATAACTTCAGCTTAACTGAAATAATTGATATTAGCACACACTTGTTTTCCATGGCTCTCAAAATATTCTAGGAAAATACAACTTGTGGCACTTGCCTTTGATAATGCTGTGAAGGAGTGTGACAATGTGACAGTGCATTAGAAAACAACATTTTTCTCATTTTTTTAACTAACAGAATTGAAGTCCAAAAAAGAATACAACATATTTTAGAAGTATTGTAGAAGTAAAAAATGTACATCCTATAACTGCTTGTTTCTATATTTGCATAAACTTGCATGTTATCTAGTAAAGACCCTACTTTTTAAATATACACAGCTCTGATAATTACAAAAAAACTGTGCCAGGGCTACCTCAGAAAGCAAGCTGATAATCATTGCAATTGCATGCGTTGTGTGGCTGCAGCTAATCTGACTGCAAGGAGATAAGCACAGACCTTGATGCAGGCCTCTACTTAGAATGTATTTCAACTGACAGCTCCATGAGCAAGAGGGAGGCTTTGAACTCATCGTCACATTAAGTGTTGTGGTTTTAATTGGGGTGGCTCTTTAGGGACAAGGGATATGACTGAATTAGAACTCATCACATATCAGTGGAACCAGAGGCTGTTACCTCTGATTACTAAGCAGAGCAGAAAAATTCCATCTTTGAGTCTTCCTATAGAAGTCAGTTATCCCTAATGCATTCTATTTCTAAGCCACTTGTGATGCTGTAATTAATTTTAGCTAGTCTGTATTTTGTAGAAAAGTGATTCTTGATTCTCTTACACTGGACCAAATGCTTTTTGCAAAGACTCTAAGTAGAACACAGCTTTTGAAAAGCTCTGTTAACAATTGACGTGTCTGGGACAGGTGAGTGAAGTAACAAGCAGTATAGTTACTCTTCAATCTGAATAAGTACAGAGACTTTCTGAGGTAGCCGTGAATGGAAAACAAAACAAAACATAAAAAGTAAAAGCATAGCACCATGTTTCATAAAATAGAGGCTTCAGAGAACTGGTTTCTCACGCCTCGTGGTAAAGTCAAATTCCCAGAGTTGACACTTGATTTTGGTAGAATTCTGGCCACCTTGATTCATTCATCAACCACACACAAAACAAGTTTATGTATTTATCTTTCCTCAAATCAGTGATGTCTAAACTCTTACACAGTAAACACATCTATTGAACTTTGCACTTTTATTCCTATAAGTTCTTCATGCACACTTGGCAACGGCTGACGCGTGTTCGAAGCTGTCCTGCTTTCAGAGTTTCTGAGGGAGGTGCACTGAGAAACTGCTGCGACTGCTCCACTGTCGTCAGCCAGAAGCTGTACTTGTTTGCAAAGTAATGGCACGATCCCCTGGCACCATTGCATTCAATGAATGGAGTGGCACGGAAATCCTCCAGGCAAGAGCCAGGTGAGACAAGGGATTGACCTCCACCTTCCGCCCCTGCTGCAGTGTGCTGAAATAAAAATGTATATTTAAACGCCTTCAAAGGAACAGAACAGGCAGTCATACAGGGAAGTCCTTGGGATCCTTTGTTGAAAGGAGGAAAACAAGGGAACCAAAATACACATGAGGTGGATTCAGGCTAGAGGTGAAGTACAGGACTGTACTTGGGTTACACAGAGCGCAGTGGAAAAAACAATTCATCAGAGATGGGGGATTAAGACCATGCTCAAGCTCAGTTAGTGTTTCTGCATTTAACAGTTGCAGAACAATGAACATCTTTCTTTGGCAGTACAGAACTACTGCTTCAACGTTACTGTTCAACTTGAACAGCACAAGTGAGAAGCTAAATGGCAATAAACTCAGCCTATAGCAGGTCAGCCAATGAAGAAACACATTAAGGCAAGAAGCTATAAGCGCTCTAGTTTCCTAAAAGCATCCGTTTCAATAGCCCAAATAAAGGAGAACTAGAAATGCTTAAAGTTGACTTTGCATAAAAAATAGTTTTCTTACCATAAGGAAAGAGTATCCAATCCAGAGGCTGCGCCAGCCAACAGGACACTGTGGGATGGTGATATCCTGGCTGTGCACTGCCACAGCCTGGGAAGGTGCTTCACACACCGAGCAACGACTGATGTACTGGGAGATCTGTATGCTCGCCACGGGCATCATGGGGATGGGAGCAGTGGTGGAGAGCCAGTAGGACTTGTCATTTCGGCTGGCGTAATAGCACACTTCGTTGATGTTGCAGTAAATAAAGGGCATGGTGCTGAAACGAGGCAAACAGGAGCCAGCAAAACCTGCAAGAATTGACAAAATGGTTGACCCAAGCACCTGGCAGACACTCAGGCTCATACACAGCAGGTGTGAATGGCAGAGCGTGGTACAAGCATGGTACACAAGTAAGATACTGCTTATGGTATAGATTCTGGTCAGGCAGACTTCCACCATGTCCTCCACAACTGCCTTTGGTACCAGTGAAGAATTTTCTTAAACAAGATTTTGGCCTACATTGTTTGTGCCCAGGAGAATTCTTCCAACTCACCAAGATCCTGGTTATGTGACTTTTCCTGCCCCTCCACGTACAATAAGCTGTAGCCATCCCAGAGCTTGTTCATTCCTATGGGACATGGTGGGATTTGCTCTGACTGGCTGTGTTTCACCAAAGTGTATCCAACGCCCACGCTCCGGCCAGGCATTCCTGGCAAACCAACGGAGCCCATCTTTCCAGCAACACCTAGAAAACAGAAGAGGAGTCATTGACTTCGTATTAGGCAGCATGGACATGAGCTGGCTCTGCACCTGGTTTTGGCAGTGCTGTCAATCTAAGTCAGTCCTATACAGTGAAGAGCTCAAGTTTTGATAGCTGTTACACAACCGATGAGACTTTTCTAATTCCAAACACAGTCATTTCACCCCCATTTCATAGGATCATAGAATCATTATGGTTTGAAAAGACCTTTAAGATCATCAAGTCCAACCATAGGCCCTTCAACACTCTGCCTATTAAACCATGTCACTAAGTGCCTCTTATCTACACATTTCTTAAATGCTGCCAGAGGCGGCGACTCCACTACTTCCAGGCTGCTGCCTGTTCCAATGCTTCACCACTCTTTCTACGTAGATTTTTTTCCTAATATCTAACCAATCTCATTTAAATTTGTCTTCCCCAATGCTAGTATCCAAGCAGTAGCTTCTATCTCAGAGCACAGCAATTCTGAGAATCTCAAGACACTAAACAAAGCCAAACCTAATAAATTCATTTTCACTATAGTGCTCTTGGTGGTGAAGCTTATTTGACAGGTTAAAATTTGTAAAACAAATCCATGTTAGGACCCAAATCTTCTCTCTCTCACCATGCCTTTCCTTTGCCATCCCACACTCATAGCCATGTTCACTGTGAACACAATGCTGCTCTTCAAGATGTCTCCCACATCCACAAAGCATTACCACCAGAAGATGTTCTGGATTGTACAGAACAAAAGATCATGTACATGCCCAGGTCTTCCTAAGATCATTACTTTGGTGCTGGACAGTGTCTCTGCAGAACCAGTGAGCAAACAGAATTCTACTGATTGCTTTTTTCATTTGTGCTCTCTAAATTATAAAATTACCTTCAAACCCCTGTGGTCCTGGAGCACCCAAAGGTCCCGGATCCCCAACGATGCCAGGTGATCCAGTTAAACCATCGTGTCCTTTCAAGCCAGATCTGCCTGGCAGACCTTTTGCACCTAAAGTTAAATACAATCATTACCATCATTGTCTCCTCATTCTAATGCCTTCACTGCTACTATCAGAAAAGGAATATGTTGTGAGCAGCCACTGAACAGCTGTATTTACATACAACAAACTCTATACAGGCAATGCACATGTTGTGACTGTCAATTAAATGATCAAGATGAAAATGAGATAAAGCTGAAAATGCAGCATTGAGGTCAGGGGAAAGCTACAGGGATGACTGTGAAACTCTTCTCACTTCTGCTTCACAAGAGTTTTGCCAGTGTCTGCTGCAAGCAGAAGAGAAGTGCCTACCTGCCTTATGTCCTGGTTAAGACTTGAAGTCACTCCTTTTGCTTGTTTTCACCATTCTATAAACTAGAAGATGGGCTTCAATGATATTCAGTCTTAATGTTACATAAAATTGGAGCCTCTAACTTGAACTATGCTCCACTTTTTCTTCAACCCAAAATTCAATTATGAGAATTTGGCTGACAAATCTTTGAAAAATCTCAGGGCAGGGAAGGATGCTAAAAATACAGAGGCCTAAATTTCAACGGGAGACCTCAGAAGGTACCTGGCTAGGAACATTTAAAATCCACTCAAGATTATCTTGATCTCAAACCAGAAAGGTTTGGTATGGGAAAAACAAGAATCATAGATAAAATTAGCGTTTGGAAATATGTGAGTAAATATTAAAAAAAAAAAAAAGATATGGTAGATTATATAGAAACAGTGTATATATATATATATATATACACACACACACACAGTTGCACAGGGTTGGATATTTGACAAGCAGTCAGTAATGTGGAAGGTTAGTATCAGTATAGAGAAACATGTGATTGGGAAACATATGAGTGTACATTCGCATTACAAAATGCTTTTGTAATGATTAAGCATTAAAAATAGTGTAAAAGGACACAATAAGGCTTCCCAGGCATCTTCTCTCTTCACAGTTTTCCACAGTGTCCGTGACCTCATTGCCTGGCTGGTGGTGTCTTTATTAATACTCCCTCATGTTTCACTCCCCGGGTCTTTATTCCCCGTAAGAACGGAAAGGCAGCACCAGCACAGCTCCCTTCACCATGCTGGGGATCAGAGTAGCATCTAGGGGGAAGGACTGATGCTGAGGGATTCTCTGTAGGAGTTTTCATGAATGTAAGAGAATATTAACATCTAGTAACTACCTAAGTTGCGTACCAGAAAAGGATTCACTGAGATTTATGGGGCCTAGTGGAACCTACTGCTGCAGGACTTGATCCTGTAACCACTGAAGTCTCTGGCAAAGCAAAATAAACTGCAGTGCTGCAAACTGAAGTTCTCAGCACTTCTCTGGTTACAGTATTTCATTGCCAATCCAAGTCATTCCGAGGTGAGTCACTTTTGGGACCACTCCATCTGCCTGTTCCTAAGCTGGTATCATAGCAGTTACAGTACTGGCTGCTGCTCCTAATTTAGAATACCTAATTAAAAACACTATGAAACTACAAGAAAATAATATTTATTAGAGTATGTTGGCTATATAACATGCTGGTTATATGCACTTTGATGAAATAATTTTCCATAATTAGAATTACCTGTAAACCTTCCTAGTAGATTTGATAAAGTAGCATTCCCCATGTAGAAATCCCCCAGCATTTCAGATGATCCAAATGAGGTGCTCTTTACCTGGTTTCCCAACTGGGCCCTGGAATCCAGGATCTCCATCAAAGCCAGGGACCCCATCGATCCCTGGCAAGCCAGGTAAGCCTGCAGGAGCTGTGATTTTCTCTGGCTGTGGGGTTATCCCTGGAGCTCCTGGCCGCCCAGGGAGACCTGCACAGTGTAAATGACAGCATAAGTACTCCCCAGAATACTCACAGCTTCAATTAAAATAATGACACAAAGGAGAAGTATGTTGAATTAAGATTACCTTAATACATCAGAACTAGGTATCTTTCTATAAGTGCTGTGTCCAGCTCTTATGAATTTATTTCAATCTCTAGGAATCCAAAATTTCCTCAGATAAGGCTACTAAGGGATATTCACCCCAGCATGAACCATTTGTACAGCTGTTCAGATCCTCTGGTACTTACCTCGACGACCCATTTCACCTTTCAGCCCAAGGTAACCAGGATCCCCCGGAGGTCCATCTTTACCTGGCATCCCCATAAGGCCAGGCTCACCCCTTACACCTGCAACAACACAGAAAAAGACCTCAGAGGCTGAGCATGGGGTCCTGATTCTGACCCACAAATAGGGCTCTCTGAGAAACAAAGTGATAGTGACAATAAGAACAGCATTTCAAGTGCAAAATGGAGGAACCATAACAGTTGCCAGACCACAACTGGACCCTTTCACGAGTACCTTTGAATCCAAATGCTCCAGGGAGCCCAACTGGACCAGGGGGGCCCATGTTGCCCTTAATGCCTTGTAAGCCAGGAACACCAGCAAAACCTGGATTGCCTGTGTCACCTTGATCAGAAGCTGGGCCTGGGGCCCCTCGTGGACCTGGAGGACCTGGGAGACCTAGATACAACAGCAATAATTAGCACAATCAGTTCCTGAGCAAAGCAAATGCTGCTGCTATCTCCCATCTCTCATTCTAGGTGACAGGCATCATTTGAGTTTCTGTATTTTCAAGATTGTCCTACTCTAATGGGAAGGAAATCAGGTCCGCACTTGCTTAAAGGTCCCAGAAACCTTTAAATGCTTCTGACCACACTCCCTTTGCTTCAAATTATTGACCTGAGCTCTGTGTTGCACTTGGTACCTAGCCTAAGATCTAGCTTCAGGCCAAGGAAAGTCCTAGAGTTCCAACCTCCTCTACAGGACTCTTTGGCAATGAATGAGCACTGAAGTCATTACAACAAATCTCTCCAACTATACTTGGCATCAAAATTAGGGCAGGTGCTCCCTATAAAACTCTGTCCAAAATGGCAGTAGAATCCAAATTCAGGCAAAATATGCTGGACCTAAGCATCTGTCTTCGTGCTTTAGTTTGTCTTAAAACTCACATTAACTGATACGAATGTGGATTACAGAGCTTTAATAACAGTCTTGAACCAAATCATGATTCAACAGGAGGAATAGAAACCAGATCCCCTGATGCCCAAGCCCTGATTCTAAAGCATCACAGATGATTAAAATGTCATTATTCATTGCCCAACCCTGAGCTCTTCAAAGAAAATACAGAAATCAACACAAATCCCCTATGTACTCCACCTTAAGATGTCTCTCCATACCTGAACTTCCATCAATTCCTGGGTGGCCTGCATCTCCAGGTCTCCCAGGTATATCAGAAGGAAGAGAAACTCCAGGTGTCCCTGGCAAGCCAGGTAATCCTATAGGACCAGGGGGACCTAGAACCAGAAATATAAAGTGAGTTCTGCAATAGTCTTGGAGATATGGACAGAACTGCTGGTGGCTGAGTGATATTTATATTGAAAATAATAAAGAGATTCAGACAACAAAAAGCTCTCTACTACCTAACAGGGAAAAAAGATACACAGAATACTACATTCTTCTGTCTGGGAGAAGTACTGACACTGTAAGAACTATATAGTCATCTGTTTCTCAGATTCACAGCTACATCAGTCATTAACATTTATCTGACCACCTCTGTGACTTCACGGGTGCTCTTTGGTACCTAGGCCAACTGGGCAACCCACTACCCTGATTTCCCAAGAGGCTTTCACAACATTGACATTTACCCATGTCTCCTGATGATCCTTTTGGTCCAGGGAATCCCAGAGCTCCTCTGCCAAAGCCTGGAGAACCCTCTTCACCCTTTGGACCTGGGAGACCTGCAGGACCCTTCAGTCCAGGTTCACTGAGACCTAATTACACATAGTTAAAGAAGGTAAGAAAGCCTATTTAAACTGCCTAATGGAAGTCAAAATCTTCTACAAATTGAGCTGAAATATGAAATTAATTATTCACCACTCCCTCTGTTGTTTTCAATAGAGCACCAAAAAGAATTCTTGTGCTACTCGGGTTGTGAACAGTAAATTAAAACAACCTGTAAGCTGGTGAGAGCCAGTATTCATCAACCCCACGCAGGAAAGCATGGAGAATCTCTACACTCTAAATCATTACCTTCTGAAAGACAATGTTCGAAATAAGAAAACACAGGTATCATGCCAATTTTACAAACCAAAATTATTTTGTCTAGTCAAAGACCATTCTTGATTTCTTTTTTTTTTGTACAGTAAGAAACTACCACTGTCATACATAAAAATCCTGTCATAAATTTTATGCTATTATAATTAAATCCAGAGTGGGTGAAATGAAGTAATTTTGTGAGGAATGCTGTTCTCACGATGGACCACTGCATGCATATCCCCCAGCCAAGACCCTTCTAACTACACATCTCTTTTACCTGGTGTTCCAGGAGACCCTTTTGTGCCTGGCAAGCCATTCAGACCATTTAAGCCCGGAAATCCAGGAAACCCTGAAGAAACATTGAGAACACTTACATAAGTGAACAAATAGGCAAATAATCTCATTAGGTGAAATGGCTAAGATATTTCATGCAGGCTACACCATGTGTTAGAAGCTTGCTGCACAGGGGAGCATAGTATGTAGCATCTTCCTTCACACGGGCCGATTCATGGAAACTCTTCCTCCTGGTCACACTGGTTTCACCCTCAGTGACCCCCCTCTAGTGACCCAAATCTAGTGCTAGCCTCTGCTGTTCCAAACATTCCTCTGCTCATTTCCAGCAGCTGGTGCCTGCACTAGCTGTGCCAAGAGATGAGCTGATTTCCCACGCACAGCTGGCCCACACAGTGTGCTGCCTGCCTCCTATGAAACACTTGGCCAAAATACTGCTTTTTTGACCCAAATTTTCCTCCCATGTGCAGGCTCCAGATATACCTTTGGGTCCTGCTGCTCCACGAGCTCCAGGGAATCCAGCAGATCCCGGCTGTCCTGGAGGCCCTGGGGGCCCAACAATTCCTCTCGGTCCAGCATTTCCAGGGATTCCTGAAAACAAGCAGCAAAGTGTCACTGTACACCCAGGCTGCAACAGCTCACAGCTCTGTCTTGCAGCTTCTGATTGACAGTGTACATCATCCACCAAGTGACAGACTGGAACATTTCACCTGCTGAATAATTATATCTACTGGTTTCCAAATAAAATATTACAATAGAATTTTTCACTGTTCCTTCAATTTTAATCTGCCTGCTAGCCACACCACTACACAAGGTGCTAGCAGCTGTCATTCTGGTTAGTTTGGGTTTAGTGTTTCAATTCAAACAAACTGAAGTGTTGAAAGAAGATTTCAGAGCAGTCTTGCTCACAGGCAGCTGCAGAGAAGTTGCTATTCCTTGTGTTAGGTCTTATTTTTTAGAGGAATTCCTTTGTGTTTGGAGGGCACAGAATTCACCAACAATTGACGCATAGGATTGAAAATGCAGTGCCAATCTTCTCTTTTGAGATTCAGTTGAGACAGGCTGAGCAGAGCTAATGAAATGACAAGGCTATTCCACAGCACGAACTGCAGGACTTAAGTGCCTGCTCCAGTACCTGCTGGTCCTTCTTGGCCAAGATCTCCTGGACTACCTTTGAGTCCATTCACTCCAGTGCTTCCTGGGTATCCTGGTTCACCTTTGGGCCCTTCTCTCCCTCTCTCTCCTGTAAAGATAAAAGTATACAGTATGCTAGAGAGAAACTGGAGGCAGGCCTGATGAGAAACTCTTTAATCTCACGTTGTGGACGTTTCCCAGACACCAAACACCACTGCCAGTGCCAAGTTCCTGGTCAAGAAGTGAAATGGGATCCAGTACTACAATTGAGCTGTTCTAAGACATGTTCCTTATCATCCAGATTTGTGGTGTCCAGAGTGCAGACACTTCAAATTCCACTTAAAGGACAGGACTAAAATGTTTCTATTCACAGAATAACCACCACCCTGAACTTGGCAATGCCATCCTAGCTTGATTCCTAGAATTCTGCATTCCTGAAGTGAACTATCAAGGGCTACTTCACCTGGGAAACCAGGGTCCCCTCGCTCTCCCTTTGCTCCAGCACTGCCAGGAACACCAACAGAATCTCCCCGGTCACCTAGGAAAAAAAAGTAATAATAAAGAAAGGAAGGAAAAGACCACCATTCCACAACTGATTGTGGAGTGCACCTTTCAGGGCAGCTCAGTAGCACACACTTTCACTGCACTCAGATCCATAGAGTAAACAAAGACAAAAGTAAATAATGTGCCAAGGTTAGAAATACTTTTAAATAGCAATGGATGAAAATGCACACAGGGTGTAATAAGACAAACATTTGCAGGTGATTTCACAGCATCCTGCCATTTGTACTTCTGATGCAAGCACATCTCAGAGAAGGTGCCTCTTGTACTGTTTGACATGTCTCACATCATGCTGTGGCCAAGATTTCAAAGGAAGATGGCACTTTAGGCACTTGCCTTAGGACCAGTCTCATCTGAATTAAAGACCTAGTAGGGAGACATCTATTTCTGAGCCAGTCACTGCAGAGCAATACAAATTTCTAGAGGACTACGTATTAGTTTTAGCCATAAATCTTAGGACTGTGTATAAAGTGCACAAAAACTGTGGAAGATTTCTTACCCTTTGGACCAGGAAGGCCCATAGTTCCTGGGAACCCAGGTGTTCCTATGATGCCATCTGAACCCTGAAATTAAAAACCCAAGACTAGATTTTGCTTATTGTTTCTCCTTGTCCCAAGCTTGGGTCATGTGAGAGAGCAGATAGCAAAGATGCAGAGAAGGTTAGCCAAACTGTCATTCATTAGTAAGAGACAAACAAAAGCAAATTCATTAGGAAGTTTTATAAGAAAAAAAAACTGCGAACTTCTGCTACTCTGATACAGAAGCACAGGATTTTCCTAAGCAAGTTTAGAGAGGGAGACATACGTACTCTCTCTCCAGGCATTCCTGGGAATCCTATGATGCCAGTCGTACCCTTCTGTCCCGGCAGGCCAAGATGTCCAGATGGACCAGGGAAACCTGGGTCGCCAGGAGAACCACTCTCTCTGCTTGGTAATCCGGTTGGACCAGGGAGACCAGGCTGTCCATGGCTGCCTGGGAAACCTTTGTCACCTGCGTAAATACATAAAAGAATATGATTTCACATCATAATACAGACATTTGGCTCATTTGACCAATTAACTTTGTACACAAAGCTCCTTTAAAGAGAAGGTAGAGATGGCATTAGCTCTGCAGCAAAAACATAAAACAAGAACTGTTTTCTCAAAACTCGGAGTTGCCATATGCAACTTGCTGGAATATGAATGATAGAACGGAAAACAGGCTCTGCCAAAATGATAGATCACATTTCATTGAGAGTAAGCACAGTTCCTGAATAGTTAATACTGGCAACTTATTACAACCATATTAAATACCTCTAGGTCCGGGAAATCCTCCAAGTCCAGCTAATCCAGGCTCCCCTTTGTCTCCTTTGAATTGCAGTGCCTGTTCTGAAGGCCCAAGAACAGGGAGGCCAGGGGGACCTACATCACCTCTGTCACCTGAAGAAATAAAGTCAGATTCAATAACATTGCCTAACGGAGAAAGAGTGTAACATTAAAAGCTGGCAAACAAAAAGAGAACTACTGAGAATCTTTCATGTCTCCAGATATCAGAGTCTCAGATTATCAACTGATGCCCAGCACCTTTGGGAACCAGGTCAAGGTATCTACAAGAAAACATTAAATATGTATACATTTCAAAAGGGCCTCCTAATCCCTCTGCTACACAGTCAGCAATTTTTCTTCCACTCTTTCTTACCTTTTTGACCTTGGAGTCCTAGGATCCCAGGGCTTCCTCTTCCTCCAGTTGTGCCAGTAGTTCCTTTAAACCCATTCACGCCAGGAACACCAGGCAGGCCTGGCATGCCAGGGAAACCGAGCAGGCCAGGAGATCCTTTCTCACCTGTACAGAAAGGATGAGAAACAAAACAGAAAATCAGTCTCTTCTAGTATTCTGCATACCCAACGAGCTGCCAGGGAGAGGCAAAACGGATCTGGAGACCCAGTCAAATCTGGGCAAAAAAAAATAACCCCCAAGGATGCAAGCACAGCACAGTCACTGTTGCTGGGAGCCTTCTCTCAATACTGTCAATCAGCACTTTTTATTTCACCATCAAGTGCGAGGTCCTGCTCCCACTGGAGTGCAAAACTCAATTTCCAAAAGAATGATATCCAGTTACACAGCTCTATTACTCTCCCCTGAAATTACACAAAATAACCAACTGTTGTATTAGGTGTTGAACGGCTGTCCATATTGTAAAGTTTTACTTCCCATCTGGTTCATACTACATTCCCTCCTGCCCATGATGTTCCCTTTACTTCATCACTTTCATTCACCATTACTCATTTCTTCAATACTCTAGTCTCACTATCTTGATTTTCATGTTCTTTTGGCTGTCATAAGGACAGCCACAATCCTGATCTGGCAGTTAAATCCATTATTGATAATCCACACTCAGTAGTAAAACAAAGGCACTCCAACTAGTGTTGGGACTTTGTCACTTCTAACAAGCCGGGACTAAAATCTATGCTGTTACTTCTTATGGGCATGATAAGATTTCTTATGGGCATGACAATGTATTTTCCTAATGGATACGGATACTCATACCTTTTGGCCCAGAGAACCCCGGACGTCCATCTTGACCAAAAGCTCCAGGTCGTCCTGAGAATCCTTGTTCCCCAGGAGATCCCGGAGCACCATCGGGACCTGGGAAGCCTTTCATCCCAGCAGGGCCTTGTGGACCTGTATCTCCAGCCAGTCCTTTGACTCCAGGAAGTCCTGAATCAATATAAGCAAGAACTTAATAGACCATATCAAACAAACACTGGGAGGCTTTTGTGGACTTTTTTTTTCTCCCCAAACTCTTTAAGCACAGCATTGTTTTTAATATGACAGATGGACTGTAAGGCACATGCAGCCTACTAAGGCATAAAGTTTAGAACTGCAAAAGCATTAGTCAACTAATAATAAAATACCTATGAGGAGTGTTACTGCCTACATCACTACACAAATGGCAAGAGTGAAACCCCTTATGATGATGCATTTTTATCTCCTTTACCAGATACTTAGGTGTAGAGAACCATGTCTTACCTTTAACATCCAGGCAGACAAACCAGGATGGGAAGAATCATTAATGCCAACTTCCACTACCTACCACCTCCTCTGGGGGAACCAGAGAGATCATGAGAGGCGTGTTTTTTTGGTGGTTTTTTTGTTTGTTTGTTTGTTTGTTTTCATAAGTTTCTTTTCCACCTCTGTAGTTAAAACATTTCTCAAAAGCAAATTGCTTAGTAAGGGAGCAACCTTCTGATTGTGCTGTCACAAAACCAACACCACGTGTATTCAGTTTTTTCCCTGAAGGATTCAAAACATATCCAGGTGCAATTGTAACTGTTTAAATAAATTTTAACTAAATGCTCAAACCATTGGAAATAGAACGCTCATATCCAAAGTGAGGAAGAGAAGAAGAACACATGCCAGAAGCCACCGGCTATATCAGTTGTACTGAATATATGAGTTTTGTTGTAACCAAGACATTTTAAGCTATACTTCACAGTATTTTTTTTTCAAGTACAAGGTGAAATAGTTGTTTTATTTAAGAAGAAAAAGAAAATAAGTATACTTAAAATGTACACATTTTAAGGATTTCCTTCTGGGCGTCAGACTTTGATACCTTCTGAGCATTCTCATTACAATGGTTCCTTGCCTTCTAATTTGATTAGAAACAATAAGGGGTATCACCTACAGTCAATGCAATTCTTGTAGCATTGAAAGATAGGTTGTTAGTCCATGAGCTTTTATGCTACACTGCATTTTCTCACCTTGACAGCCTATGTGAAGAACCCATAACCAAACAGTGTGACATCAGAAATGGAGAGTTGATGATAAATGGAATAGAAACATGGCGGAGGAAAAAACAGATAAAATATGTAAACAGAAAGAACAAGGATACAAAAGAAATTAATGATTTAGAGAGAATATAGATGCAAAAATCTTAGTCTTTTGGAGTTTATCATCCTGGCAATTGAAGGTTTTTAAAAACAGTTGAAGGGAAAGACATATATCTCATGCAATCCAAAACTGTAAAACAACAGAGAAGCAAAAGACATATTAACACTAAAAGTGTTAAGATATTCGTTCCATGGTGTTCATCTCAAATGGGGGTAGTGCTTTCATTTATTTGTTTAATTTATGTTGTCACTGTGTTCCAGAACGGTATTTCTGTCAAAGGGAAGGGGTTATTTCATGAACCATGATTCACTAATTCCCAAGTCTCTCCTTGCTTGGTTCTGAAGACTTGTATAAATTGCTGTCACATAACACTTTACCCCTAATCTATCATTTGTTTATTTTCTCCATGAAGAGAAAGGGAGTAATTTTCCCTTCACCCTCATGGCTGTAGAAGACAGAATAAAAAGTTTGTGTTGAGAAAGTCAGTAGTTATTTCAATCTGCCAAAGCTATATTTCAGTCTCATACATTAGAAATTAATTATCCTGACAATGGGAAAGGAAGATTTATCAACCATACAACCAGTATGTAAAAACAGAAAAGTTAATAATATCAAGACATCTAGGATGCTTTCTCCTGTCTTTCTACTGTACTTATTATAGTCCAAACGCATCATTTCTGGGCAGAAGTCTTAACAAGAGGAGGACAACGGCCCAGATTCTGCACTCAATTATCCCTAAGCAGGGGCAGGAACTCCCTCCTTGCAACTGGCAGATCTCTCCTGCACTTCCTCAACATTGCAGTGTTCAGCTCAACTACTTGTATTTGTATGAAGAAATTACATACCTGGTGCTCCTACAAGGCCAACCGCTCCCATGGGTCCTGGTTTTCCCTTAATGCCAAAAGGACCTCCAGGTCCGGGAGGCCCCCGCAGTCCTGGGATGCCTGTATATCCTGGATTACCCTGTTCACCTTTAATGCCCAGGAGGCCTGGTCTCCCATCTGCACCTGGGAATGGAGAAGTAGGAGGTTACAGAACAAGTAAACCAAAATTGTTCCTGCTAATTGAAAAGTTCATTTTAATACAAGTCTTTAAGTTGCATTTAATTCTATGAGAAAGTCACCAAATCCCTACCTGTAAGCTGCTTAAAAGACTGCTAAGACAGTATGTTAAAAAGAAGGGAAAGGAAAAACAGTTTGATATTTCCAGAAATACACAGTATTAGAGCTTACCTTTTGGTCCTGGAAATCCATGATCCCCAGGCAGCCCTTTATCACCCGGGAATCCAGGTCTACCAGGTTCTCCACGAGCTCCACTCTCAGCACCGAACACCTCTCCAGGAGCTCCTTTATTTCCAGCTAAGCCTGGAGCACCCATCTTGCCAGGCAATCCATCCGTCCCATCCAGTCCTGGAAGTCCGTGTGACCCCTGCTCTCCTCGAGGCCCAGGGAAGCCTTAGAGAGAAAAAGAGTAAATGTTACTCAGCAAAAGGATGGGATATCTGTTTTCAGTAACATCTGTAACAAAAGCAACTTTTTTTTACTATCTCCTTGCAAGAAAAAAAAAATGGGGAACTGCAAAATGTTTCTGTTTTGAACAATAAACTGGAGACAGAAAGTGATGAAACAGTTTAAAACAAAATATCAATTCAAAATACTTAAAAAAATAGTATAGTAGCATCTTGGAGCTGCAACTACAAGCCTCAGCTTGTACTTGTAGTACAAACTTCAGCACCGGGTTTCACTAGATGGCAGATTGGGCAAAAAGGAAACAAAGGATGGACATTTCAGGGTACAGGTAGACCTTATGTCACTAGCATCAAAGCTGCAAAGACATTATGTTTGTCACACTTTTCTTACTCTGTCCTCTATGTCAGACAACACTGTAGGGCAGAAAACACTTGCAGCCCTGGAATGTATTGATATCAATCAGACAACAAAATGAACTCCAGTAAATCCCCTCTCACCTGGTCCCCCTTGCAAGCCTATTACTCCTGGAGATCCTAGCTGTCCTTTTGATCCAGGTAATCCAGGCTGTCCTGGAATGCCAGGAAAGCCTTTGCTGCCTTTGGAACCTGAGGATAAAAATAGTATTAATCAATGAATAATGGCAGACACAAATATAGCACCGTAAAGCAAGGTCAGATCATCCCTTGATGAAAAACTCACTGGAGGTTCGAACTTAAGCTAATTAACATCTTAAATCCACGATCGTTTCATCAGCTACATGAACACAAAGGAAAGGGTTTGTGTTGACAAGCTACTTGGAAAGGAAAAACCGCGACAGTCATGGTTCTCCACAGGGTTGAATCCCAGCCCCTGTAAAAAGAAAGAATCCTCTTCTGTCAGTGAACTCAGGGAAACATATATCACTCAGAGGGGATTAATATGCAGATATTCCCTTCTTTGAGGAAGAGATGTTTCTTGGCAGTGAGTCAATGCATTACAGTTTGTCTGCATACCTGGCAATCCTGGAAAGCCGGGAGTCCCGGGGGAACCATATGCTCCAGGAACTACACAGGGCAAGGTGATACCTAGAAGACAGATTGCACACACTCCCTTCAGAGAGACAATCAGAGTGGGAACACCTCATATCCAGAGCTTCTTTTACAGAACAGATCCAAAATAACTGTGGACGAACATACGCATTTGAAACCCTGCTGACATCTCAAATAGTTTGATTTTAAAGAAATATATAAAACACAGTGAGCCTGGTGATTTTCTAATCTCAGCCTTTCGACTTTCAGTGCACTCCTCAAAATATCTAGAGTTCTCATGCACAGGGCAGTTTAATTCCACTTATCTTACAATGCAATCCAGATTTAACAGATATAGCAAGAGACAGTTTAAGAAGCAACGATGTAAGCATTCCTAGCTATGAACTAGCAAAGCTTTTATCATTTATCATGTGACTTGGATTGGAAAAAAAGCTTATGTAGCCTATTCCAAAGGCATGTTAATGCCAGCTGTCTCCTTGCCTCCTTACAAAACCCAGTGTGACACTGATGTGAGGTAACATGCCATCCAGCATGTCTGTACAGCCTTCCCACTGTTATTCTGGCCTAGCTCTCACCTCTCTCTGAGTTTAAGATTCCTCTTCCAATCTCCTCATACAGCAGTGGTTTTTAATCTCCAAGATTTTTGAATGCAGAACCATCAATTTATAAGCGGGTAAATACATGCAACAATATTATGCCTGCTGTTACTGACAGAAATAGAAATCTAGAACACTGATTTGTCACAGACTGGAAAATGTACTGAAATAGAGCAGTAACCGCAAAGCAAAGATATTACTGTCAGTAAAATTATCTTTAAAAATCCAACACTGAGAGATCAAGCGACTGAGACGCAGTTCTAAATCTTTTAATTTCAGTAAGAATAGTTCTTAAAACTAATTCAGAAGTCCCAAATACTAGTGAGTGACTGTTTTTAACTTGACAGCGAAGTGAGCTGTGTTTTGAAAACTTGGTTTTAACTGTATTTCTAATTACTTTTAAAGTAGTTCTCCAGCAATAGCCTGGAAGCGTAGCTTCCTCCAAAACTGTTAGTATATGAGTAGTCCACTCAAATATCTGTTGTTTATTATCTGCATTCTCATGACCAGGACAATCTGAAAAAGTAGGGACTACTGTGTGAGGTCTGACCAGTCCATAGAGCAGTTTTAGTTAATTTAGGGGGTCATCTAATCCAAACTTTTGGCCTGGCTACAAACACAACATGCTGAGTGTAATTTTACTTGTAGCAGCTTTGAACCTTTTAAAAATAAAAGCAGATCTAGCAACACCCACCTGGAGGGCCAGGAAGACCTGGTTGCCCTGGAAAGCCATCTGCTCCTGGGTCACCTGGTGGTCCACGAGTTCCGCTAGGACCTGGATATCCAACGCCAGGAGAACCAATCTCTCCATGATGGCCCTTGGAGCCAGGTAATCCTGGCAGTCCTTTTTCACCTGGGAAACCTAGGCCACCATCACCCTGTACACAGCAAAAAATAAAAAAATGCAGCTGAAAATCAGAGAGGTGGAAAGAATGTACACCACATTGTAACAAATATGTGGGTTTGGATGGTTTTGGATGTGCCTAGGAAGGTGGAAGGAAACCACTGTAAAACATCCATCACTATTTCAAAATGCAGGAAAACCTAGTTACTATTAGAAACAATACTTCATGTTGTATTGTTGTATCAGACAAAATATAAGCATTATATACTCTGAAAATTATATATTTTCTTTTAAACTGAAAAGATTCTAATGTGCTTTTTCTGGTTCAAGATTTGACACTCAATTATGCCTAACAGTGGCTTTTTCTTTAGAACCAAATGTAAAGCAGTGATAATGCCTGCTCCACTAGTGTGAGTTTATCTTTTGACTGAGTAAAGAGAGGCAAATGAATGCCAGTTATTAATCTTGACCAAAACAAATTTCTGTTCAGGGAACATGAACTTTCAAAATAGATTTTCTTTAACATGGTGTCTTGCTCAGCACTACTTAGCTGCCAGTATGTGTAAATGCTACATTAACCATCCTGATGAGTATTTAAAATTCAACCATGTACTTTCTCCATCAGCTGTACTTTTGTTTTTGTGCAACAACCTGTAGAAAGCAGCAGATTTTGCTGGAGATCCCCTGGAATTCAGAAATACGTTACAGAGTGCATAGAAGCTGTGCTATACACAAGCTGCAAAACTCTGTTTGAACAAGAGCAAAGAAAATATCATACCCTAGGCCATAAGCAATTCACATTCTATCCTTATTAGCACTGAGGTCTTCCATCACTGCTAAAGAATTACTGCTGCCATAAAAATAATTTCTAAAGACAAGAACTGTTAGTATTCTGAGGCCAGAGAGAGCACTGGAAATTTTAGGACCCTGGTCTTATACTCTACATTTTCAATTCTTTGTGCAAACCATTACAATAATTGCCTTAGTTTTGATAAAGTTGATGGGATATTACTGTCTTATGAGATGATGGTGGTTGCCTCATACTGGAAGCTTTCTTGATATATCACTCTGGCCTGCCATGTGTTTTTACATTCCTGCCATCAGGTCTTCTCTTAGCTAGCTATCATATCCAAAAAGTATTTTTACCCACTTAGATACTAACAAAAGGGCTAACGAAGACTATGAAGTCAGGCCTTTCTATTGTTTGTGCTCCTTACTGCAATTCTGAAGCACTCCAACTTCTGTTGGAGAATTAATCTGAACTTACTGGAGGGCCTGGAGGACCTGGCAACCCTGGAAGTCCATCCCTGCCAGGAGTTCCTGGGATGCCTGAGGGTCCTCTGGGTGCTGTTGCACCACGGTCCCCACGAGCACCTCTGCCTGTTGCATAGGACGGCTCCCCTTTTTCTCCCTTAGGGCCTGGAAGACCTTGCTGACCAGCTGAAGCCTACAGGACAAACGAGGAAAAAAATAAACAAAACACACAGGCATATGAACATACAGCTAGAAAGAATCTACAAAAAGTTTCCTTTTATATGTATTCACTAAAAAAGAAAAAGAAATCTAATTATTTCCAGATGCTTCCATCAAATCACTACAGTTGTATAACAGCAAGCCAAACACTGGTATATAGAACTATACTAAGAGCAGTCTTTGAGGGCATTTGGCAGCTCAAGATACAGCAAGGCCCAAGTATTTAACCTTCTTGCCTACTGTTCAGTGTGCCACAGTTGCTGATAAAGATGCTGATAAGGATGCTACTTTTCCCTCTCTTGCTTAATATGCAGTTCTCAGAACTTTAGAACCATTTCTCTAGTCTTGAATAGGTGGTAATTTCTCTACTTTTAGTTTCTTTTCATAAATCAATTTCTTTTTTTTTTTTTTTTTTTTTGCCCCCCCCCCCTTTTCTTTCTTAACCAAAGAAAGTAGAAGAAAACATGCAAAACATTTGTTCTGGTTTGAAAGTGATCAACAGCAACAAACAGCACATGAGCACTGCTCACTCAGCCCATGACAACCAGTGTAGATGCTGCCTTCCTTACCGGGGGGCCTGGCAGCCCTGGAGCCCCCGCAGTGCCTGGGTCTCCTCTGATGCCTTTAATCCCAGGCACACCAAGGCTTCCTGGTGCACCTGGTAGACCTGAGATGCCTTTTTGACCAGCTGTAGCTCCTCCATCACAAGCACAATCACCTGCATCTCCTGGAAAATATAGCAAAAACTCCAAATGTAGTTTCCTTGGTACAAAGACTCTTTTCAGCTTCAAGAGATCCAAAATCAGTATTTCGCTTTATTGGGATATACACATTCTGGTTTGCAATGATTTTGTGCCCCCTGTGCTCAGGCAATGCAGGTGGCAAACAAGCAGAGCTCAGGTTTTGTCCAGGTTTTGTCATTGTTTTTCTATACAATGCTTAGTAGCACATTACAATGTGCAGCACGATCCTCAACACAGTATCACACTCTGCTAGTTTTCTTGAACTCTTCCCAAAGGTTCAGACTCTGCTAAGAACAGATGGTTTTATATCAGAGAAAGCAAATCCATACTCCCACTCACAGCAGGTTACAATGACCTTCAGCTGCATATTGTTACATTTCCTGGAATAGTAAATGAGCATGGATCCAAACAATCACAAAGCACAGTGAATCTCCATAGATCTTGCTTCTTGCTGCTAATTCTGTCACATGCTAAAACCAAAATTATCATTTTTAGCATCGAGAAGAATAAAGTCTCTCTGTCATTTCCAGCCTACATTACTAAAAGCAAAGCAGGGCATCAGATTTTTTTTTTACATCTCACTATGCCTTAATGGCTTTACAAGAAAAATGTTTAACTGTCTCAGTACAGTATGTTTATCTGTGTATTAGTCTGAACAGGAAGGAGAAAATAGGATTCTGCGAGCAGTGCTGAGTGCTACTATCTCTAAATTATAACAGCCGTCAATCCCTTTAACCCATGTCGTAGTGTATGTGATTTATTATAAATACATTTCCACTTCATTCCTTAGTATACTAACTACCTGTAAATATTTTTCTGAGGCTCAATGATTGCTTAAAGGCTCTCTCAAAGTAAGAGTCAATTTACCTTTGTACCCCTTTGGACCAAAAGCTCCTGGTGGCCCTCTCTGTCCAGGCTCCCCTGGTGTCCCAGGCCTTCCATCCAAGATAGCACCTGGGAGGTATGAAGGGCCTATATGTGAAAAGAGCAGAAACAAACAGCATAAGAAAGGGTTTTTTTCAAGCTTATTAACTACTTACAATACAGAATCAGCTATGCAACTGTCAGAAATGGCCCTGGATCAGACCAAGGCTAGGTAAGTTACATGAGCAGATGAATTTTCACTGCTCTGCCACTGCACTTATTTCTAATACTTAACGGCTGGCCAAAGAACTATGCAAATGCATAAAGAAGGACAAATGGCTTAGTTCACAGCCTGTCCCCAATGCACTGGTAGGCAGAAGAGCAGAGGTACATTCACAGCTCTGGAAAAAGCTGAGACCCACATGCATGGGCACTTCTCTAGAAAGAAGCTGAGAAAGGGATGTGGTTGCCCATTTTGCTGGTATAGGAGTTACCACATATGCAGATACCATGGTAGGAAGTCATGCCCATGGCCACCTGCCTTCCACAGAGTTCTCAACATTGCATTAAGTTACTGTATTTCAGAAAATGGACTAAATGGCAAACTGGATAAGGGGACCTGATCAGTGTGTATAAATACCTCAAGGGAGGCAGTGAGGAGGAGGGGGGCGGCCTCTTTTCAGTGGTGGGCAGGGATAGGACTAGAGGAAATGTCTTCAAACTGAAGCATCGGAAGTTCCACAGGAACTTAAGGAAGCATTTCTTCACTGTGAGGGTGACAAAGCACTGGAACAGGCTGCCCAGAGAGGTTGTGGAATCTCCTTCTTTGGAGATCTTTAAAACCCGCTTGGATGCAGCTTGGATGTGCCATGTGCTCTAGGTGACCCTGCGTGTGCAGGGGGTTGGACTCAATGACCTCTGAGGTCCCTTCCAACCTTAAGGATTCTATGATTCTATGACTTCCCCCTTCCCTTCTCTATATGTCTTTATATGCTGGTAAATGCAATGAAACGTGAAACAGGGCAGATATAGCAGAGAGAAATGATGTAAAATAATCCGTAACTACTAATACTGAAAGAGCTTCCCCAGTGCAACACTGACTGTCGACCAGCAGCAGTCCGATCTTCCACTAAAACAAACTGCAGCCAAAAATAGCTGCAAGAGCCATAGGGACCCCATGAAAGAACATGCGAGATTTGACTGGTGAACAGCTCTTGATAAAAAAACACTTTCTTCTCAATGGAAAATCACTTAACAAGTCCATGTTCATCGGCTCCATTACTGCAGTGTGGCATGATTTTGAAAATTTGCCTCTTAAGAATGAGACAGGCTGAACTCAGTTCATGGCAGATTGCTAAAACACAGCGTTTGTGCAAAATTAATTGCTTTACATTTATAATTAATTTTCTGAGGAAAACAAAACAATGCATTGTTGAAGCCAACTTGGTACACAAAATATTGCTGTTATTGGTTCTTCTAAGGTCATTTACCCCAGGCACTCATAAGGGCAGGATCTCTTTTTAATCTAAGATATGATATCATGGCAAGCTCCACTCAACTTTCCTCCCATGACCCTGTATGCTTTATTATATAAACTTTTTTTCCCCTTCAACTGTTATATATTTGCTGGGAGTGAACATCTGAGTTGTCTCAGTTTTTCATCCTATTAAAACAGATAACGATGGATAATGGGAGATGTCTGAGGATACCAGTGTTGGGTTAGTTTATTAAATTCCTTTAGGTGCATGGCAATCTATCATTCCCTGGGAGAAATTAAATTACTATGTTTTCATGAATACATCCTCCTTACAGACCACCTACTTAGATGATTGCTTGTTAATAAATAAAATAATAATAATTGAACAGGCAGAACTGGTACTTCATTTGGAAGAAACAGAGATGCAGGCCACTAAGTAGATATAAATATGAAATACCAAGTTTGATTGGCAATATTAGTCTAGTATTTAGGAGATTAGTCCACTACTTCCAAGTTCTCTGTGTCACAAATCAAGTCTACACAACTTGTGCTCTGTGACGCAGGTCACCTTTTTAACAGGGTTAGTTCTGTTTTCTTACTTCAGAGGAGTATCTGCTGTTATATATACATGGTTAAGACTTAGACTTACTCATAACCACAATGGGGGATGAGTTAAGCCTTTAATATAAATAGATGAATAATCCTCACTGGCAAAGAAATAATAAGTGATTATTTGTATGGTTTTACCCGGAAACTCATGTAAAAATATATACAAAAATATACATACGTGATGGACCTGGCAATCCTGGTGCTCCTGGCAGGCCTGGTAAGCCAGCTCTGCCTGGACTGCCTGGTAATCCAATCGTCGCTCTTCCAGGATCTCCTATTTCACCCTTAACACCTGGAATACCTGGAGATCCTCCAGGGCCCATTGCATCTAGACAACAAGGACACAATAAGCAGCCCTCCAGTAGCAAGTGTTAGGTCTCATGTTAGGTCTGTGACCTAAACTGTAACCATGTTAGCACAGGACAATTTCTAATCACATACAGAAGTTCACATTTCTAATCACATACAGAAGAGAACTTACTAATCAAACCCACCATTCTGCTCTCAACTGCACACATGCTGCCTTCACAGGGTAAGTATTTAAATCCTGATCACCTCTGAGCAAATTAATTTCCCTAGCAATTCTTAGAGTCTGGATTACTAGGATGGAGGCCAGGATTTCACAGACGACATTTGAGTGTAATAGACTCTTTTAAGTGAGACTTCTGATGGGACAAACCATGTATAGTGGTTTTATCTAGCCAATCTGTTAGCTCTATCTGCATTGAATGACTAGTGTAAGAAATCATTTTAAAAAAATCAAAACCAATTTTTATTATTTAGGAAGTTCCATTTCCAGGAAAGGTTTTGTCAATCTACTCAAAAAAACACCCTTGTGTATACACCAGTACACTAAATAACCACACCTGAAGTCCTAAGACGGGCTCTAATCATTGTGGGACTAATCCTGCTCCCATTCAAGCCAGTCATTCCGTCCCTGTGTCTCTCACATAGACGGCAAATCAGCTCTCTGAAGAAGAGAGACACTAACTCCAATAACGATAAATCTTCAGCATATCAAGGCTGCCATCTGAAGTTTTATCAGCAACAAACACACAGAAAACTGCCTGTTCGGGACACTGCTAACAGATGCTTTACCTTGTTCCAGGCCTGGAAAACCTGGAGCTCCTGGAAGGCCTGGTAATCCACTGATTCCTTCATCTCCTGGAGGGCCAGGAATTCCTGGAGTTCCAGGGTCACCTGGAGCACCTATTAGTCAAATACAGAAAAACAAGGGGGGAAAAAAAACCCACATGATAAATTCTGCTGACAGACAGTTCAGTCAACCATCTCCAGTGGCCACTGGTCTCAGGGACAACAAAAGCTGCAAAATCCACTAGCAGTGAACCTGCTACCGTTAGTAACGACAGGAAAACTCCCTCCCGACCTGCTAAACATTCTTTCAAGCTTGACTGCATGTGAAGGAGGAAGAGGAGAGAGGACATACAATGTGTCTACTCAGGTTCAGAGACTCTTCCCATTCAGGCCTGACTCAGCAGAGGCATTAAGCTCTTTTTCTCAACAATATTACTACTACACAGAATGACAAACATTAAGAGGAGGACATTCAGATTACCCATTTCCAAGTGACAAAAGGAAGCTGTTTTTTCTTAGTAAAGATAAGACACACAGGTGCCACATATTCCCCATGTTCATCTACAGTCAGTCCTCGGGCATTAAACATGTCATTCTGCCTGGAAACATATTCTGCAAACTGAAAATGAAAGGTTTATTGCAAGCCTGAAGTTGTATCTATATGCTAACAGTACAGAACTGAAAAGAAGTAGAACAACGGATGGGTTATACCCAATTCACAGTGTGGAAAAGCGGTAAAATATAAGAAAACTTGAATGAGAAAAGGTGCTTTAAAAATAGTTTCAAAACAAAGTGGAAATGAATACCTGAAATGACTACTCCTTCCCTGTCAATAACGATAGGAGGGCCTGGGGGACCAATGTCACCTATTTCACCCTGTAGAAGAAAACAGATTCACAGACCAATAGATCTCAAAGTTGGTGAGGAAGGGGAGGATTGCTTGCCATGAAAGCAGATGTTTGTGATAGCAATGTCTGTTGTCATTCACCGACATAAGCATCATTCCTTGTGTCAGTGTAGGATTCACTTTCTTCTTTAGCTATTCACAATCATCTACAATCATAACTATCAGCTCTTACTATAAGCTGAAACTAATGGCTGATCAACAGAGTATTTGCTATTATCTGTTTTTTGAACTCATCCTTTTGCTTCCACAGGAAGCATAAACATGTGCACACTATGATTACAGGAGACCAGCTATCATATTACGATATTGATCCACATCAGGTAGATAATTTTTGTTCATCTCGTGCTAAAAGTAGAAGAGTTACTACAAACACACACATTCTTTAAGCATTCAACAATGCAGTTATCTAATACCTTTAAGTCCTGAATTTTAATAACAGGGGCTTTCAGAGAATTGCTGGATTCCTCCATAAACTCAATCATATGTAAGAAGTGAGTTGTGACAAATTGCAGTATCATTTCTGCCTCTCAAATACAGAATCAAATTCTTTGACAGAAGTGCAAAATCTGATTTTTGTCAAAATCCCTATCAAATTTTTATTATAAACACTATGCAATCTGCTGAGGGAGTTATCATTTTATTTCTTCTTCCAGGTATACTGCTCTATGCATAAACCAGGAATACTTTTTCCTTGTGCAGTTTCCAAAAAGGTCTGTCTGCACTTGCATTTCTTATGCCTGCCAACCATAGACTGGTCTCAGTGGCAGATTACAAGAGCTTTTCACAGCAAAGTATTACTCAACTATTTTGGCCAATGATCACTCAATTTCCAGGTGGCTGGCAAACCAAGTTCTTAGATATCCAAAAATGGCTGTTTTGCATTGCATATCTCCAGCATGAGGAATATGGCTATGGATTGGACTCATTCTTGCATATCTCTCTTATGAGGAATAGGGAGATGAGTTGGACCCATTCTTTTCAGACTTGTTAATACTTGAAAAGCTGTGATACAAGACCTCAGGTAGTCTTAGCAATTATCTTCCACATCCACCTAGTTTCATCTACTACTGCCTCACTTCTCCAGTAAATATGGTGTTGGTGTAAGGATAAAGACAGGAGGGCCTACATACAAAATCCCAAGTCATGAAATTACATGATAGAATGTTGCAAAGGCATTAAAATATCTGTGTTCACAATTCAGTAACCATTCATATTTATCCCTAACAAGACAGCCAATGAGGAGTTGAAAAACACACAAAAATACAGTGATAGAGAGGTTAAAAAAAAAAAAGAAATTTGATTCGGAGTAATGACACATTGGAATGTCATTACAAAAGCAGTGCTTTAGCATTATCATACGAGAAGTTACCTTCATGCCTTCTACTCCATCATGTCCAGGGTAGCCTGGAACACCTGGATGACCCTGCAAAGTCACACATAAGAGCACTGTTACACAGTGAAACAACAGGACAGGGGTGCTACTTGTTAGCAGAGACATTTACGGTGCCTGAACTTGAACTTCAGACACAATTCACTGTGCTGTGAAACACATGCCAAAGAAATAGAGAAAACTTCAGACATAGATTTGTCAGCGCTCTTTTAATTTGCAAAATACTTGAGGTCCTTTAGGCTTCTCTTTGTGCTATAAAAAGAGAGAACTTACAAACAGGTATAAGGGCATGTACTTTAGGAGGGCATCTCAGAGCTTTCAGAATTGCAGGTGCTTGAGGAGTGAGGAATTTCATACGCTACTCTCCTTGCCCCTCAAACCTTCCCCTTCATTCTTCCCTCCTGCAACAAAACACTGGCACCCAAACATCCAAAATTATGCTATGAGATCCTAACCTCCAGCTATTCATTTACTCAGTAGCATTCCCAGGGCCATCACAAACCTCAAGTGTGTGACTGGAAACCCACACTGAAGTAAACTTGTTCTCTACTGAGTAATACGTTGAACCTGGTCGAGTATGAACTGTAAGACCTGCGGCCACTGCAGACAAAACAGGATATTCCACAAGTTTTGCAGCAGGAAGCCTTATTATTAAACTTTTTGTATATAGCTGACTTTCTAGGTAGTTTTCACTAGTTTTTCAGGGCAGGTGTACTTGTGAACCAGAGAAGAGAACTTAGAACCACTAGGTAAATAAGTCAGTAGGTCTTAAGCAGTTAGATGACTTCTGTAATTGTTAGAAGCACAGTCAAATTCAAAAGAGCGTTTTACCTTTCTCCCTGGAATCCCAACAGATCCATCCAGCCCCAGCAATCCCTAAAATTAAAATAAAATATTACTTAACTTTCAGAGGTTCCACCGTAGTCCACTTATCTTTTACCAGGTCCAAAAGAGTCAAATAGCAGAAGTTTCAAAGGGAGATGCTGCCATTGATTTTATATATGCTACAAACACTAGCAATCATCATTGAAAGAATTCCAAAGCAACTGATAAAATACCTCATATCTTCTTTAGTCATTGCTTTGCTAATTAAGCATTTTAAGCAAATCTTGGTGTCTTACCTTTCTGGAAAGTTAGGTAGGTAGTTTCTAAGTATAAAGCCATGAAACTAAATAGCAGGCAAATATTTTCTATCTTGACTATTTGCAGTGCACACGCTAAACAGAATGCCTTGGTTGCCCTTGTGCATATGAGCATCAGGTTTCTGCAGAGTCATTATGGTCTGAAGAATCCCTCCATGACTGGTGTGTAATTGAACATGCTGTTAACTTCCACCCTCACTGCTCAGTTGGTCTACATTACCAGTTTGCCTGTTTCTTTTCCAAACACCTACCTGTGTCTTCTCCTGGCCAGCTGTGACAGTAAGAGCTCTCTAAAAGCCCCTGCAAAGTCTCCTATCTTCCTCCTACTATTTAGACTGTCTATAAACTTCCTTTTCTGTGAAGCCTTAAAAAAAAAAAAAAAAAAAATTGAAAAATATTAGCCCTGCACTATTAAAACTTTACTATTTCTGCATGATTTTCTTGGACCGTCTTGTCTGTATTCATCTTTCATTTTACCTTAGGTCTGAGTCTTTTACTGAGCTAAGAGTTGGTTCTGCTGCTGTATGGCACCAGCTACTATGGGGCCAAAACCTTTGGCTAGTGTACCTACAATGCCTTGGGAATTCCTTTGTTGACGAAATTTCTACTTCATACAACTACTTCAAGAACATGGATTTAAGGACTTTGTAAAGTTACCTACCCTGCCACCTGGCAGGCCAGGGACACCCTTTTCTCCTTTTTCTCCAATACCTCCAAAGCCCTGATGGGAAAAAAATAAAATTAAAAAAAAATTCAACATTAGGTCTGCAATCTGGTCTGGATCTGAACAGCACAGCCCTAAGTCAGGATTAGGACAAACATATGTGTTAATGTAAACAGCACAACAGAGGCATTAGGGGAACTGACCCACTCTGCTGAATCTCTTTTGCCCCAGAAAGAAAACTCTAAGACAGCTGTTAGTATTATGTAGTACATTGTCTTCCCTCTTCTCCATGAATCTCATTCATTTAGAGCATGGTACAACACAAGTAACTCTGTGCTAGAAATAGCAAAGTCCTGCCAGTCTTACATTTCCCATTTAAAGGCAGCTCAGTGCAGGGCAAAAGGCATCCCTTTTCATTTCTAAAGCATAAGGATGATATGAAAACTACGTTTTCACACTTGACATTTAGAAACATCGTTTCTCAGAAGCAAGTATCAAATTTGGAGATAGAACAACAGGGTTTAATTTCAGTGTGAGTTACAGTAGTTAGGCAAATTTCAGGCTACAATCTTGAAACATCTAATGCTTGTAGTTAAGTTCACACATATGTTCAAACCCACCGGCTTAAATGGGCCTCTTGCGAGGCATAAAGCTAAACATAATGGAATATGCCCACCTTTTTCTTGCATGCCATTCTACTGAGTACATCTGTATATTGAAGAAACCAGTAAACAATTTATCTTACTAGTCAGTAGTTCCACAAAACATTTACTCCATAAATTCAATTGAAGAATCTGTGTTTACAACAGTTATAAGCTGGGAAGTAGCTCCCTGGAATCCATAGATAAACTGCTGTTATTTGTAACTCATACAGGAAAATTGCTACACAATCCTGAGTTTGTGTTAACCAGTCCATTTTAAAACTGTCCATGATAGGTAGACAGAGAGAAACACATGTGCATTATAATTTAAAAGAAAATAAGAAATAAGTATATTTAAATATAATAAGAAGAAAAATATAGGATTTTTAAAATACATGAAGCCTCCAATAGGAAATCAAGAAACACTGCCATCAAGTGGCTACGTAAAGGTTATATCTATCTCCACAAAACTGCAAATGAAATGTACTGAAATGACTCTTGTTGTGTAGCAATTGCTGCAGGACAGTAGTACCTTCTTTGTGCCTCCAGGATAAAAGCCAACAACTTATATTCTCATTGAGAAATCCTGGAAGCTTTTTTTTCTTTTTTTTTTAAATCAGATTTTAAAAGTGCACTGGTGCCTAAAAGTTCCTGTCAACATCCCACAAGACAAGCTATCCAAAAGCTGCTTAAGCATCTAGTCTTTATTGGCATGTCCTAAAAACTCTCTTCCATCCTCACCGGCAGGCCAGGCAATCCTTCTTCTCCAGGGAAGCCTTGAGGGCCTGGCTCACCCTGTCAAGGGGAAGATAAACACAATAAATCACCATACCTATTTAGCAGGAGCATTTGTCCCAATCACCCAATCATGATTCTGACTCCTAAAGTAAGGTCTTGTGATTTATTTAGCAGCACATATATTTGATTTGTGTCTTGTCACATGCCAGATATAAAGTCTCAGCACAAAGCTAGTAACTTCAACAGATTGTTTGGGGACACTTCCCATAGCTTCACAAACCGCGACTGTAATCTGGGAAGGTAACAGTCCTCACTGTTTAGCAACTTTATTCAACTTTTGTAGAGGGTCAGTAAACTGAATTTACAAACCTTTTCTCCTTGCTTCCCTTTTGGGAAACCCATAAATTCAAGTATTCCAGTGGATGGTGGGGGACCTGGAGGGCCAGGCAGTCCTACATCACCCTGCAGAAAAAAGCAACAGCTCTTAAGATAAAGAGAACATGCTTGGCTTTCTTATAAAAGTTGCTTCTGATTCAGAAGATTGTCACTCTAATGATACCCATATATACATATATATATATATACACACACACACACACACAACCTTAACTCTTATATGTATACTCTTGTAAGTTGAACATGTTTGAATCAATAAAGAAACTTTGAAAACAAAAAAAACTCCAGAGAAGCTATGAGGCAAAATACGAATGCAAAGGAAGCAAGAGACAGCTAGAAAGACATGAACATAATTGGTATAAAATATTAAGAAATAATGTAAGTTAATTAATAAATCAAGAGAGGCAGGAAAATGTCCTGACTTATAAGTTCCTCTCCTTCATTATAAATGGAAAATAGAGAATGCTGAGGACTGATTTTAACAGCAGCAGACTCAAGTTCCAAAGTGAAAACTGCAAGAAGTCTCACTATGTTCGCGTAAATCCTCACAGAGACCACAGGACCTCTGTTTAGGGTAATGTCACTATAAAATTACATGTCAGTTGACCTAAAGAGTATTTTGAAAAACAAACAGAATAAGTCAGTAGAAAAAGATAAGAGGCAGAAAAAAAACTGAAAGACAGAAATCTTACAGGAGTCAAAGGACCTTATGTTTGGATGGATATGGGAACACTAAGCTGTAGCAAGGTTTTTTCCCCTCTTCACTCAGGAAAAACTCCCACCTCTTTCCTTGTAAAATAACAGACAAGGAACCAGCAAAAATGTTCAGTATTTGGGCTGCCACCCAGTCCAAAAGCAGAAAAGTAGAAGAAGAAAATGCTAGAAATTAGAATTAGAAAATTAGAATTAGAATTAGAAATGCTAATTCTAGAAAATGCTAGAATTAAATCATCTACTGGGGAGGGCCAAGCTATAAAGGAAGTCTAGAATCTAGACTACATATGTAGAAATGTGTAGTATTATTTCATACCAGGTTTCACCTACCTTTTCTCCTTTCTCTCCTTGAAAGCCTAATCCCATGTTACCCTATGGGAAAAATAGTCATGAGCAAACAATCACAATAGCACCTCTATCACCTAGTGCCACAACTCTGACTGGAGGCTGGGGGTGGAAGTAGAAAAGAAAATGCAGGTACTTACTTTTGGACCTGGTGGCCCAGGGGGACCCACTGGACCCTAAGTGTGAACAAGATCAAGATTTTATTTCTTTTAAGTAATATGTGCACAATAGGAGTGATAGTCAAATTCTCACCTCTTATTCCCAGATCAAAGCAAGTGATTCATTCTAACCATAGCTTTAAGCATTCATAACTACTACAGAGAGCATGTCCCTTTCACACTGTGCTTAATTAAAAGCAAGTCTCAATTTAAAAACAACAAACATTTCAAAGAGATGATTTTTACCTCTGCCTAGCGGAAACTCTTTTCTGGTATCTTTAAAAGACAACTCATCAGCACATGTCATGATGACAAAGGCTCCAAACATGCAGAACTCAGCATATTCTTTTTATTCCTGAGACTTGGAAGTGCTCGGGATACTAGAACTAAGTGCCATGGGAGAGCATGTTAGGGCCTTCTTGCAGTTCTCATTCACAATTCTAGACCACTGCTCTAGAAAGGAACTTCCACTCTAGTAACCAGTTCAAAATTTTGAGTTAAAGTATTCTACATTTGAGGTCAACTGTGCACAAACCTTTTAGACACACACACACACTTGCTCCTTATCACGACATAAATACAGGCAAATCACTAACATTTTGAACTGTTCTATAAATAAGTGCAACAAAGTCTCTTACCTGCAAACCTGGCAAACCTATAGGGCCTATAGAACCTGCAGGACCCGGAAGACCTTTTGGTCCCTATAAGAGGAAGTTTTCAATTTTAACCTTTTTTTCTCAGTCAGTAGTCAGTAAAGGCTTTTTTTTGCATCAAGTGAAATTATCAGGGACAAAACTACAGATGACAAATGTCCCTTCAAATGCCTCAATGATTAGAAAGTAATTGCAAAGAACACAGGAGAACTAGAGCTTGCCTCATCAAATCCCAGACAAAGAGAAATTGAGATTCAGAAAACATAAACAGTATCACTTCATTAAGGATACCAATTTAAAATCTAAAATAATCTATTAAATACTATTATATTTATTTTAGATTGATTTTAAAAGTCAAAGTTACAGAGATAAATGACAGAAAGGAGTTTGATTTTAAAAGGAAAAACAAATTAGGTACTAGCAAAAAAATGATTTCTTCTACCATAATTTACATCCACTTGTACTACTGGAGAATGTGGATTTATTCACACTACTTGGATTATGCATAAATAAATTACCTACTAATTTGAAAGATGCCCTTGAGAATCAATACTAGGAAATAATTTACATAATTCAAGTGACAAGGAAAAAAATCCTACTTAATATTCCTTAAAATCATTATTCCTGAAGTTAAATAACTTACAGAAATTCCATCCAAGCCAGGAAGACCATTTTCTCCCTAAAAATTACAAATATCTTGGTGAAAAAAATCATTATTGTAACAGAATATTAATGATATGAAATTGGTATAAATAAAAAAATTATCTTCATTAATATTAGATGAAGTGTCCTGGGAAAAATATTTTGAAATATGCTTCCATTTTAAAATAGGCAGTGGAGAGATTCCAAAACTCTACAGAAATTACAACCATATTATTCAAGGATAAGCTGCCAAATGCACCACAAGAGGTACTGAAACCTTTATAATTCTATCCTAAATCTAGTACTTCTTGCAAAATCAAAAGCATTTTAAACTGATTTTAAAGCAATAAGGATCTTTTATATGTTTATTTTACATGAACAGCAAACCAAGACCATCTTTCCATAGCTTATATCATGCATGTAGGAAATAAAATTACAGATATGATACAGAAATTTCAGTGCAACTTCCTTATTAAACAGAGAGCAATATCTTGACTTCACTATGGTAAATGATGGAAGGGATATGATACTATGGAAGGGATATGATGTTTACATTCAGAACACAGTTGATTTTTTACAAGTCCATCCCAGCACAGAAAACACTGGGGGGCATCTGAGATCTCGGAGTAGGAGAAATCCTAGCAAGCAAGTTCATGGGGCTGTTACTTCAACAGGTTTAGTACGTGCCAGGATAGCAGCTTACAGGAAAGCTCTGAATGTAGCTGAAGGCCCTTTCCTTTGCTACACCTAGAAACACATACACATATAATGTGATGGGCAGTGTCCCATGCATATTTTTCACAGCCCTGCATTCAGATATAGCCCAGCAATCCACACCTAGCATCATGAGCAACCTAACCTGCAGCATTAGCCCTCCAGAATTTCCAAGTTTCTTCCCATGAGGATTTTCCCCTAGGTCATAAAGATTTTTACCTTCATTCCTTTAAGGCTGCTTTGGGCAAAAATTGGTTCTCCTTTAAGACCTTTGGGACCTGGACGACCCTGTTAAAAAAACAATGTTAAAAATAAATGTCTGGAAATATATATATATATATATATATATTCCATTTTGAGAGAAATTATATTCAACACAAAGAATGAGGCAGTCTAACAGCTGCAGTAAGCTGCAGAAGTACTACAGCAGCTTTGTCAAAGAAGCTGAGTTATTATGAGAACTTTCCTGAGGCTTTGGAAAAACATGGTTCTGCAAATATTTTCTCCAGTATTTTCCTATTTACGTTAGATTTTCCTTTTCTTTCAGGGTGTCAAAAACTTTTCAGATCCCACTTGAATCTGTTTGATATAGTACAATCCTTCTCTTTACATATCTCTCTTTTGTAACATTGTAAATATTTAAATTTTATTTAGAGTAATATTCAAGGAAAAAAACAAACTGGTAGCCTTCACAGACCCTCAGTAAAGGCCATCACTATAATTCCAGATTTATTCAATTAATCTTAATCATCACATTCAATTTAGCTGGGGTGATTTCATTTAATTGCCAATTTAGAGTGTTCAGCAGAGTAAGCGGCTTTCCTTGACTCAAATGTAAACCTACTTTCAATACAAAAAAAAAAAAAAAAAAAAAAAAAAGAAGAAGAGATTGACCAGTAGGTGTGACTAAATCAGTTACTTTAGAAAGCAGCACTTATTTTGATCTTGCTGCTTAAGTATTTTCAACATCATAGGAACTTCAAGTCTGCACAGCATATAAAGAGTCTTCCAGTATAGTTTAAAAAGTTAAAAGAAATGGCATTAGTCATATCTGTCAGCTATACTTTCTTACTTTCTTCTTCATGGAGTTGCAAAAGATTCTTATACACGTAAAGGAGTTCCACTGCATGTGGATTATGCGTGTGACTTGTAAAATCAGTTTTAGATATGAAGTTTTAGATATGAAATCAAGTTCAGATATGATATCAAATATGTTTTTCTGAATCAGCATCCACTAACTGAGAGGTGCAACTTCACAATCCTAAGAGACTTGATTGCAGTCACCTCTTAGTTAGGTCGAATATTGCCAGAAACAGGTATGTTTTGATGTGGCAACATACTGACTTGATATAACTTCTATTTTATCCTTGGAGGTTAATACACTTATGTAGTGAATTTCACAGAATATTCAAGGTTGGAAGGGACCTCTAGAGATTATCTAGTGAATTCAGTGAGCATATGATAGTGAGCTCTAACAATGCTAACAAGCTCGTGGTTATTAATGTTCTTCCCAAGTATTTGGGCGTTGCTTTTCGTTAAGTAGTGCAAGAAAAGCTACTCCTGGTTTAGTGACCACAAAACACCGTATTCGTCTCAGGACATACAGGTGGCCCAGGTATGCCAGGAAGACCATCTGATCCAGAAAGACCCGGACTCCCGATGGTGCCATTGCAGCCGTCGACGCCAGGCAGGCCTCTGTGGCCAGGCTGGCCAGGGTGACCCTGTGTAAAGAGGTAAAAAGAGAGTATGACTAACCGGACACATTTTTTTAGCAGTACTATCCTCAGAGAGCTGGTATCTTCCAAATGGCCCCCTTTTTTTTTTTTTGGTTCAGTAACATACGTATGTGTGCAGGTAGAAGGCAGAAGTGCCAATCATACTACCTGGCTATTAGGTTTCTCTTGAGTCTATCCTTCTTTCAAGAGAAATAAGCTTTGTGGCACTCAAAGGCAGCATTTTGTGGCAGGAAGAGAAATGAAATTTATGGATACAGTATCAGTAACTTTTCTTTCCTCCTCTCTTCACACTCTGATCTTGAATTATTCCAGAATAACTTTTGTTAAATCCCAAAGATTTATCCTTATGATATGGCATTAAGCTATGACTCATACAACGAAAATAAAAATAAACAACGATAAAATGGGGATAAAGCAGAATGTTAGCAGGCCTCCATGCCTGACACTTAAATCAAATTTGTGCTGCTAAAGGTCTTCTCAGCCCGAGCCAATAGCGTGTTGTTTGACCAAATCCAATGAGAACTTTTCAGTAACATAAAGCCTTTTATCTAAGGATCTTAAATTGCTTTGTAAATATGTGAGAATGCTATAATCTTCATTTCACGGATGAGAAGCTGGAGGCACAAAGTAGTAGAGTGACTTGCTCAAGGATGCACAGCAACTTAGGCCATAGCTGCATAAACATGCAAAGAGATCAGCAGTCTTGGGGACTGCCAGAAGGGCCATCTCATGCTCCTGGCTGCTCCCACGTGCCCTGTCCCTGTGTTGGCACAAGTACAGGCAGTGCAGGCGAGGAAAATCAGGAAAAGCACACAGCTGAAAACTGTTTTGTTTCTTACTGAGAAAGTCCACATTTGCAGATAGTGTTGCTTTCAGAGGAGCTTAAACCAATAAGGTGCAAATTAAACCAATGAAAAACAGGTGTGTACCACAGTCTTAAAGTAGCTTATCCAGACATGTGCAAATTTGAGATTAGGCAGGGTCTCAGGACACTGCATGACATCATGCTGAAGTATCTACATTGGGCATTGCTGCTTATGCAGCGGCAGCTGCCTGGGTAATTGAAGCCCTTTGTGAAAATACTCCCATGTACTGTGCAAGTCAGGACTTGCTGGGTCCAGGTAAGTGATATGTGGAGGTGGAAGCAGCAATTTATTGCCACTTGACTTTGTTTTCTAGAAATTATTTCTTTTGGTTCCCAAAGCTGAAACAAATCAGCAGCATCTCCCTTACCATATCATGTGGTACATCACAGCAGAGAACAGCAAGCACCTGATGAGACAGGCCAGCAGAGATAGAACATGGAGGCCAGCACAGTCAACGTCTACCAAGTCTTCTGCTTGGTTTAGGGCACCAACAGAAATAGAAACCATGCTGAACAAAGTATTTGGTTACAAGGTATGTTGACCAGCTGGTAGGGGCAGGATCTGCCCCTCTAACCTAAACAACAGAGAGCAAAGCTGTAGAGTCCCCAGAGCTGGCCTACAGAGCAGGCAGCTGCTGGCGGGCCTCATGTCTCAGCAGACTTCGATGAGATCCTTCAGAGGCTCTTTGGGCCAGAGTTAAGTGGCCCAGAGATTTTTGGCATCCTCTCACTGTGTGAGGGCAACACTGAGCTTGCATGGAGGGGGTACAACTCATGCTGATCACAGCTATTCCTTATCTGTATTATATACATCCCTGACCCTGCCTCTTAAAACTGTGTCTGTGGTTCTGAATTGAAGCATGATGTAGACACAAGCGTACACACAAATACACACGTGTTACATATATCCTCTTTTGCTTTAGAAAAAAGCACAAGATTTCCTACTTTTTGGCTAATCTGTGGTCACAATTTGTGAGGTTCTGTTTTAAGGGCACTGAGCACCCACAACTGACTTCCCTGAGAGTCGCAAGGACCAGCCTTAACTAAGCTTTTCCCCAGAGTTTTAAAACACTTAGTGAAAGAGCTGTTTTGATTTGAGAAACGATGGTTAATTGTTCCCCTGCTCTCACCTCCCCTAATTCCTGTTTTGGCAGATGTGCCAATTCAGCACAAACAGCTCAACTGACCAGGGCAGAGACTTTTACAGTCTTTACTTATGGGCAGAATTAAGTTGACTCCTGCTCGTATACACCATGATCCCGAGGGGTCTCTTTCCTAAATCAAAAAGGCTCAGTACAAAAGTTATCCCAACAGGGGAACTCAACAAGCACTTAAAAACAGGGAAATAAATGCAATCAATAATCAAAGTGAATTTCATAAACAGTTTCATGCACTGCTACAGCAAAATGGCCATTTCATGGCCACTTCTAAGCACTCGAATCTTCTCCAGGAGGGCTATAAAATAGAGAACTTGGTCTCACCATGTGGCATGAGATTTTGTGGTGTAGCCAAGGGCTCACAGGTTATAGAAATATTTCCTTCTAGGATGCCCCAAACTTACATACATCTCCTGTCTACATTTCCACCTTTGCCAGAGGTGTGCTTGAATGTTTTCCTTTGGGAAAAAATAAACTTCCTTAACGGCTAAGGATTTGAGGGTCTCTTCTACATGTGACGCAGACAGGCGAGCAATAAACACAGGCTGCTGCTGTATTTACTAGGTCAAAGGGATTTGTCAGGCCAGCTGCAATAACATGATTTACTTGCCACCAGCATTCTCCAGGGGAACTCTGCGGTACACCACTTCCCATAAAGTCAATAGCGGGATTCCCATCTGACTCATGGCCTTGCAGCCTTTTGGCCATGAATAAAATACAGCAGCCCACGCTAACTTGCATGCTCCAAGGACTCTCTCTGCATAATGGGTTGGTAATTCTTGTGCAGAGATACCAATTGTATTTTTATTTATCTCTTACATGTACCAGAATATGCAAGTTCTATCTCCTTAGTTCAGTATTTCACACATCCATATAATGTCTGTAGGTTTGTATGCATTTCACAACCAAATTAAACTAATTCCTTGTTCTAAAAGGTGACTAGCAAAGGCAGGTTTTTCTAAAGCTGTAGTGTTTGCTATTTTCACCCTAGAATGGAGACATTTATCACAATATCTAGAATGAAAACAAATTTGCATTAGTTTGCCTTTCCTGAAGCTGTGGCACAGGAGAGCCATAGTGACAAGCATTTTGCTGTGTGCAATCAACAAAATTTGCCTCCTTCCTACCTGCAGAATATCATAAAGCAGAGAGAGCAGATCTGTGTATGCAGGTGACTTTTATCCTTTGCTCTACCTCCCCACTATGCTCTCTTTGAAAAGCCTCTCCCTGCCAACTACCTGGCAGTGGCTGCTGCCATGTCTCTTCCCTCCCCTTGTTGGGAATCCCCTTTCTCCAGAGCCTCATCTGAAAAAAATGCCCCGAGAACAGCATGTTCCTAGAATGTGTTCAATTAAATTAAGTGTTATGGGAACAGCTTGTTCACTTCAGAGCTGGAAAGCTGGCTGGTGGGAAAAGAAAAGAAAAAAAAAGAACAGCAAGGGAGTAGAGCAGGAGAGAAAACAGGCAAGGATAAGAGGAGGGGGGAGAGAAGTACAAGGGCCAGGAAGGAACTGGATTTGAGCAGGGCCAACTTTACGTTTTCAGCTAGTCTATCAAAACAATTCAGGTTTTGATAGGAAAAGGGGTCAGAAAACATTGCTCTACTGTTGGAGACTTCAATCAGCAGAGTAAATGGGGAAGCTGGGAAAGAGCATGAGCATAGACAGAAGGGAAAAGATAAAGAAGATGGAAAAAAGACATCAAGAAACCAAAAAGAATTCTAATGCAAGAAGGAGAAAGTGGAAACAGCTAAAATGTATAAAGGGAGCAACAAAGCTTGGGGCAACTTCTAAAGCAGTTGCAGCTAAACTTCTCCTGAAGTGACCAGAAAACATCCTTGCACTATAGAAAAAAAAAGACTGAAGGAGACCTGGCAAGTTATCACGTAGAAGACTGATACACAAAAAAGGGAAATAACTTGCTCTCTGTGTCCATAATGAGTAAGATAAGCATTAACAGGCTTCTATTGAGGAAGGAAAGATCCATGATAGACGTTACAGAAGCTGCAGACTCCTAAGAAAAGGTTATGTGAACATATACATTAAGAGTAGCCTTCAACACAGCAGACCCTGGCTGCTGACTGACCTCCTAGTTGGCTGTTAGGATTGACCTCCCAGTTCCCTAGGTCTAGGATTTTCTGATAAGGCGTCTTCTAGACATAATCCTGGCAGAAAAATCTTATCAAAATGCAGTAGATCCCCTTGTGACTCAGGCATACCTCCTGATGCTTCTCAGTGTCCTGTCATCCCATACTAGGGACTCAACCTGCTACCAGACAACATGGAGCCACTAGGTAGACTAATGAAAATTGCAATTTCCTTCCAGAGAGGAACAAATATTTTGCAAGACACATTTTGCATGTGCTGCCACAGTCTTGTTGTGCTAACATGCTTTTTGTTGTGACTAGTATTACGGTGACTGATAGTCATACATTTACATAAATAAACTCACTGGAATCCCGTTGATGCCTTGAAATCCAGGAACTCCCATTGGGCCCTGAGGAAAAAAATGAAGAGTATACATTACATTTCCTGTTATTAATCTGTACATTTCAGACATCCATGACATAATTTTTACAGCAACACTTACTGCCTTGAACTAACTATGAACAAGAACAAACTGTCTTATGCAGATTCTCTCTAACCTAAGGGGTCAGTGAAGATAGGAACTGAACATCTGAACTGTACTGAATGCCAAATGAGTGTTTCAGAAATGCTTTCATCAGGCAATTTAAAGGAAAAATATAATCTCCTACATCTGGGGAAAACAAGGTGCCAAGAAAATAAACTTGTACAAGTTAAACTCCCAGGGTTACACCCAACATCCAATATTTTCTGCTATTCTTATAGGTTTTTTGTCTATATCAAGGAACTACCACTCAGAAATACCAATAATAAAAAAAATGGAGGCCAGCTTCAGACTGCCTATGGCTGGGCATGAATATTGAAATGAAAAGAACACTGCTTTGCTGGTTTTATTTTATACGTAAATACTCTGCTGTAAATAAAAGTAGAACAGGCCATGTGAGCAGAATACCCAGCATAAACTACAGCCGTTGCTTTGCAATGGTGAAGTATAGTGCTAAGTATAGAGCTAAGGAGGTAGAAATTTATTGTATGTTAGTATTGCATATACATCAATTTCCATGTACAAAACTGCAACTATGGAGTACAAAGACATTTCTTCAGTGAATGGAAACTGGTTCCAACACTGTCCATGATTTTATTATTTCAAATACAGGAGTAAAACCAGCAATGCTCACAGCAAGAAGAAAAATTCTCCACAATGACAAATTTATCCTCCTCAACAGTTGGAGGCCAGCTCCTATCCTGAGCATCTACCTATTTCAAAATCTGGGTTTATTGATTTTAGTGTTATCTGCTGGAAATGTAGAAATGCTATCACCCATGATAGCATAGATACTGTGACTAACACACATCTGTCTCTGGGCAGGTGAAGCAAAAGACTCAACATGCAAGAGCAACGTTCATCTGGCTACTGTTCACCCACCAGGATGGCTGTACGGTCGAAGACCTTCTCAAGCAGCTTTAGCAACTGCATTCTAATTCAAAGTAAAAGCAGAGGATTTTCTACAGATACTACTTAAATACTCTTTTTTATTACCTTTTGACAGATAGACCAAAAGTATCTTCATCCACTCAAAAAAATCCGTGCATGGCCATAAAACAATTGCAAGGCAATAAAAAGCCTCTGTTGAACCTACCTTATCACCTTTCTGACCAGCTGGTCCAGGGGAGCCCACTGCTCCTCTCTCACCCTTCGCTCCTGGTAAACCTTCTGGTCCTGTAAGTCCGGGAGCACCAATTGGGCCTTGAGTTCCAATTGGCCCTGGTCTACCCTAAATATACAGGAAGAAATTAGTGTGCCATGTTTCCAAACTCATTTTCAATTACTCTGTTCAGGTATGATCTCTCAGAGTACTCTTCCCAGAGTAGGAGTGGTCACCTAAAAGTTGCCCTGTATATTCTCAGGTAAAGAAAGATTGAGAGTTATTTCAATTTCAGGTAAGACATGAATCAGAGTAAGAAATCTCACCCTTTCCCTAGATGTTTTCTTGCTACCCATACAGTTGCAGGAACAGGCGAAGATAACAGTATTTTGAGATCAAGCTGATAGTTTCTTTTTGAGGTTTCTCTGTTTCCAAGCTGTAAAGCCCAAAAGGTCTAAGTCACAAGCAAATGCTTTAGATCACACACACATGAGAAAGATACAACAAAATGCTGACAAGTCACGTGCACTCAGAAAGCAGGTCTTGATTACTGCGTCCCAGAATTACGATTAGCTCAAAATTGAGATGGATTCCAACTGTCCTCTCCTTACACCTTACAGCCAGGGTGTGGATTTTGATTTCTCCAGCAGGAAAGAGGGCTGCTATGACTAAGCACTGCCCGAAGATGGCAATCTTTTCTACATCTGCAGAGATTTATATGCGAGCGATACGCATTTATAGTTCTGTCCTTAGAGATGTGCCAAGGAGTCTGGTACTTGTTTCTGTAACCAGCCAATAATAAAGCAACCTTGCAGTAGATGCTCTGATTTTTTTTTTATTAGTCTCAGAATCTGCCTCTTGGCAGTTGAGCATTTAAAACAGAGTTTTGTATTAATGCTTTTTACTTTTCAGTCAGTGAGTTCTGCGAGAATCCAGCAGAGATCAGCCGAGTCTATGATCCCAAAGTTTTGCCAGTTGCAAACAACAGTTTAGGGTAATGCCTACTGCTGGTAAGACACTCAGTGGATTAGTGGATTACTAAGTTATGTATGCAAATAATTAAGAGTTACATTGCAAGATAAAAAAAATGGAAAAGGAAGAAAAGAACCACTGCCTTTCTTTTCCAAGTCTTAGGTCCATGGTAGTGTATTTCCCTTCTATTTCTCTTGTTCCTTAATAGAGCAGAAGGAATGCAGCTCCCTGCTCCAAGCATTTTAGAAATCTCAGTTGGAGACATACAGAGGCCTGAGCCCAAGCCTTGGCAGGTAAAAGATTTTGCAGTTTATTTAAAAAGGTATTTTTACTTGTTCCTAATAAGAGGATTGAAACAAACCATAATTAAATACACTTTTTCCAGTATCATTTTTGTATCTGTTCAGACTAAATTATTTCAGCATATAATGCATGTTTCCTCATTACAGCAGCAATTTTCTTTTTAATTGCATCAGTTCTTCTATGTCACTCCTCCTGTTGTGCTTATTTTTATCTTGGCCATTTAACAGAGGTCAAGTGAATTTGTTTTACATCCTATAACCTTTTCTACCTAGACACTATGCAGTGTGCACTTGCTGAGGCATGGGCTCCTATATGAAAAGGCTTTTCTGTTAATTACTTTTAGCTTTTTTTTTTTTCTCCTTTTTTTTTTCTTTTTCTCATTCTGGGGCAAGTATCAATGGAATCCTTTATGTTAAGAGCCATATGATCATAACATTAATCCCCAAATCTTTGGTGGTCCTTGGCAAATGTATGGAACAAGGAACATGCTGTGAAAATCACATGTTTGCTCTCACTACCAGTGTCAGCTTTAACTTTTTAATTTCCCATGGTCACAAGTTATTTCAGAGATTTGCAGGCAGCCCCTTAAAGCAGCACAGCAAGGGAGAGATGTATGCTAAATATGGGCACATTGCTGCTTTGCCAGGCATCATCCTAAAAAGGAACAAGACCCAAGAGAGTAAATTCCTCATCTGTTGGAGTTGCCTACACTTTCATGTTCAATTATTTTGACTGCCCATTTAGTGACAGTGTTTCACAATGACTGGAACGGATATGAAATTAAAATTTTAGGAGGCCTCTGTTCTCTTCTGTTGCAAGTTGCTTTCATGAACACAGATGGGATGGGAGGGATTGGTAACTGCGAGTTCTGCTGGTGCTCACTCCTACAGCACCCTGATGGAAGAAGTAAATGTGTTCTCTCCAATTTCGGGAGGCAAAAAACTTTTACCTTAATGCCCTACAAGAAAGATTTTAACAGCACTTGAAGATTTTGTCCAATGTCTTTTAGTGCCACTAAAACCATAAAGATACGGTAAAGTGCTTCTAATCTCTCTGATAATATGATTATACCATGATAATCAAGATCTCAGGAATTCCTACTGTTTCTTTTTAAGTCTGCATGAATGGAAATCATGTTTTACATGCGGAAACAAAGAACTTGCCTTCCCTGCTAAAAAAACCTGCATTTTTTGTCCGTGGGCAGCACTCCCATGAACTGCCACAAGATGAAAGTGCAAAGAGGAGGCACCACGGAGGCAGGAGCAATCCCAGGGTGAAAACACAGCAGAGGCTCATGTTTAACTCACGGGCTTCAAGTGCTGGGCAGAACTACTGCCTGGCCTCAAAGTGTTTACTTTGTGGTAAAACGTAAGTGTCTAGTCCTTGCTGAGCTTTGGCCTCTGGACTGCTCCAGATAACTTGTTAGTTGTCCCAAGGATAAAAAGAACAAATAAGTAGCAGTGAGAAACTTAAGCATCAAATGTGAATAATATCATATAGAAACTCCAGTTTCACTCCAGTGAATCAGCAGAGCTATCAGTATTTAGCCACTGAGACATGGTATCATTTTGCTTTTTGGTTGCATGACAACTTATTTAAGGAGAGGAAAATTATAGAAATTCTACAGCACCAACTAAGGACAAAGTCTATGAACTTCTCATGACTTGGGAATATTTTGACAAATGCCAACTAACATCTCATACTTTTGAAAAACACAGCCTCATAAATGATACTGAATCCACTTCTTTCTTATGCTTATTTGTGTATCAGGCATTGACTACTCACATAGCATTAAATTATGTCACTAGTCTTTCTGTAGTGAATATTATGCCAGTGAAAGCAAGGAAAATTGAATAATCTCATGGCAGACCACAGCCTTACCATGGATAATGTGAGGACTGCCCAGTTTGTGCCACAAATTCAATGTGCATCATATGCATCTCTGTTTTGCAGTTAGTGTTCCCTTCTCCTTTCTAATTCCTCTGCATCCCAGTGTTGTGTGGAAAGACCGGAAAGGTGGGGATGAGGAGGCCTCCCTGAGGAATTCACTGCTCTGCTATCAAACAGCTCCCAGGTTCTCCAATATTCTGATCTCTTTTGCCAACTCGAAAACCCCACATATATTTTCACCCACTGAAGCAGAGCTGTGACAAACAGCACTGTGAATTCCAAGTGCTCATTTTTTCCCCATTATAGCTGTTAGCTTGGAGAATAAAGTATAAATCAGGATGATTTTGACCCGTGCACAGACACACACCTGGTAGTGGTAAGGCGCCGCTGGACATGCCCTTTATTTCAGGGACAAGGAGCAATACAGGTGCTAGCTTGATGGACAATTTTATTCTCCTCTCAACTCACTACAAGTACCATCTCAAAGGATCCTAACCAAAAGAGCACCCCAAAAATAACTAAGCAGGGCGAAGGACTACAAACCAGGCAAAGTACTACTGATGAAGTAGGGTAAAACTGATCCCTACTGCAGGAAGATCTCTGTAGACCTCTGTATTTCAAAGAGCAAAGCAGGACTACTACTTTTCTATACAAAATTGATACCTAGTATACTAAAAAAGCACCTATTCCAATTGAAGGATGTTCATATCTCCTTGAACTAAACCATAAATCTATTAAACAGATCAAAAACTGTTTCTCAAGGCATGGCTTTTGACCTCAGCAACAGTATAAGATTAAGCTGTTCCTCCTGTAAGGAGGAACTCCTCCTGTAAGAGAACTCAGTAATCACTTTTTTAAAGGCATCTTATTCTACTCTATCTCTTCATTCATCCTTCCTCCCAAACCAAAAATGTTATTAACACTAAAAAATGTTAGTGACACTGATTTACTTCACAAGTACCTGCTTTGTAGTCTAAAACACCATACAGTCATTTGACCACATTAAAGGCAAGTGAAGAGTTTACCATCAAATCATGTGGCCCTAAGGATGTATATTCTCACCTACAGCCCCCCTGTGCAGAATCTTGCCTGATGCTTTAAGGAGGAGCCACATATCCTGATTCCAGTGCAGTGCAGCCTGTGCAGGGCACTGATCCTTCCTATGCTCTGCTTTCACATAAGCCAATGGCAGGAAAATACACTGATGCTTTGCAAGACCCAGCTTTAAACCATGGCCATTGTCCTTGATAAGGGGTGCCAGGTTATGAAAAGGTGACATGTGACTGTCCCAACAACCCCAGACGGGGTGCCTATGGGCAACTTATCAGCAGGAGGCAGCCGTGTCCATTAGTATTCAAGAGCCCTGGGTTTATTTGTGAGCAGCAAGACTTTGAGCTGCCTCTTTCAGCCCTCAGTGCCTCAACCTCTTCCCTCCTCCTCCTCCCTTGCCTGCTCCATCTTTGCTGTAAGGTTTCCAAGGCAGTGGCTGCCTCTTGCTAGACACACAGGACGTGGCACGAGAGCCCTGCTCTCACCAGGGGCCTCCCGGTTCTGCTCTAACAATAATAATTACTCATGAAAAACACTTTGCTATTTTCTAAATTACAGATCAGCTCACATTATCCAGTGCCCAGCTCACATTCCAGAGTAAGCAATTATTTTCCCTACTGAAAAATGCTTTGTTCTTTTAAAGAAAATGTTCTTCAATTCCTCTTCTAAAAACTTTGGGAAGCTCTTGTTCAAAATGGCTTCTTTATTTCTATCACATAATTTATTGTTCCTTTACACAGCTTCTTTTATCCACACAGTGTCACACCAATAAACAAAACTAAACATACAGACAGAAATAGTGGAACAGAACAAAACATCCTGCCCTATAATCTCACTTGATTCAGCATCTTCCCTTGAAACTCCTAAGTTTTTTTTTTGTTCCTTGCTCTCTGCTTTATTTTTCTGTTTTCTTTTGTATTTAAGCAGGATATCAGGGTATTCATTTATTTTTTAAGAGGAAAGTGATTTCTGTATCATGTGAAACTATTAAATTTCATAATTCACATTAGATGTTTTCCATCTGTATAAAGCAGCCCTTGGCATGCTCACACCACAGCTTGTCAAGGCTGCTTTGGTCTTCTTAGGAGCAATCACTTACTATCTTAATGAGCAACTGCAGGCTGTTCCTCATAAAACTTTCTCAATTTTAGCTCGTGTTATGACCTTGATGTTAATAATATTTATAATATTTCTAGTAAGCCTGACTAGATATGACTACAAGGAGAAATTTATCTCACATATACACACACACACATATATATGTATATATATAAATCTACATTTTGGTTTTGCACACTATTTTAAAAGCCATTAAAAATATTGCGAAATTCGATTAAACAAAACTATATTTTTCAATTTGAAAAATTTGAAAAGTTTAATTTTTAGAAAGTTTTTCTAGCAGAAAAACTATTTAACAACCAACTCCACCAATTCCACATATCTGCTACTTCAATTTCTAACACAGAGACCACTATCTGCTCTTTTTCCTCACTATGGACAATGCCAACAATGACTCAGAGTTAAATCTAGTAAATTATTCCATTTCCTAAACTTTAAACAAACCACTTTAAGAAACTATTAAGAGAGCCAAAAGAGATGACTTTTTAACTCAAATTGCTTTTCTGCTCTGATACATTGAAATGTCCCAGGTAGATGAGAAAGCAGAAGTACAAGAACAGTTCCAGGCCATGGAGAACACAGATAACAGAACACAGATAACAGAAAGTGAAAGTCACTTGTGGGCTGTCACATCCCTTTGAGAGGCAAAGGGATAGATAAGGTCCCTACACTTCAATCAGAAGTGGAGCTATGTTTAACACCGAGTATCATATAGAACGAAAGACATTACAGAAATCTGAAGATATCATTCATCTGAACCTGGTTTTACTCAAAGAATAAGCAGCAGCATTTACTAAGCATAGCAACGTTTCAACTCATACTTCAAGGAAATAAATAATGGCTATATGAAAACAGTGAGATAAAGCATATTTTTAAGAGGTTACACTATATATTTGAATGACGTCTTGTCCTTTCCGTGTTCATTACTCACAATCATACCTCTGTTTCAGAGGAAACTCTGTGAAACAGTTACTACACCAAGACTAGAGACGTGATACCTCGCAAGGCATCACAAGATCAGATGTGACCACCTTTGAGTCCTCTCACCTACCACTCTGTGCTTAGGCTAATTACCCAGTCGCCAAATGCAAAATTTGTACTTCAAACAGAGTTATTTTTGCCTAGAACAACTTACACAGACAGAATGGGATGGCTCAGGAGCACTGACAACTGGCTCTACTCCTGCCTCTGAATCCCGCGGGCTGACTTTACAGGCAGCACAGGAGCTGTGGGATGAAAGAAGGTGAGTAATAACGGTCAGGAAGAGCTCTGCACACCTCATGGAGCTCTGCAGTTATGTTACCTTCATCATCCTGCCAAAAAAAACAGGACTTATACTGAAAGGATGGATTATATAATTATGAAAACTTCGCAAAAAAACAAAACAAAAAAACCTGCACTAACTGATTTCGATTCACTTGCAGAACACTAAACACTTGTAATAAAAGAGCATAGTCCAGCCAAATGTTTGACTAGTTTATGAGATTTTTATGGTCTTTTGCAATCTCGGTTCATCTCTTCTCCCTCAAGTCTTTAGTGCTTAATCTCTAAAAAATGTTTTAGAAGGCCTTAACAGATCCCTGACCTGTTCACAGAGGACAGCAGCTGTCATAACATTTTCCTGCCCCTGAGAGAAGGGGACCTCCAAGTATGGTGTTCACCTCTTGACAGCAACGCAAGTCATGAACTGAAGTTTAACACAAAGGCATTAGATGTTTCAGAATAAAACTCAAACAGAACTGGGCTTCTCTAAGACATTTTCCCGATAGGAAAGAAGAGGAGACAGCCCATGTTAACAGCATTTTCCCCAGAGCGCACACAATTACAGGCTCCAAGAAGAACACAGCAGTAAGCAGTGACCCAGGACATCTCTTCAGTGCTCTGTCCCCAACTAAGACAAGTGTCAGGATGAAGAACAGGGACTGCATCCCCAATGCTCCCAGCCTTGTCTGCCTGGCTGTCCTCTAACCAGACTGCTCTGCAGACACCAGCAATCCTAACACTAACTCTTTGCTGCCCTTTCTGTGAAGCCTTCTGTGGAGTTACAGGACAGCATCCTACAGTGCTAGCAAGCGAACAGACTCCAGATTTACTGAAGATGATGTGAAGCTTAATTAAAACTGCTCCATTCCTGAGTAACAGCACAGCTCTGACCTGCAAAGACATGGGAGCCCATAATCACTGCCAGTTTTGCTTTGCATCCTTTTAGTTCATGCCTTTACTATCCATGCTGCTAGTAGTTCTCCTACTTCCTTCATAACTACTTTGCAAGTAGCTGTTGAATCTTGTGTTTAAAGTTCTCTTACTCAATAACTTATTTTTTTAATGAATCAGTTTAATCTCATTTATTTGTATCTGTTGCTCTTTATATGAACAGCTTCGTATTCATGATATTGATATATACAGTAGAATTTAAAAGCTGGGGTTATTAGACAATTAGACATATAGATATATATATATAGTGGCTCCAAAAATTTATTAAAAGGTTGAGCACACTTTTTTCCACAAACTATTTTGAGAGACTAACATGTTACTGGGGAAGACAAACTAGAGATAGACATTAGACCTGTCCCAATGGCTTCACGTGCCGCTACAGAGCAATACAGTATAACTACACTTCTCTGAAAGGCTGCTCTGATGATGACTGTTGTCCCTGAAACCATAGCGCCTGACTCTTAAGACACACACTGCACTACATGGCTTCTTCAGGGATCTTCGGCAGCGTCAGGGCAAAGAAAGTGGAGCACTGCGTCCTTCTCCCTTCCACTTACCCCTCGCACCCTACAGAAAACACCAAAAAAGCCCAATGCATTTGTAAAGAACCGTTCAATCGAGCAGCTACAATGAACTTTTTGCTAACTCCCCCTCTGGCTGGCATTTCCAAACTGCCTTCTTCATGGACTCAAGTGACAGAAGATTCATTGTTGCAAAAAATGTTGTCGGTAGAAAATTAGCTGTATTAAGTAGTGTACAGAACAAGTAAAATCTTGCCAGTGTCAGAGCTGTTAAGACTATTAAAGGGACATTGTATCAAGACAGGCAGCATATAGCTGAACCCTGTCTAAGTGGGACAGACTCCAAACATCCCAAGGGTCGGCTGTGTCCAGATCTGTTGGTTTGCTTTGGGCTCTTCTTGAGCCCTTTGTGTTAGAACAAGACCAATTTCAAAATTGCTAATCCCCCTGATGCTGTACAAGTTAGTGTTTCCCCATAGATACAGCAGGGATACAGACACAGAGCAGATTTGTGTGAAAGGAGTGCCCATATCAGTGTTTTCCAAGTATGACGACTATTCCTTGGCAGAAGGGATGGTTTTTAGTACTCACAGTTGCACCAAGGGGCAGCGTCACCAACGTCCACACATCTAGTCTGTGCACTGAGAAAGCTGCATTTCAAACCTTGAGAAAGCAGAAGGACCAAAAGGAACTACATATGTTGGTGGGTACCATGCCCAAAACCTGTACAGTACCCAGAGAAAGCTGCAGATTTGGGTAAAGGAAGGCTGAGCTATGAAGGAAGAGAACAGGGAAGCAGGAATCAATAGCTGCAGGACACCTCTGCACTGGGTCACACTTTCTAATAAATTATCATCTCTGACTGAGTTTCCCATTCTGCCTGGGAACTGAAGCACAGCCAAGACATGTACTACTCTCCTAATAATACAGAGATAAGAAGATAACTCGGAGATAAGGAAGAGGCCCAGAAGCGTGAGACCGTACAGTGGGATGAAGAGATGGAAAAGGAATTACATAAGCCCCTTGTGCTCTACGAACAATACAGAGAGCTTTCTATTTCCCTCGTGCCCCCGGGAACAGAGGGTGTCTCGTATTGGAAATTCCCCAAACATGACTTGCAATGAGTAAAGAAAAGAGCAAGGATGAGGAAACCAGAAATGGAAAAACAGGAAAAACTTGAATTTCTCATGTAACAGAACAATGCAGAAACATGCAACATAACAGAAGCAGTTATAGAGCTTTAGTTACCACTTATCCGATACCTTCTTGCTCTTCCTATATGACCATGTACTAAGAGACAAGAAAACAGTTCATGAATCTTCTTGTGAAAATTCACTCACTGCCGCTTTTAACTGTAACTACAGTTAAGCAATTTCATACTTTGGTTTCGATCAGCAGACAATTCAAATTTTCCAATACTTAAAACCTGTCAGTTATCATGGGGAACTCAATTCCACAATGTTGTTTCAGAGAACAATGATTAAGAGGAGTTTTTTTTTTCTTTTTTTCCCCCCCAATAGTAGTCACTTAGAGGAGCAAAATAACATGCAGCAAAGACTTAACGCCTTGGGGAGCTTTCGGAGAGAAACCAGCCATGGATCAGCAGGTGCGAGGAAGCCATTGGGGATGCCAGACTTTGGGAGGAGTGTTTCCTGCTCACCTGCTGGCTTCCCCACTATTGCTGCAGAGGATAAGCAAAATCCCTCCCTATCTTTTTTCCAGTCTAGCTAAAGCAATGTTCTTCTCTTTGAGCAATTTCAGATCCATATCTAGACTCTGCAGTTGAGTCAAATCCATTCTTAAATTACATGAGGGTTTAAGAAACAACAACAAAACCCTTAAGAGAAAAACCAATAAAATATCTGATTACTTGATGTAGATTCAAAAAACATCCAAAATGTTTTCTGTTAGGCCAAGGCTAGAAATGAATATCAGTGCACTGCTATCTGGACATGTCACTGGACTGCAGTTTATACAGATTACAATAAAAATGGTTAGAGGTAATCTGAGCAAAAACCAATATTAAGACTTCAAAATTATCAACAAGCTAACAGATCAGGCTTCAAATATAATGGCTTGGCATAGAATCTTTATAAAAGCTATTCCATTTTTTTTTTTTTTTTTTTTATTACTCCGTAGCTTGGTGTTCTAGCCAATACCATGACTGGTAGTAATAAAATTATGTTAGTTCTTCTTGGTGCATTTCAGAATGAGCAACATATTAAGGTGAGTTTGATACAGAAATGGCTTAGTGCTAACTAAAGTAGCACAAGCTTAATTTAGTGTTTAAAATAAAACGTAGATGTAGTTTTTCCAGGTACTAGCCATAATGTAATAACTAAAAATATATATTTAAAAGTAGTCATTTACCCAAATGTGTCCTTTTTCCCAAAAAATGTAATGTTACATTCATCAGAATATGAATGTAGGGACTTGGATCACCAATATAACACAGGTGTTCTAAAACAGGTTCAAATGCTCATGTCCAGTTTTGCCTCTAGGACATCTCCAGTTATTTCAAGCTTGTAAGATGCTGAGAAAGAATAACTAAAAATCTGATCATTTCCTCTGACTCAGCTCACAAACCAAGCCACAGCCTAACCTACTCTGGACCAGGATCTCAATGCTGCTTTTTTTGGCTCACTTTTATCATCTTGGAACATCAAATTAAATTCCAGTTACACAGAAATTGTTTATCGCCGTTTGTCACAAATAAAACAGAAAAACAATCTTGGTTATTTCTCCCTCTGTTCTTGCAGGCATGTTGCTTATGTCCTTTCTCCTGTCCTACATCCATGCTGTGCTACGATAACCAAGTTTTAGTACTGGTCATGTTGCAGCTCTGAAACCAAGCCTGAAACTGCATTATATTCATGCAGCATGGAGCCACCTCTAAGCCTTACTGTTATATCATGTATTAACATTAGTCATCTGGTGAGGAAAGTAGTCTTCTTTTGGGGGAAAAAAGAAGTTAACAACCTTCATTGGTGGTCACCAGACCGTGTCCCTCACGTATTCTGTTTACAGGAGGGAAAGAGAGCAGAAGTTCTCATTATCTTCTTGGCTCAGTCAGCCCCAGAGGGTGCTGCTTGCTTGAAGACAGGCGAGAAAGTAGGGCACTTGCAGCGCTGTCCAGCAAGGGGCAGCGGCAGAACAAAGACTCCGCTGCCGTGTCCCCTGCGTTTTGCCTCCCCTCATGTTCCTGGCATTTTGGAGCACTCTGCATCGCTCTCCATGTGCAGCCTTCTGCTCTAAACAAAACTATCTACTTCAACAGATAACACTAGTCAAGATGCAAAATCCAGATGGGAACCTTTTGCTTATTCAAGATAGCAAATTTAGAGCAAAAACTCTTCCCAGGGACCTGCTACACCGCAGCACTGAGAGGAGTTTTGCAAACGTGTAAACAATTCACTTTAAAAGGGAAAAAAGAAGATAATCCGTGAATTTTCATCCATGCAGTATATTGGAAATATACTGACCAAAGCAGAATGAGCAGGGGGTGGCAGAGGCCTGCAAACCTCCAAGTGTGGCGCTTGGCGAGGCTCCAGTTATCTCTAGAGGCTTAAGCAGAGTTGGTCCAGGCACAATTTTCCTGTGGTGCCTGATAACAAGAAGCGCCAGTCAGCCCGTGGCCACTTTACTAGGCAGTGTCGGAGCTGAAACTGCAATTAGTAAAAATAACTACAAACCAAAGTCAGGGAGAGAAAAAAATAGAAAAAAAAAGTTGATTTCTCCTAATGAGTGCTGCATATTAATCTAGATAAGGACGGAAATGAACTCTTCACCTACTTGAATTCCCACTGGCTAAGGTATATAGAATAAATGATTAATTCCAACATTGCTTGTCATCACTTAAATTGTATGTTTAAGTCCTTGGACATTTACTGCGTGGCTGTATTAACACTCCAAAAAGCTTCATTCATTTGTTGGTATAAACTACACTTCCAGTCTGCTTAATCTTTGACAGACAGGTCTCATTGTCCCCCAAGCCCCTGGCACACAATACAACAAAGGCTCAAATGGCTCTGCAGGGCGGCCCTGCTACCCAGTGTGCTCCGCGCTTCCTGCCCACATATCCCTGGAATTCATGACCACGCAGATTACTAAATTACACACTAGGCCAGGGATTAAGCAGAGCTCTTTGTATGGGAGCATCTGAGGTCTGGAAGAAGATTTTACCTGTCACGGTCTGTGCTCATTAGGCCTTGATGAGAGACAGAAGGAAGCAGCGCTGCAGAAGATCACAAACGCGGCTGGGTGATAATCAGCGATCTGTACATGATGGCAGGATAACCTGACCACTGCTGTCCTGCGCCCAGGCCTAGGCACACAGACAATAACCTGCCCACCATTTCAGCAGTTACTTTCCTTTGAAAATAAAAGGCAAAGAGATGCCCTGCTTGGCAGACCGCGAGACGGAGACGGCCTTCCTCATGCCCATGCAGAACTGAAACGTCTGGGGGTGAGGAACAGATCCCGCTCTTGAGCAAACACACCAACAGGCCAAAGGGAGGGGTACTGCAGCTCCCTTTGCCTCAAATTACCTGCTCACCAAAACTGTTGGTTGCTTCTGGTTGCTTTCAGAAAGTTTAATAATTATAAAGCTGAAAAAAATAACTGAATCAAGAAAAAAGAGGCTTAAACTAGCAGTGCAAATATAAACAGCTCAGTGACACCAAATACCTTCTATCCATATGTACACACCTAAATTGCATTGCCTCTCCCTTAAAAAGAAGTCTTAGTAGTCTTAATAGTCTTAAGTAGTCGGTATAAGGACAGAAATTAGTTTTCATCCAACCGTAACTTGTCTGCTGGCAAGCCCAGGCATCGGCCAGGGCTGGCTAGAAGATCAGGAGTGACACAGTTACTGTAACCAGAGTGATAAAACAAGGGAAATGAGGAAAAGCCTGCAGAACTAATCTAGCACATTCTCTGAAACTGAGCTCCTTTCTGCTGAGGGAGCAGGTGATTTTGCCCCATTTGGTTTCCTTCGTTTTGTACAGACATTCTCCATTTCAAATAGCATACACTGACATCTTGTACTTTTAATGAGTAATCTAGATGCATCCATGAGGCTGCTAAAGACAATATTGCATTTCTCACTGTGCTTAGTGCTCACTTGGAGCTCAGTGAATAATAGGAATTATCCAAGGTTCGATGTTCACAGCATGGCCAGTTTTATGCCTTTGTTTTCCAAGGCAAACTCTGCTAACAAAACATACTGATTGCACGCTGGTCCAGCACAACGCAGTGATGCTTTTGTTCAGCATCGCCCTGTTACATCCAAGTGCAGAGTTACCACATGCCAACATGACATGTCATTTAGAAGACCAAAACTACCTCAGAGCTGCAAGCGGCCTCTAGCAGCTCAATAAAAATTGCAAAACCCCAGAAATCCTGTGAGGACAGAAGCCTTAAAAGGAACCTGGGCCCAGGAAGCAGCCTCTGCCGCAGGGGCTCAGCGGGGCGCTTTGGAAGTTGCTGCCAGCGCTGCCGCTGTCGAGCTACCACAGAGGCTGCTCTAAGCCCTCGCCCCGGAGCCATCCGCAGCCACTGGATTGCTGTGAAAGAAAAACAAACAGCGCTCACTTCAAACGAACAGAGGAGAGTTCTTCATTGATTGCTGCTGCAAAATGGCTTTATATTTCCCTTGTTCTTGGAACTGGTCAAATTTCAGTTAAACTAGAGCTATCTACAGCAATGCTTTTTCCACTGGGCATTTTTTAAAGCTTCAGGCCATGCTGTATTTGGACATTGTGCAACAAACAGTGCCCTTGACCACACACACACTCCAGTCCCCTTAAGACACTAGATTAAGTTGTTCCTAATCCATGTGAGTGTTCCGACAGCCTATCCCTCAGGCAGCAGCACAGTGAAAGGGGGTTAATGTACTCTCCATGTCTGGACTTCTAAATAAACATTTACTTCTATGAAGTTTTAGATCATTTGAAGACCCCAGTTTCTTCTCATTGACACCAGGATTGACCAATAACGACCTCCGCAAGGTTTGACACTGGTGTCAGAGAGAAGATCCAGGCCCACCACCTCTCATTCCTCCCCCGCATTCTGTTGCCAGTGCAGCTGATCTTTGCTGGGCTGAATCAGCATCAGCAGAAATGTTGTCTTATATTTGTCTCACTGGCTAGAAATGCCAGCGCTGCAAGTGTCTGCAGACCTAAGCCCATGAGGAATCATGCCAGCAAGAAAGCCTAAGGGTCAAGGCTTAAAAGCAGAATAAAGGAAAAGGAATTTGAGAGGAATGAAGATAAATGCAAGAAATACAGAAGAAGTGCAGCTGCACTGCCCATCTTCAGAGTGCAACACAGACTGGGCAGCACCCAAGAGGAAGGACAGAAAGTGTCAGCCCTCAGAGTGACCATGCAGAGAGCCCATGGCAGGAGAACAACTGGATCCCCAGTGTAAAACTGAGCCCTGGGACTGTGCACCAGATGCTCTGGCTAGCTGTGCCTAGCATGAATCTGGCAGCCATTTCCCTGTTCTTCAGGGCTGCTCCACATGGAAAAGCCATGTAACGGTCACAGAACGGCTGAACAGAGCTTCACAGGCACTTGCTGGAGAGCAGAAGCTGCAGAGCCAGGGCTTCACCTTCCTAGGAAGGATGTGCACAAGCACAGGACTTAAATCCTCAATATCGCGATTTTACTTCAGTCTTGAAAGTTGCATCATCACCATCAATCCCCAAATGGAAGAAACTGGGATTTCTTCAATTCTTCAGACTTTGCTTTACCATTAATATCAAATCAGTATTACCTAGTTTGACAGCAGCTTCTTTTCTATTGCTGCACCGCTATTAACAGTGTATTTATTAATTTGTTTACAATTGACATTGTATTTGTTAAAGAAATAACTACCAGGTACTGCTGAATTCTTTTTCCCTCTCCACTACTGCATTTTGAGATGCGTTATCCTTTTCAGTTTGCTGACAGCTTTAAGAGCTGTTTTTTGTAAACATCATCAAGGAAGGCCTGCAGCCTTCCATACACACAAAGGAGATGAGACCCTCACACATTTAGCACTTTACAGGATAGCACACAGAGAAACAGTGCTGCCTTAAAGATATCATGCACCTAAGCCAATGACTCTATATACTCTACACTGTGATCTACATACCTTGAGGCATGTAATAATAAAATTAGAGATCACATTTTTAATTAAATGTTACAGCTTGATCTATAGGTTATTTAAAAAGGAGCATTCCACAGCCTCTTGTGGTGTTTTTATTCCTCCTTAGTCCTTTTGAGAGCTGCATGCTCTGAGAGCACATTTACCTGGTCAAGTATGGACAGCTGCACGATGCTTCCTCTCCTCTCCCAGCCTGGTGCCAGCTCCAGGGCAGAAGCCACTTCAGTCAGACTGCCTGCCTCAAGCAGACTGTACAAACACCCTCTCAGACTCTTTTTCCGGCCCATGCTCCTTGAGCGTCTGACCCCTCAGCACTGCTCTGGGGTGCAAGGGGGATCGTTTCACTTTCAACATCCCTTTTAGGCTTGCAGCAACTATTAAGGCTAAATGCTTTATAGTTTTAAACCAATGGCTGAAAACTCAGATCTGCCTCCTACCCATTTGGGCTACTTCAGCATTTTTGTCCCAGCTCGAAGGTTTTCTCAAAAAAAATGTAAAGCTCAGAAGAAAGATCTTTGTATAGCACTTTTCCTTTGGCATTTCTATTAAGCACAATCGGTCTTGATGTGCAACTGAGCCTCCAGGCACCACTCTATTATAAATACTGACAGCAAAGGCTCTAATTGCTTTGGTTCTGGTCACTGCACAAATGTTCATCATAGAACATGAGCCATTTGGGTGGTTTCTTCCCATCCAGCTAGTAAACGTTCACTCCCCACATTTATACAGCTATTACAGGAGAGCTGTATTTCTAATTTACTGTAATCCTTCAGCTCTCTTACAGAAGTGGTACAAGAAATCTGCATGATATTTGTGGCATGTGCATTGTATTGCAGAGAAATCTGCATTGTATTGTGGCACTTGCAGGTTCAATGCAAGGAAAAGGTAATATAGCATATCAAATAATCGCTTTCACATTGACTTTTCTGGTTAAGCTTAAACACAAAAGTATCATGAATTCTAATATTTTTGCAGGCACGTAGCTTCTGCAGTTGTGTTTGGCTCTAATTATCTTCGAATAGGGAAAAAAAACCCTCTCAAATCATTTTTTCAAGTGCTATGTCCATATGGAGAGAGCAATATATCAAACAGTGTGTCATGTGGCAAAGAACCATAGAAATTAAACTAAAGAGTCAACTTGTAAATAGACTTTTTGTTGAAACTGGAATGCTAGTTTTATACAGTACATACAACACTTAAATACAGTCTAAACAAATTTAGGGATGAAGATTTTAAGAGTATATACCTAGAACTGTAGGTTTTGTCTGCTTCCAAACTTGTGCAAAATATTTGGAAATTAATTTAAACACAGGAAGCACCAGCTCAGAAAGACTCACTAGGAAACTGAAAAGCACATTATTAGTTGTAACTACAACTCACTAGTTCTTTATCTCGCAAGATTAAGGCTCCCTCATTCTTGAAACACAATAGTTAATACATTTAACTCCATAAAGCTAAGTCGGATCAAATACTATATGTTTAGCAGGAGTAAACCCTACCAGTTCTGACAGGCAAGTGGTGCTTGCTATGGGGTCTTGGAAACCTTCCAAAGGCTGTAACTTAAATAGCTAGCTTAAGTTTTCTTTCTAATGCTTAGAAACTAGGGAGCTTTGGTAATGCAGTGGTGTTTCAGGAGGAAGGAAAGTGTACCAGACTCACATCTTAGAGCGGTGCATGCATATTTTCAGAGTACATTTACATTAAAAGCCGTCTAAGATCCCAGAGCACTCAACAGAACAGAAAAGGTTCCGTTCTCAAATGTTTACATTTCATGGTGAAGAGAACAGATATTTGCTAGAGGAGAGTACTGATCAGAAAAGCTCTTACTAAATATGCAAAATGACTGTACAGGAGCAACATCTCTTGGGCTGTACCAACTGAGCGAGACTGCAGGCACTCTGAGGACATCTCAAAACTAGTATTTCCTGGAGTTCATAATATAATTAAGATCATACTTCACCAATTAGTTTTTATTTTGAATAGCTAAAGCTTCTGCTCCAGTTAAGGATCAGTGAAGCTTTTCATTTACGCTTTTGTATTTTAAAGTAGGTTAAAGTATTTTTTTCAGATTTTGCCTAGACAGTAATGTCACAGTAGTCTCTCTTTTGAATGGCAGGCTTTGCACGTACAGCTATGCCCAAAGGACAGCATGGCAGCCTAATGCTAAGGTCTCTCAAAACAAACAAACAAAAAAACACCAAAAAAAAAAAAAAAAAAAANCATCTTATACAGCCAGCAAACCTGTACTCCACGGTTACTTTTAATAACATTAAGAGCAGCATCACTGAAATCAGTCTAATTCCAACAAGCTAAATCAAAGGAAGTCCTGGTATTTCTCTGCTACTTCTTTGCATGAGAAATGCAGTAATACAACAGAAGCGGAGAAAAATCTGCATTTGGTATTTGTCAATATTGTCTTTAATTGCATGATTCAATTTTAGGAATCTACTTCTAGCATAGATACCTCTCCATTTAAGACTCTTTTATGCTCAGTAATTCAGTAAGATCTTAATCTTTAATTTGGGAAGTTGGTGCAAACTTTCCTAAGACCTCAATAAAACCCAGGTGTTCTGGATCTTCCCAATAAAGCTTCTCTATGAGATGCAGAATAAACAGACTAGTCCTTGTATAAATATTTAAGATGCTGCTTGCATCTGGAGCAAAATGGAGCTAAATTGGGATTCTCTACTTATAATTTAAAAAGATTAGTTGTACGACACAGTGTTTGTACAAGATCTTCCTGTCCATAAACATTTGCTGAGGTATTTCACCAATAACGTAATGTATAGGAACAGAAGGAGGATTTAATCTGAAGAGTGCACATGGACAAGCTCCAATTTTGCAGCCTCATCTCACCTGACTGCCTTTCCACAAGGAGTAAGGTTTCTGTGCAATGTGCTCTTTTCTACTCAGAAAAGGAACCCCATTAAAAATCAACAGTAAATACCATGAAAAGATACTGCTGTGTCAAGTGACTCCTCACACACATACACCCAGAGCCTCCCATTTCTGAGCCAGAGCGCAGGATTTGTTGGTACCAGTGATTGTGCAAAACTTCTTCTGCGGGAGCCCAGCTGTACTGTACTCAGCTGTCAATGTGATCTCCCAGTGCTGTCCAGCTGAGCCAGGCCCTCCTGACATGGTTCAGGCTCTTCACCCTGGCAAGGAGCCTGCAACATTTCGTCCTTACTGCTGGAGAGAAGGCCATGAAAAAAAACCTCTTCCATAACAACAGGGACAACAACAGCAGGGAGGGACATCGTAAGCACATGTGGGGCTGGCAGGAGGAACCCTTCAAAATGCAGGAAGCGATGAATCCTTCCCGCTCCCAGAAAATGACTGGCACTATGCAGGGTTTTTCCAGGTCACTGTTTCATCAGAAGAAGTAACTAACCTCCCATAGCCAGTCAGCAGAAAACCAACAATGTGAAGAACTTGAGACCCCACAGATACTGGAAAGAAGGCATTCAAGCTCATAGAGAGTACTGAAAAACCTCAGCGCAAACTCACAACAAGTGTTGGTAAAGACAGCTCTGCTGCAAAGAATAGGGAAAAAATGTGAGGTATTACAAATGTACTGTTTTTATTTTTTTTTTTTACCCAAGATGGAACTTTTCACTCCTGTTTTACTCCGCTTCAGGAAGAGAGCCACTGAAAGGTGGGTTCACCTCCTCTTCCAACTTTCATAGTAATTATATTCATCTTTTATAAAATCAGACCATTTTTTGTGTGGTGCCCTGATGCAAGAGAGAATTGAAAGACAGTAATTCTTCAACACTCTTTCCCATGCCAACTTTCATATGCTAGACATCTGTACATGGGAAAACCACACTGGCCACAGTCCTCACTAATGGATCAAACACCAATGAGAAGCAGTTCCTTTACAGGGGCTATTTCTACTGCTGACCTCTTGCGAGGATGAAAGAACAGCAATAAGCCTTATAGAAGCCTCTAAGTCTCTTTTAACCACCATGTTCATGGTTTACATCTATTCCCCTGCCAACATTATCGCAAACAAAATAAATATGTGAGAAATTATTTAAAGACTCTCATGTACCAAATCAAAGTCAATTCAATATCCCAAAGAGGATTACTAAAATAAATAACAATTGGAACAGGCAAAAAGTAAATAATTTACACTGCTACATATCTTGACCATGGCTAATCTGCCTCAAAAGATGGTCACTTGCCAGCCACAAAGCCAATTTTTCACTGCATGTGTGCCCACAATTCACCTTAGTTTCTAAAGTCAACCTAGAATACAAATCCTAGCTGTAAAAAGAACTGCAGCTCCCTTTTCACTAATAGAATTTCCAGCCTCAAAGAGGACAAGGCTCTTACCTGAGCTCGGCTCCATCTACGTGCTCCGTCATTTGGAGTGCCAGGCCACTGCCGTCTCCTGAGTGCGCGCCTGCCTCCACGCTCCAGACTGCGCTCAGCTGGCACCCCAAGCAGGTGCATGCAACACCGTGCCCAAGCGTGGGCCCTGCACAGGTTTGGGCATACACCAGAGCAGCATATTGGGCTCATTGCCACGTGCCTGGAAAGAGACAGGTCCAGATCCCTACCTTGAATCTGTCCTTGCAGCTACACTGCTCAACCAGTGGGCAAATGAGCTGGCTGCAGGCCCCTTCAAAATCCCTGACTTGCATGAGATGAATATTGGCAGGACCCGTGAGCTGCCTAAGATGACCCTAGAGCAGAACACAGGGCTGCCCTTCATATTTCCTGGCCTATGCTCCTGAAGACCCAACCTGAGGACGGGAACAGCTGAGATCTGCAATAAGGGGGGATGAAAACAGACTCATAGTAACATGAAGCAACTTTCCAAGGTACTGTTTGCCAGGTCCTCTAAGAATTTTAAGGACATGAAGTACTAAATGCTATTCCTATTATCACAGTACTGGCTACCCAGATAATAACTGCAGCTGTACTATTACCAATGTGGAAACTTGCCTTTGTTTTCTTTTCAGGATCTTTCCAGTTATCAAATACGGAGCTGTGACACTTGCTTGTCCTGACATACTTACTAGACAGAAGCCAGTTGTACTATATGCTTTCCAATATATAAAGAAGTAAAAAAAGAAATCTTACAAACAGAACTTTAGGCTTCAAGTCAAACATTTTTAATCCATTAAGCTTTACTCATAAGTAACCCCAAAACACAAAGAGGAAATATGAAACAAATGCTGAGCTTAAAGCATAAGTTAAAAATAAATTAATTATGTACAAGCCAGACGGTTCCTATCAGAGGTAAGCCAGTATTCCTCAAGAATCTTTATTTTTGTTTGTTGCAGTTACTTGGTTTTATGTCCAGTTAAAACAGAGTAAATTTAATTAAGTTCAGGATTATTTAATGAGGATGTTATTTTTTTAAAATAAAACACACTCCCACTTCTATTTCTCTTGAGCCAACACATGCATTTACTAAAAAGATGGAAGAAAAGGGGAAAAAAAAAATCAAAGACTAAACTACATTTTCCTCTGCAGGTCTTTAAGTATAACTGATTGGTAGGTCATTGAAATAGATACAAACAACCCCACAGTAGCTCACAATTCCTTAAGGCATGCAATGAAAGAACAATAAAAGTCCCAGTCCCATTGTGTAAGGGCAATGAAACCACTTTCAAAGTCTCTCTTGATGTAGCATTGCGAGGCCCAGCCCAGAGCATGGCACAACTGCGCTGCCCAGAGAGGAGCTCTGGAAAGAATCTCCTACCCGCAGACTTCAAAGGCGCCTATTGCACAAGTCCGAAGGGCCATGCAAGCTGCACCACCCCAGGAGGGACACACAGCCTGTTTTTCCCTGCAGGGCAAACTGCACTGCCATACAAGCCACGGCTGCAAGGCAGGAAGGTGCAATGTTTCTGCCTTCTCCTTGACCATTCCTCTACTTCCACCTACTGCAGAGAAAATCCTCATCTCTGAGGCAATCAAAGCTTCCAGCAAAGCCAGGACTTAAGAGACACAGGGCTTTACCGTGGAGGTTTTCCCTTTCTGCTTCCACCCAATAATCAGGCGACCCCTTCTTCATTTTCCTTTGCCCAAGCCAAATGCCATGTCATAGGGTTGTTTTCAATGAGATGTGAATGGCTTCTTCCATCCACTTGCTATGTGATGAACCACAGATAATACTGAGAGGTCAGCAAATGGTGTCAAGTCCTGGCAATAGAAGAGGCAGGATAAACCACTTACACCTCTCTGTGTACTTGCATCATCACCTCTCCAATCAGCCATATCCTTAGCTGCTTGCTTTAAGAAAACTCTTTTCTTCAGCCAGATCTACCAGGCATCCACAGTAATTCATAACCCAAGGAATAGGAAGCTGCCAGGACAACTTCAAAAGGACGGTCTTGCTGCTGTTGGCCTTTCCTCCACTGGCTTAAAGAAAAACCACAGGATATTTTGACACATTTGCTTTAACAGCAAAGGAGTTGCAACCTCATTAGAGGGCCAAGATCGTTTCTGCTATCCTGGCTCCGAAAGAGAAGGTTGTCCACGTCCAGCACCACGTACCACACTGCTTCAGCCCCTCTCACCTTTCTGCAGCCGTGCACTTTGATGTTGTAACTGCCTGGATTATCCATAATCATGCACTGGAGTGACTAAAGGAAGGTTAAGTAACAGAGGGGCGTCAGGAGGTGGGGACACGTCTGCGTGCTGGGGAGCTGGGGATGTGTGTGGGCACGCGCGCGGCTCAGCGCTGGAACGGCTGCGTGCTTCCAGCACGCGGAGCATTCTCCACATAGCATCACAGATCTTTTAAGCTACTACATCTTATCCTTCAAGTCACATAAAATGTCACAAAAATGACTGTTTGGATAGGCACTTGTAAAAGTCTTGGAGCAACTGCAACTTGCTCTAAGGGTTTGAAGATACCCCCTTTACAGCTGGTGGCAAATCTCTTAGTAACATGAGTGGAACCCAGCATTTCTCCCTAGCACAGAGCTCATAATTCTGGTAATAAATCCACATGAGACAATAAGGGCACTACTTAAAGCAGATACTGTGTTATTAGAAGAAGTGTAAAGACATTGAAATGGAGCACTTGACCCATGCACGGGCAAGAAGAAAAATGCAGAATATAGCAGCAAGATTAACACTGCAAAGTACTGCCTGCTCTCTGTCATCCAGCACATAAAATACAGCCACCATAAGCAGAACTATTATTCACCCAAATGTTCTCAGGAGTTAACACACATTCCGCCTGATAAAGAGAAAGGAATGGTTAGAATAGATTAGTTCAGGTTTCAGTCCTGATGTTAGGAAAACAAGGGAAGTTTAGTTACTTCACTGCTCTGGAAAAAGTCTGGAGATAATACTTATGTCATCTATTGTTTCAGGAGAAAACTTTAAATCTTAGAAAAAATTTCCTTTAATGTCCCAGGAACACTGATCCAAGCCTAAAAGGAACCACTGGGTGTCCTGTTGCTAGTTTTGTAATGCTTTTGGATTTACAGCTTAAGTGCAGCTGGAGTTAAACAGGGAATGACCACCTGCTGCCTTGATTTTGCATGCAGACTTTATTTATTTTTTTTTAATTTGCTGTGAGACAGCCTAGACAACATTTCCACAGTTAGAGATATTCCAAAGACAGATATTCTCCAAAAACATTTTGTACTGTTAGGAGAACATGTCCTAAACAATAAAAGTGAGACAAGAACAACCTCTTTTCCTATTTTTTCTTTTCATATGTCTTAAACTTGGATAGGAAACATATTTCAGAAAAAAATCACTAGCTATTTTCAGAGGTATCTTACTAAGGCTCATGGAGTACAGAGGTACAGAGTTTTTGGTGTTTTATTTCAAAAGATTTTCTGTAAAGTCACCTACTTCTCTAAAAATGCAGTTGAATAGGTTACAAATTTCCTAACTGAAACTTGAGGAAACCTGTAACTAAGTAATTCTCTCAGGGAAGAAGTCTTTTGAGCACCAAGTGTCTCCTCCTGTATGTTTGGAAATTCTCTACGTTGCAGGATTTCTCCCTCCTCTCTGCTGTGATCACCACAGTAAAAGAAATGCCCCAATAACATCACAGAGGTATTCAGAGGGTAAGAATACAGTATCAAAGGAAATACAGCCTCCCAAAGAAGCAGCAAAAACTGCTTAAGAAAGTGCTAGAATACATCCTTTATCTATATTTCTCATGTAAGGATATTCTGGTTTATATGCTGCTAGCAGTTCACAAAGTGTGATTCATGACAGCCAGGTATGCAGCTCTCCATACACATATGGAACTACTACATTACATAGCATTTTCAATAAGAGGATTATAAGTATGTCTTGTAACTCACCAAGAGTACTCAGGATAAGCTCTACTGCACTACTCCATCTCCCAGGAAGCACATGTTAAAAGGTAAACTGTAACTTCTGCACTTTTCCAGGGGCATCCTTTACTTCTCATCAATCCAAACCAGAAATAGCTACATTTAAGAGTTCACATTACAAAAATAATAATAAAAAGAAATCACAGTAAATGAAACAATAACCTTACCACACAAGATTATTTATGAAGCTTTCTATTATAGGGAAACAGGATTAAAAAAACCCAGAGTAACTCCATGGGGCCTATGTCCTAAATTTATCACATCTAACACAGTGATAAAATCTGAAAACATGTTATATACAGCAGAGCACAGGAGCTCTGGGTGCATAATAAAGACAACTTACAGTTCTTTCACAACAAAACCTATTTCCTAAGTAAAGTTTGCAGCAAACACAGCTATGAACGAACACCCTAATACACCAGTCATTTTTTTCCACTTTTAAAACTTTTGACCTTATCTTTGGAACCCAAGAGAAAAAGGAAGCCCACAGACACACGGGCAGGCAGATGTTGCTGACCTGGTCACAGAGGTATGAGCAGAAGCCACTGAAGCAGCCTGGCCACTGTTCATACTCCGGCTCCAGGAGGAGGAGGAAAGGACACAGCTCAGTTACAGAGCAGAACAGGTTCTGCCCCAATAATCTATAGCACAACATTATATGTCCATATGAACACGAATCTGAGACATTCACTGTAAAAGATAACATGTTTAGACCACTTAGAAAGGAAAAACTAAGCAGAGACTTGTATTACCCTTAGCACTAGAAACTAAAATATTCTTTTACTGTGTATTGAGGATTCTCCACATGTTGAGCCATTTTCCTAGAGACGCTTCTTTGATCATTTAAAACAATTACAAGAAGCTTTAAAAGACAACCAGAGTTTTTTTTAACAGTCCTTCAAAGTTGCTCATTGTCTCTACTTTATTTATTATGGATTAAAACCAGACATTTTAAAATTACTTTGCCTTTTTGTTTGTTAGCTTTGGCAGCAGTATGCTCCTTTTAGAAAAAGAAAAAAACAGAGTCTTCCCAAACTCACTCACTCATTAGCAGGGCCATTTGAATCCAAGCTGCCTTTCAGACTTCTAATACTTTTTTTTCTCTTTTCAAAACAAGTAGCTGGAGGAGATACCTGGTACAACCCAGGTATCCGTTTCATGTTACCTCTAATTTTTGTGTGCTGATGATCACACAGAAGGTTGAATACTATGAAGTTTGTTACTCATTAAATGAGGACAACTTTAGATAGGACAAGGATATTCTCACAACTAACAGGTCTGCAGTTAGTGATTTACTAGAGAGACACAGCTAAAATGTCCCTGACAGACAGCTTGAAAGAAGGCCAGCAAATATCCAGGTTTTCCTCTTATTTGACAGAATTAAAGTTGAGGAGAAAGTTGATACTCGCCTTGATTTTGCTAAGCAGGAATTTCTCTTTTTCACATTTAAGCAGGCTGAGAGTCTTTTAGATAGGATCTTTCAGAAACTCCCATTTTTCCATCTGTGATGCTACACTCATCACCACACACAAGCTCACAAAACATCACCCCTACCGCCATGTGCTCTCATTTTTCTTAAGGACTACGCACACCATCATTTGCTACCTCTTCTTATACAACTTAAACTTATTCACAGACTCTCAGGCCATTCTGTGCCCTAAATATTGTTCATTCACAGAAATTTAAATCTGTTACTCTCACTATGCTCCATTATCTCGATGTCGCAGTATTTGCCCAAAATAAAGACAACATTCCTTTTCCTTTCGCCTATAAGAGATATTTATCATGTGATCTTCTTTGTTCCAAATTCTTCATCATCGAGTATTTAGCATGTCTGCCCTGACTTCTTCCTCAATGCAAGACCAAGCATGCTTGCTCTTGGATCCCCACAGACATCTCCTCTTTCTGCTTGCTCATCAATACTGACCAAGCTATGGCCTATGATACAGTCCTGCAGTCTTTCTAATAAGTCTAATAAGTTCTTCCTATTCATTTCACAAATTTATTGATGTTTTTCAGCTCTTGGACACTTAGAAAATGGTTCCCTTTTTATCTTCCCATGACCCTGGTGTTAATTCCCACCTACTCACAGAGGAATTAGTCCTTTGAGGGAGTCATCTTCTGTTTTGATTTACTACAAGAATTTGATCACACAGAAGGACCAAACGAAAACAATAAAGCAATGAAAACTTTTTGCACCAATAAAACAGAGGTTATGGTTCCGGCCTTTTTTTTTTTTTTCCCCTTTTTATATAACTCAGAGAATGTCTGGATATTCCAGTTAAAAGCAAAAGCCACATCATATGCAAGAGTCAAAAAGAAGCAAAAGAAGCATTAACCTACAATTATTCTACAGTTCTTACCATCCTTTTTCTTTCCCCCCCTCCCTTTTTTTTTTTTTTTTTTAAATAGATACACATTACGTTTTCTTTGAAGTTTGGAAAACTATTTCTAAATTGATCTCAACCTCAGTCATCATAAAAAGTTGAGGTACATGATGGTGCTCTCCTATCTTCCATAATTTGATTGTGATTCACACCAAAAATGCTGTACATTTTTCCCAGAAAATGGGGATTGACAGCTAGCCTGGGGGACTAAAACATTTGGCTTTGATTCCAATCAATTGGCAAGATTGCCTTTTACCACTACAAACAGCATTTTGCCTGGCTAACCATCCTCATTGTCTGCTCCCTCTGGCTGCAGGCTCCAGGGCTGGCCTACTTCCTGCCTATCTGTTGCCTAATTAAGTTTGCTTTGTAGTAATCCCTCCTGTCAGCTCTCTTCTGGGTTCAGGAATTGGCTCCTAACCTGACTCTTCGCCAAATCTCTGAGGACTGGGCCTTGCTCATACCCTGGTTCCGTGATCCTCCTGTCTTTTCAAGGCCATCTTATCCAAAGGATCACACACGAGATCTCCCATGCCTTTCATGGAAACTCTCTGGAAACTCTCTAAAAATGATTTCCTTCCGCGAAGGGCCCATCTTCTCAATGTAAGAATCTGTAAAGGATAACTAATTAGTAGCAGGATTATCCCCAAACAACCACACACACAACCTGAAGATAACTATTGCTGAAACACAGTCTAGATGGCAAACCCCATTAATGAATGTAATGAAAAAAATGCCAGTTAGGCCAGTTTCAGTATATCAGATGGGTCAGTCCTTCTCCTCTGTTAAGTGCTAGGAGAGGAAAGGCAAAGTTGTGTGCCACTTCTCAGAGCTTCAGTAGGCTTTAATCAAGATGTTGTTGCATTAATCAAAACAGGTAAAAGCCCAAAAAGACACTCGCAAGTTCTGAAGAGTCATGTTAACATTCACTTTTCTTTGGCAGGACTAAGGAGTTCCTATTCTTACAGGAATTACTGTTTATCTTTCTAGCTGCTAGGTGAAGCAGCTGGTAGAAAACAATTTAAGGGATATTTGCAGCTCTTTACCTACCATGAACAAGTGAAGAAATAAGGCAAAGTTAAGGCCAATATGTTAGTCCTGTTCTAAAGAATTATATGGCAAGCAAAACATAATAAATTCTTTAAGAATTTCACCCTACAGCCAGGAAAGATATAACAATATTCATTTTAAAGAAAAAAAAGATACGTGGATCTTTTTAGTCTGTTCTATTTAGGAAGCAAGGAGGCTTATTAGGAAACTGTTGCTGCATTCTCTGGTTTGTCAATCTAGAGTAAATCTGCAGGACAATAACTGTGGTCATCTTTACTCTTGAGGAAAACACCACCAACACCAAGCTAAGAAGAGGCGGCCAGCTGTGGCAAGACTCCAAAAACACAAGGAAGAGACCTGTCTGGTTCTGTCTTCCCATCTGTCTACATGTATAAAATGAAATCAGTGGGAGTCATGGCATTGACTTCAAGGAGAACAGGGCTTTACTCACCTAGATTCCTGGTGATAACTACAGCTGCTTGTATAAGCAGGAAGTAATAAAGTGTCTATTCTTGCCTGCACCCTCAGCTCACAGAGTCAGCATTAGCACACAGAGAATCAGTTTACAGTACCTTCAGTAGAGGAAGATAAAGTAAAAGGTAGAACACCCTGGTTCTGCCAAGGACTTTCAGTTAGTTAGGAACAGTTCTACATCTAAGACATTTCACATCTTTGTAGGACACAGCAAGGAGCTTTTTAAATGCTCCATTTATCTCAAAAACATTTGAAAGACTTAAAATAACCTGGACTGGGTTACAACTCGCATGAAGCATAATTCCTTGAGCAGTGACAGATGATTCTTTGCTGGCCTTTTCTAAACCATCTGGAAGCTCTCTATGGAGCACAGTGTGAGGACCCATGTTCTGGCTGATTTAAAAAGTAAACACAGGCCCCCCACAGCACTTACAAGATATTCTGCTCTAGCAGACAGGCTACGAAACAGCTTCAGGTCAGAGAGTCACCTCAGCACCCTTGTTGCACAGCAATGCTCTGATTTTTGCTTAGTTTCCAATGTGCAAATCTTCTTAATGGAGCATGTTTCATGGCATCTATTTAGCCTCATTTAGCATGTGTATCCTTTTGGCTGAACCTGCAAAACAAATGATGGAAACTGCTACCAAAGAGCCCCTGGTTCTCCCGTGCAAATGCAGCTCGCCGCAGCTGCTGAATGCCAGGAACTTGGAGCAAGTCAACATGAGAGCCCGTCCCTTTGAGACGTCTGCATGGGCAGACTCAATAGTAAGGCAGATGATGTCAGGCTTTACATACAAACAGGTTCGGTCTTGACATCCATAAAGGATACTTATATAAGGGACTTTTTTCACATACAGTGAGACTTATTTATGTTGTTTTAGTTGGTTTCTGGTGTGGTTCTCATTAGGGGCCCAGGCTCAATGTATTTCGGTTGGGTCAGGACGACAACAATTGCTTAATGCTGCATTTGGCAAAGTTAGTTCTATCACTTCAAAAAAAATTAGTTCTTGGCAGTTGTTAAAAAAGCAGCTGGCATGTAAGTTGTTTAACTGTTACCTCATTTTCTTAAACTATTGCCAAAATTTGTTAGCAACAGTGAACGAACAGATGGTCAACGTTTTTTAACTTCATAGATAATCCTCTTCCCAAATCAAATGATAGTGTTTTATTTGTTTAACCAGAAGGGAATTTGAACAAGAATTGGACATCATTTACATATAATCCACCACCAGTACTCACTAATGGGAAAAGCACTGCATAATTGTCAAAACTGTAATACGTCAAGACAATTTAAAACAAATTATAGCTCCTACATTCTTATTTGGTAGTGAAGAGTCTATTCGCTGGATGACTTAGCGCTCAGAGGCCTCACTTCTCCAGCTGTTGTGCATGTTCAGTTATGATGCAGCCAGTCCACCTTAGAGTTCAACCTAAGGTACCACAAAATCAGCTGGTTGAGACAGCACAAAGAAGGAAGCTGAGAGAAACTAGACAAGCTGGTGAAGTCTCTTACATGAAGCAGACACATACACAGGTCTGGTGTCTTTCTTTAGAGATGAATATAAGACAATAAAATGACACAGACAGATGAAACATAGTGAACAGTAGGCAAGGATATTATTTTATAAACAATATTTCCAGACACCAGTCAGAAAGGAGGAGGAGGTAAGCAGAAGGAAGTGGCAGGTTTTCTTAGTGTGTAGACAGAAGGGAAAGGGATGCTGTAGAGAATGACAGAAATTAGTTATAACCTGGTTAGAAAAAGACGAGTCAAAAGACTTTATCTAAGATAGGTGAACAACTGAAAAGATTGTGGCATTGACAAAGGCAGAGAGAAGAGGAAAAAAAGGATTTGGTTAAAAACAAGACACTGACTTCTAGCACTGTTATATTTAAGCTGATAATAAGACATTCACAAGGAAAAGTGGAGATACGGTGGGGTGCACAGCTGATAGCAGAGGATGAGAAAATGAGAACACAGTAAACTGAGACAGTGAACAAACAGAAATAGAGGATTGTAAAAGCCATATGAAAGTTACTGAGGCCCAGGTATGCCTGCTATGCCTGAGGCCCTGAGGTCTAGCAAAAGGACTTTAACAAGAGTCATTTCAGAGAGCAGGAGTGAGGTAGCTGGACTTGAGAAGGCCTACTATGGAAATGCAAAGAAAACCTGTGATTACAGTTGCAAAAGCCTAGAGGTGAAACAAAGATTATGGTAAAACACACAAGTAATCTGACCCACATTCCTGCATTCTTTTGCAATTTGGAGAGAAAAAAAAAAAAAAAGAAAGAAAAAAGATCACCTGTACTTATTCTAAGAAGAAATATTTCAGAGAGAAGTCTCTGAGTGTGGTTAACATGGAGAGAAGCCAGGAGAGAAGGCTTTGCAAACTGTTCTAACTAGGACAACGAGAAATAGCTCATTCTAGAACTAGCAGCAATTATCAAAAATTCTGAATCACGCTAACCAGACTGACTCCCTGTTCCTGCACTGGTACCTGCTCCAGAGCACTGCCTTGTTCGGCCAAGTCATGTTACAAGAACTGACATTTACCATTCCTGTTAAATGGCCAACACACAAAGAATTCCACAATAATACAACAACCCCTCCTTATGTTTGGCATGAAAAAATCATTTTAAAAGTAACTATATAAATGCAGTAGTTTTACCAAACTGATTCTCTACAGATAGTACACCAAGACATCTGGATGTATCTTGTCAGTTTGAAAGAAGCTCAGGTCAACTTGGAGACCACTGGTATCATAAAAGCATTGTTCAAATCACAATAGTCCCCTACACTGCTGGCCATGCAGGATAGTAGGGAGTCAAACCAAAAGAAGTTGACTTAACAAAAGCCTATTGCCAACAAATGCATTTGTGCAAAATACTTCTTTCAAAAAATAAAACAAACAAACAAAAAAATAACACTTCGGAAGAGTATATGCTTCCAAGGAAATCGTATTTCATCAGGAAATCCCTAAACTGCACAAGTCAGTGTTTAATGAGCCAAAATGGGATTCAAAAAACACTTTTAAAATCCAACTTGTAATTATTACAATTTTATAACAAGAAATGTCAACCAATCTTCAACTAATTATCACAAAGGAGGCACTTTGAGCACCCTGTATTAAGTTGAGGGGATTAGTTCCAGACAAACATTAATCCAAGATCTCTTGCCAGTACATCAGTTCATGCTAGATAAGAATTAGATTAAATCATCCAAAGCACAACCTCAGGTTATGCTGCTCACTGCAGGGATGCTGCGGACCTGTCTAGATTTCATGTCTCTTTAACCTGCAGCAATTCCACTAAAACCTCCCTAATTATTCGCAGATAACAATAGTAATACATATAGTAAAAGTTCACTTCAGAGAAAACTTGTGCAATCTCATATATGGCTGGGTGCATGTACGCAAGCCTTGAACTCAGACCAGGAGTGCATATTTTAGGCAAATCTCTCAATCTTAGTCCTTCCTACTTACCATGCTTTGCTTCACATTGCAGAGGAGCCTTTGAGCACACGACCTGGATTTCCCCTTTGATGAGACTAGGTCAGGAAACAAGCTCCAAGGCACACCTAATGTACTCCAGTGGGCCTTCGCTTCAAAGAGCTCATCTAGATTTAGTATAGATTTACATATAGATACACAGCCTTACAGCCTCGGTAACAAGTGCCTCATTGTACAGCCACACTCCTTTTGAACCATACCAGTTGCTGATGAAGAATTACCTTCCCTGTGCTTTTTTTCTTCCTGAGTCAGGAAAGAGGTAGAGAGGTTTTTATATATCATTAACAGTTCTCATAGTTAGAAGTTCATATACTTAGATAAGTAACTTCAAATTATTTTATCAGGTTTGAATTTAACCTAGTTTAAGGGTTTCAGACAGCACGTGATTCATGAGAGATACATAAAGGAAAATGATAAGGATCACAGGAAGAATGAAATACAATACTAAGTAATACTAAGCTTTTCCAGCAATCCTAAACTGTAAAAGCTGCCTGGGACTCAGTTGCTGTTGATTAATCTGGGGATCTTCAGAAAAAAGTACTCAAGAGGGTTTCTTTTCCCTCCTTCAAAAAGAAGGCAGAGAGAAAAACTGATGACTGAGACACAAACTCAGCTAGAGAGCTTCAGTACGTGTTAAATAAAGTTTAAAACAAAGCTTAATATTGTTATAACATCCAAGATAAGTGAACAAGCATTGGAAGAAGGTATAAGGCAATGAACACTGTGGCTGTTAGTTTATCCTTTCAAGTGTTTGAAAGTAGATGACAGCATATGAAAACAAGAAAGCCAGCACTACTATAAGTTGATGCAAAATGAACTATAGGGATAAAATGCAGCAGGCTTCCTTTTAGCTTTAGTGCTTCTCAAAACACTATAAGCACGGAAAAATGTCCTCATGGTTACTGCTGACCTATTCATAGTGCATTTCCTAGCAACACAGCCAAGCAATTTTCAAAGGACATTATCCTGGTTCATAAACTGTGGATCAGAGTCAGAAAGGAGAGGGAAAACGGTTAAGACACAGTATTGTCTCCTGACAATTCCAAAAGTGTTCTACCTATAGATTACTCACCTAAATAACTGGAAATATGTTAGAAATCCAGCCTTCCAATGGATACAGGCTAGCATCAGATTGATATTCACTTCCTTGCTTACATTATAATTTAATACAACTGCTTTTTCCAACTTCCTTCTCCTGCATTACATTTTAATGTAACTGCTTTTTCTACCCACCAGATGTCCTAAAAGAGGAGGAATGCCTGTAAAACCATGTGCAGAAATAGATTTTACTAATATAAGTTGTGCTCAGATTGCCTACCTTCACCAGAAGGGGAATACACCAGGGTACATTTAGGGACCTTCACTGTCAGAGCAGCCTTCCTTTTTAAACTGCATTGGTGTTCTGGTTCAATAGGTGGCATCTCAGGTAGTAGAAAGTGTGGGACTAGTGACAGAGATTCAAAAGCTTCAAACTGGATCTGGATAATCCAGCTGCAGTGGAGGCTTTCACATTCTCTGTGTATTAAGGAAGAAAGGAAAGATGACAAATGCCAAGTGGTATTTTCCTTCCACAGCATTACGTGAGATTTTACACCAAAGTTAGCAAAGATTCTGACAATGCAGCTTGGAAGAATTGCAACAAGCCTATCCAAAATTCCTAGCCTTATAACCAGTCAAATCAGCTTGGGGGCTTCTGCTGGCATAACATTTACTCTTGTCATGTGACGTGTTAGCTTCTCACTCTCTGCTTCCAGTGCACATACTAAGGGGATTTAAAACTAGATCCTCCCTTTAAGAGGATAAAGACTAAGGGCCACAAACTCAGTTTAATCTTTTCATTTGACCTGTGAGAGAATTTGCAGAAAAGGTCTCAGCTGGGACCTTTCAGTGAAGATAACACTACTCTACCAGAAATTGAGCTTTTGTACATCACTGGGCTGATACTAATAATGTGCATCAGAAAACAACCGAAAAAGAGGTGAGAAAGGTTGCAATCTGGAGCAGGACTTGTGCTATTCCACTACATAGGGGCAGGTTCTTCATTAACTTATCCTTAGGTACTATGACTGATTTCAAATCACTGGCTAAGTTGAAGGATGCATCCCCAATTAGTTTTTTACTTCCCTGAATGTCAGCTAGCTGAATGAATGTCAGCTAGCATTATGGCTTTCCAGAGTCAGTGCAAGCCACAGGGACAACTAGCAGAAATGAAATTTGCTCTTGTGTGGGACTAGCACTTCTGACATTTTGTCTAAAGATCATATTTTTTTTTCTTTTTAAAAGAAAAAGCTTAGATTTACTCTGAACTAGTTATTTGTGCAATAGGAATCTAGGACGTTGGCAGTCTCATCTGCCATTTGCCTGTTCTGAACTTGAAGCAGCAATGGAGGAGAACCTAGGCAGGAAGCCAAGGAATTAGCCTCAGGCTAAACAGTCTCCCGCAAGAAACAAGCTGTGCTGTAGGACAGATAATCACACCATCCTCTTGCCCAGTTTTGCCAGTCACCTCCCCATCCTCTGCTGTGGCAGGACTCCAGGAGCTGTCTGTAGATGTCCAAGAAGATGTCAGCAGGACTCTGTATGGCTTGATAGAAGCAGTGATGTAAAGAGGTCTGATTACCACTGCTTGCAAGGAAGTTTCCTCCATGGACAGGTCACAGTGGGATGAAACACACGTTTAAAGTACTGAAAATGCCTATCAATACAGGTCACATAAGAAACAAGCTAAAAGCCAAATGAGTTCTCAGGTCAGCAATAAAAACAGCCTAAAATCTTTGTGACATCTTAACAAAAGAGATGCCAAGAGCTCAAACCACAAGGTCAACAGTGTTGCGGCCAGTTCAAACAATCAAGTTGAACCCTGGGAATGTAAAGAGACAGAAGGATGATGCTCACTGCTAGCTAAGGTCAAAGCGTTTACGGGATATTCCAGTCCAAGTCTCGCCTCACCGTATCCGATCACGTAAGGTGTTGAGCAATTGGCTTTCTCTCATTTTAGCTTATGTTGAGAATTCACCTTCAAAAGTCCTCCACTCATCTGTTTAGACATGTTTTCACCCCGCCACATGGTTTAAAAGAATTTATATACTTCCAGAGCAAACACATCATCAGTTATCAATTAAGAATTCATGTTCAAGTCTGTCTGCAATTAGGAAAGCATTTAAATACATGCTTAAGACCATTTTTAAATAGCAACATTTTCCTGTGTTGAATCCTAGAAATAAATGCAGTCATGATCATCTGAGTGATGTTTTGAATATAACCACATTGCATTGCTCAAATATACCTGGAAAAAATAGGATTAATAATGTTTAAGTTAAATTTAACTTCTTTCTCAATCACTTCCTCATTTTTTTTTATGCATCACAAATTGAATGCCTATTAATGTGATTTCAGCTAAAATAACTGTTTTATCATCATTAACAAAGACAACTAGTATTAATTTCAGGTGTTGTAAGACCTTCCAAATTAAATTTCGAAGTACCTATAATGCAGGTTTTTCCTCTCCATTTCCTTCATCAAGATGTATCAGATTCATTTTGATACATGCTAAAATATTTACAAAAACATCTGTATTAAGCTGACAGTATCTGGACAAAAGCTAATAGTCTAATTGAAGGGAAGATGAGGTCAGCAGCTTTGCATAACTTTAAGATAGGAAGTGTCCTGTTGCATTCAGATCAAGTTCATAACTCTTTCACATCATTTAAAGAAATTAGGTATCATTTAAAGAAATCAGGCAATTTTACAGAATTTATTCTTACACATTGATCCCTTCAAGCCCAGACTTCAGAGAGAGGGGGTTTAGCTAAATAAAAGCCTTTCTCAAAGGCAAATGCTCAGTTATATTCAACATTATTGTTTCTTCAAAAACAAATACCAAAGTCAAAAACACTTCCACAAAAAAAAGAAGTCATTACAGCATGGGCTAGAAAACCTGTAAAACTTCGACCATCTGACTTTTTGAACCAAGGTTTACACCACATAAAGAAAAGAGATTCTTGTTGCAAAGCTAGTCATTTGCAAACCTTCAGAATAGGTTTTGAGATCCTGGCCAGGGACATTGGCAGTGCAGCTGGTCCTCATAATTTCACTTGCTTCATGCAAAGATTAGATTGATATTTGCATATATTCATTTATTTTTCTTTTTCCTTTTTTTCTTAATAATTATAATAAAAAAGATAAGATACACAAGGACCGGTTGTATTAATGCAAGCCAACTTACCCGCGCCCCCTTCTCTGGAAAACATTTGCATCCAGCACTGCAATCTCGGCCCCCACAAGGCCCATTGTAAGACTTCTTTCCACCCTGTTAAAAAAGGAAAAATAAAGAGAAGAGAGAATTGGTCAGATGAAGATTTTACTTAGTTTAAATGCTCTCATTTCATTACATTTATCACAAGAGTTTGTACGAAAATAAATGGCAAGATATGCTTTAAATATGCTCCTCTACAATTATCTTAGTGCAATTGACATCCTATATTTTTGGGGAATGAGAAAATAACATAGCATGTATACTACTTCTTCTATTGACTACTTCTGTAAAGAATAAAAGCTTGTCATTCACCAGTGCTCTAGCTCCAGAGACAGCGGTCTGCTCTTAACTCCTCACACCCAAACACACTCACTGAGTGTCCTTGATCCAAAAGGCGCCTCCCACCAGGACAGTATATAGGTGGTATATAGGTAGATAGGCACCTGATTCCATAGGGTAGGAGTGCACAGAATAACCAATGAACAAGGAAAGATAACAAGCAGCAGCATCTCTCCAGGGCACACCTCAGGCTGAAGGGAGGCACTGCTTATTTCATTTTTAAGCATCAGTAGATACTTATTTAATTCTAAATATATGCCTAATTCTCAATATACTATACTGGTACTAGTTATTTAAGGGATAATTGTAATATGTATGTAAATCTGAAGTCTCTATGTCACTATCTTAATTCCAAATAAAATACCTACCACGACACTAGATAGAGGTCAACCACATGAGTTTAAGAGTTCCACCTTCTCCCTCCCACCCTCAACACATTTGAAATTCAGGACTGTTGACAACGCTTAACAGTCCTGGAAAGAAAGTGCAATTTAGCCACTCAGGAAGAACATCCCTCCCTCAGGAAACCATCTCACTGTCAGCTGTGCTCTGGTGCAGACCTGAGGTTTTAAACACTGAAAGAGCGATATAAGACCCCATCTCAAGGTGACCATGCTAAGTGCTGAAACAAGCCTGGACTATAATTGAACATTTCCATACTAAAAGCATTCACGGCACACATGTTTAAAGCCTTTAAAATTTCATGACATCTGTCAGGTGAGAAACATGAGAAATGAAAGCTAACTTGTGCAAGTTCATCACGAAACTTTGAGCCTATTCTTTACATCAGCTCTCCCAAATGAAGTAATTCTTACAGTGCATTACAGAAAATTCATCTAACGTCATTTAAGAAAAGATAAATAATCTGTTCTTTTAAAAAACTCATGTTTGCACTGATTTGCAAATTTAACATGCCTCTGTTTTTAAGGCAGTATAAACAGATGAACAGACATTAACCAAAAGCCTTAAATTCAACCTCCCATGCTTCCCTACCCTGAGGGATTATTAGCCCTTGCTGCTAGTCCTAACAACCTTCAAGTAATTCTAAGAGATAATGAGTGAAATAAAAAAGGGCAATCAGAAGTTAGACAAATTTTGGAGGCAAGGTTTTTTTTAAGAAGAAGCCCTTTCAGACATGGGGCTTTTGGACTACTCACTAACATCCTGTGGTAGGTACCTAATATCACAATACTTTATTAGAATACAGAGGGCCACACAGTGTGGGAGAGTCACCAGGTCACAAAATGTAATGCAGGGGCTTCTGACCCTACACAGCAGGAAATAAAAGCAGGCTTAATGCAACGGAGGTAAAAAAAGTAGGGTAAAAATATAAGGCAACAAGCACAAAAATTTGCATCAAGAAGATATATGGCAGGCAGTAAGAACAGCTCCAAGCTGTCTGCTCAGACAAGCAGAGTACCCATTTGCAATGTCAAGGCAAGGGCTCAGTACTTAAAAACTGGCCCCTGTCTTCACAGGCACTTTGTTGAGAGGCCAGTTCTGATTAGAGGCAGAATCTCAATCCTATGATCTGCTTCTGGGAGGACCAAAGAGTGAACTGCACCAGGGAATACTCTGCTTATGACTGTACACATACCCTGCAGTGAGAGGGCGGGCTCCTTTCTAGCCAGGGGACACTTCCATTCCTGCCACTTAGCCATATATTATCCTCTCGGCAGACAGCTTTACGCTGTGGGGAAATCAGACTGTGCCTTCTCAGATGCTTATTCTTAATTATAAATATAGTCTTAATTCCTCAAAGATTTTAGATTCCAATATCTCTCTTCTTCAGGTTATTCTTTATTCCAGGTACTTTGCCAGAACTTTCAGCTCCTACAGTTCGGTGAATCCTGCTCTCCCTGCAAGATGGGGTCATGGAATATGAACTATTTCATTACAGGCTTGGATTCCTTGGAGGCCGCTGCCCTGCAGGGACTGCGCATGCCCAGCCCTGAAGCCGACCCAGTGGGATGTGCCCAGGCTCTGGGGGTGCCTTCCCAGTGGGACCAGGGCACTGGACAAAATCAAGCAGGACTCCCCATCACACCACTGGCTACAGAGGGTCACCCTAGTTGAGCTCCCACTTAGGTCAAAAGCCATCTTTGCACTGACAGTATTGGGAACTGGACTGAACTGTCACTGTGGTTTATTAAAAAATATGCCCAAGTTTTACAAATAGTGCGTTTGTGCTGTAGTTTAAAAGCAGTCATTTGCCCGTTTGTGAATGAAAGCATTTGGAGAGGAAGCAAACCAAAGCCAGTTGGCTCCAAACCAGGTGTTACATGTCCTAAAGTATTTTATTTAGGGGAAGTAGTTGACATCAGACACTCCAAGGCTACCTAAATAGCAAACAGCCATGTACATAATATTATGTATATAAGCCTAAAGGCTGCATATAACAGAACACAGAACACCGTATTCTAGAATACGGTGTTCTCCTCTGAAGTAGTTCTATCTGTTTTTTCCATTCAAAAATTCTCAGATGTACAAACGCATAGGTCACTTGAACATTTATAGCTACATGTAAGCATGGGCGTTTCAGGCTTGGTCTGTGCATGTATTCAGGGAAGAGATATTTCCAACTGCTCTGGGATATTATGTTTCAGACTAACAAGTATGGTTCCTCGGAAACAACATGGAAGTGAGGGAGGTGAGACACCAGTAAGGTAAACTCACCACACGTTATAATGGAAATGAATTAGCTATTTTAATTGTATTGGCTAGAAGCAGACCAAGATTTTTAAAACAGAAAACAAACATAAAATAGTAGCATTGCTGAAAAGTAGACAGCCTCTGAGATTTAAATAGCTGTAATACAAATGAGTGACACATACTGATTCGGCTATTTCAGGCTTAAATATGCATTACTAGCATTGCAACATAGGAAAAAAATTATTTAAGTAGTAGCTATCTGAGTGAGAAACTATTCTTACAAGACCCTCAAGCATGAGTTTGAGTTCAAGGCCAGCTTCCCCCCGCTGCTCGTGGTGCACCCGCCACGCGCTCCTGATGCCGACGGCTGCCATTTGAACCTTTCCATTGGCTTCAGCCTGCTCTGGAGCAGGGCCAGAAAGAGGGAAGAGCCCCGACAGCTGAGCAGCCTGGCCAGGACTCGCTCCAGCTCCTCCGCAGCCCCACACGGCACCTGCACAGCAGCTTGCAGGCCCTGTCTGCACATCCTAAGGAAATCACACCTGCACTGCAAGGATAAGGAACAAACCAACTAACCCAGCGCTCAGCAAGGGATTTCCAGGAAGCCTGGTTCAGAAGCAGGGGCCCAATTTAGCCTTATGTCTTCTATACTGTACCCAAGGATCTCATTGCACAAGAGTTGAGAGCTACTCTCTGAGCACAACCAGGAGCAAAAGCAGCTCGAAAGCATCCTATTTGGTGAAAAAGAGACCAACTTCATGAAATAAAATTTGGTAGAAACCATCTTCAAAGTCTCAGATTTTTAAACCTACAAGTCCTTCCTAAACTTGCTACGTTGTCAAATTTTCAAGCATGGAAAAAGCATTCACCATTGACTCTAATAGGATCAGACTTATAAGAAACACTCAAAAGTAAGAATCTATACAGTTTAAATGCTAACTCATAAGCAGCACAAAGCCAACCTGTAAGCCCTTCTCCAAGGCCAATGACCCCCTTACTCCTCTCACAGCCCCAATGGAAACTAAGGGCTTCCAAAGGCTACCGTCACATACTGGATATCTGATGTTCATAGAGCAGAATCTGGCTCTGAACAACTCTCTCTTCTGATGTTTTTCGGTTTTGTTGATAGGATTACACAAAGCTGCACGACCCTTTTCTGAATATCCTTTCAGTCAATGAATATGTAGTTAAAACCAGTTTATTTATGGCCTATATGAGCAAGGACACCACACAAAGCCAGAAGCTTATCTTTTACTGCACAAAAGGCCTTTCAAATGAAGCTATTAAATGTGAATTTGTAGCTAAGATACTAATTTATTTTAGGGTTCACTGACTTCTTTTGTAACCAATTTCCTCAAACATTTTCATTCATTTCATAGAGCTGGCAAACATCTTAACTGGCAGCTGAGACTACATCAAAGAAACTGACAGAAACCAACCTTCCTCCAGTTCAAATGATGCTACTGGGCTACAAAGCTTGATGAAATCCCTGGCCTTAGAGAAATTAATGGAAAATTTGGACTGAAGCAAACTGTACCCTCCTGCCCATTCTCCATTTTCCATCCTGCAGGAGTCCCATCGCACTGAATATTTAATTTGGAATGAAACAAAATAAATTTTAAAAGGCCAATTCTGGCATGTCAGTCACACAGCAAAGACAGTATTATAACATGGATTATAAAACACTGTTCACTAAAGCGTTAACTGCACTGATTTCTTTAAAGACAGCACCCACACAAGAGAGCGTTTTCTGATCTTTAGGATCCCTGTCAGAGATTCTCATCATGCTAAAGCAAGAACAACTTGGAAGTCTATTAGAGAAAAAATTCTGATAGATATTTTAACATCTTTACAACAGTACCGATATACATTTGTATGAGACATTTTGTTACTTTTGCTTCCTTTTCTTTTTGAAATTCATGATGCATTCCTTAACATATAAAATTTAGCCAGGCAGGAGGAAAGTGTGCATGGGTGCAAGCACCCCTCACACGTGCCACAGAACGGCACTAGTGACAGGTATGAGCTCCCCTCCTAGAGAGCTCCCTGTGCCACTGAGGAGAGAACAGGGAAGATTTGCATTCCACGCACCCTCTGCATGAGTCTCACTAAGGCCAGCACATGGACAGCCCTGGGGACAGCCCTGGGGTCCATTGTCATGCAAATGCGACAGTGCCAGCACAAGGAGCAGCTCAGGAGCCCACAGCAGGGAGAAGAGCCTGCGCAGGACTCGCCATCTCCCTGCTGGAGAGCTGCCTTTCTGCTCGCTGCTGAACCCTCAGCTTGCTGCTGTCATGTCTAAAGAAGCCGTCATTGGTGGTGTTCATGCATCCCAAAAATGCATCATTTGTAGACAAAGAGGCAATGTGAAATTTACCTGTAAGTGAACTGCCAGTGCATAAAGGTAAGCACTTAACATTGGAAAACATCAACAATATTAGCAAATATTATGCTTTCTTTAGATTACTCTCCAAAGCTGGGCAAATGATTTAGTAAAAGGAAAAAAGCCAGTCTTACCTCTGCAAAGTCATGAAGCCATAAGCTAGAGAACCATCCATATATAGTGATTCCAAAGCCAGAGGTAACTGTATTATTTGCAACATTTAGCACAGCTATTTATCAAGTGTACACCTTCCCAACAGCTTCCTAAGCCCCACACAAGACCTTAACGCTAAATCCAACACACAGTCAACTAGTGCAGATACTTTTTGTTCTGAAATTGATAAATGGACTGATATTTGGGGTATTATAAAAGCATTGATGGCGCAGCTAGCGGTGAATCTTATGGCCTGGTACAGTCTCTGTGTATGATATGGCCAACCATAAGCAAATTCAAACCTTTAGGGACAATACAAGCAAACCAACTAAGAGAGCTAGATCTTGGGGGGTGAGATGGGAGCAGAGGCAGGGGGGAAAAAAAATAAAAAAAAGCAGCTATTACCCATTGAAGATTTTTTTTCCCCAGATGAAAAAGTTTTGTTGTCTGAATACAAAAGCTATCATTTAACCACAACAGAAAATAGGAAAATAGTATCTTGAGTAATCTCATCCCTTTCACCTAAAACGCTTGCTCGGTGGCCTACCTGAGGTGAAAGCAACAACTCCTCACAATCACTGGGCTGCATTTCTACTTGTGCCTTCATTCCAGATACAGCTGGTCAGGGGCCAAACACTGGCCCTGAAAGCTGCTTCACTCCTTCCTCATTTAAGCAATTCTGACCATGAGAAATACCATGGGAGAAAGATCTTCACTGAAAATCAGGGAAAGTTAGAGTACTTATCAGCAAGACCTGTACTATGTACTATCAAAGGAGCTGGAATGAGTCCATCGTGATTCATCCTGCAGTTTTACAGTCAATACAGACCACCAACTTTGAAAATATAGTAGCAATTTATTATTTGCATTTCATTTTCAAATGTATCATTTCACAAAACATGCTCTGTAAAATGTCTTTTTTTTAAATAAATACAAACATTTGAGACTTAAAAAGCAGATAGTGATCAAATTTTTGAAGTTAAAAATGAGGAAAATGTTTTGGTAGAAACTGGCTGCACTTTTAGTGATGCTCTTAGCAGGATGGTGATGGATTGACAGGCAACAGAAGGAATCACATCCAATCTTCCACTCCAAAGCTAACTGCTAATCTCTCTGAATCTTTTGGATTTGAGTCAGGGAGAAAATCTCTGATGTAAGTGTTTACCACAGCGCAGTCACACTAGGGGTCAATGTAGCCTTATGTGTGGGATACAGCTGGTCTAAGGATGCTTGATCTGCCTCATGGGATAAGGTTAAGGAGCAGGGAGAGCACAACAAAGTACAAAGCTGTGAACTCTTAAAGTGAGTTTCGAATCATTTTTGCATTCATTTTGGTATGTATTTCTACAGGCTCAGCTACCTTAGCCAGCAGCAAAACATTGACTGAACCTAGAGAGAGGGAGCTGAAAAATTAGCTACAACTGCCTGAACACAAAGCACTTAAATCAACTCAGGTGCCCTGGCTTTACATCCTTCAAGGTATTGTCAAAAGCATCACTGTCCCTTCCTGAGCACACCAGAAAACCTGGGCAAAAGAGATGCTTGTTTCAGGGGAGTTCCTGTCACTTTCTTCCCTTGGATTTTCTTTTTTCTCTTCTAAACAAAGTAAATCAATTAGCAGCAAAAGACACACAATTTACATAGTTCTGCAGTGTTTGAACTTTGTGCACATACAGCACATATATCAACTTTACTCTGAAACAATCCATTAGATATTATCTTAATTTATTTCCCCAGTCAAAACATAACCTTCCCAAAAGCTGCTTCCACATTGCTATACAGTTGTTTTCAGGGAAGAAAACAGTAAAAGACTCAATTCTATAGAGCATTTAGATCAATGCTTAATACTAATGACACGAATGAGAGCAAAGAATATGCCTGAATGCCATGTTAAAAAGAAATGAGCAAGGCACGTGGCCCAAGGAATGACCCTGCCGATCCTTAGCCGAGCGCAGAGCAGTGCTGCAGACACAAGTATGCGGAGCCTCCTTCCCACACAAAGCACCAGAGCCTCCCCAAGCACCTCTCACACAGGCCCGTCCTCCTCGACGGAGGTGGTAAAACTGCCTGCTCTGCCCTGTCCTGCCCCGCTGGGGATAACTGCGTATGTGATAAGGGAAAGACAGCGCAAATTGCACTAATCCCGCTTCAGGAACCATCAACTCCTCATACTTAAGGAAGATCAAAATACCCTAAACAGCATAACAGAAGCAGTGTTATTCCAAAACAGAGGGAGGCATGTGTGTGAAACTCGCGCTTTTATCTGCTGCATGCATTTATATAGATACACCATGTAGCTTTTAGCTGGAATGCCACATACATCTTGTGTGATTAGCCCAAAGGACAAAATAAACTGTTTGAAATATTCAAGATTCCTTCCTTGTCAGGATTAGGAAAAGGATGCCCTCAGCACTGAATATGCCCGTTTCCAAAGACACAGAAAATATCTAAATACACAGATAGTCACCATCCCCCATGATACAGTGATTCCTTCAATAGGAATCATTTTTATTTCACTAGTGTTTCCAGATCAGGCACACAAAACACCTCCTGTATCCTTTCCCACAGCATGGTACAAAATAAAAATGCCTAGGATAATTTCAACCACTACACTTCCCCCCCTCCCCACCTCTGACCCAAAATAATTCTTATTCTATTAAAATCCTTATTAATGGAAAGGAAAGCAAGCACTCCTATTAATCAACTGCAGTAGTCATTTCAACTCTGCACTAAATTCAGACAAGGAATTTCAAAGTATTCAAATTCCTTATTACCTCATCAATAGACACTGATTAAGAAACTTTGATATCCTATCCTTAAATTATGAAAGACCTAGAGCTTTGAAAATGAAATTGAGTGACTAAAAACTGGGTTTACTTTAAAAAAAAAAATCCTATAGCAAGAAATTGATGCTACTGAGAGTGTGTCATAAATAACTAAAGTTATACATAGATTGGCTAGACATTTCCATATTACATTTAAACAATTATCTCTGCCTGTAGCACAGATTCATGGTTATGGCTGTGGCATGTGTCTGTTTAGGTTACTAATATACCCATCCCAGATAATTTTTTTCTAAATAGGACAATACACGTCAGCTGCAGACAGGGTGGAACCAACTAAGAACTGCTCCTATATGCAGAAGTGATTTAGTTACCAGACTATTATGCCCCACAGGCATGAAGTTTACCCACCTTTTCCAGTTCACTTGCAATCTCTAAATCAAGGTCACTCCTCCTCCTTTTGGGAACAGGATAGATAAGGAACTTAGCTAACTCATTTTCTCTCATTTAACCTTTCATTTGATTTCTGAAACACAAGATCTTCATCACAAGTTACATATGGGTCAAAATGACCAAGACAGCTAAGAGTCTACATAATTACGGTTTATCTAAATAGAAACATAGGTACTCCTCTCCTGAAATCGTTGCAGGGCTATCTTTTTTAGCCCAACATAATTAACTCTATCATCTCTGTAGCTTCACCTGTCTGCTCTCCTGCCCCATTTAGTCATTTAATCTCTATTCACCTTGTGCTCTGCAATTCAGCATCCCTGCCCTGGCGAATGTCGAATGTCAGCACTGACATCTCTGATGTCCCTGGAGATCCTGGCACTGACTGCAGCAAGAACAGACAAAATCCACAGCAAATAGTAGAGTGAGACACCCCTCTGCCTGGGATTCAGAAAGTCATCTTGTGGACACTTACTGCTTTAACCATGGAAAGCAACAGGCACACCATTTGTTCTGGATTACTAAATTCACAAAAACAGCTAGGGGAAGCACTTTGTGCTCCTCCCTCAAAATATTTTAGAGAGTTATTTTCTCTAAATCAGGAAATTGCTATCTCTTTTGGGCAAAGGATGTCTGCTACCAGAGCATGTTTTTGACACTGCACAATGGGCCCTGCTAACTAATCTTTGAGCACTAGAGAGCAAACACTTTTGGGAAAATGTTCATGGAGCTGCTATGCTATCACAGGCATACATATCCCAGGAATGTTCAATTATTGGTTGTTGACCATTTCACAATCTTGGCCGATCATTTAGTCCTCATGAGAAATATGAGATGTCACCAGATAAGATGCACCATGTAGAAATGCCTTGTGCTGGCATAAAAAGTCAGCGGAAGGTCAGTTCGTTTATGTCAAAATGAAAAAAAAGATTAATGTGAATATAGTACATCCCTGAAAGTGCACACACTCCTGCATGCACATTAACTGAGAAAAACTAAAAATAATAACAGACTAAAATCAGATGTTGTTCTTACGTAGTGCTACAATTCAGCAAAAGAAAAGTTTCATAAAGTGCTTGACTTTAATATGAGGCTCGACTGTCTCATAAAGGACAGTCAAAATGTCCTTTAAGACCAAAAGTCTATATACAAACCATGATAGAAATAATAAAAAAAAAAAGAAATCCAGTAATACCAATAACAGACCAAGAGAAGATAAAATAATTAGTTGATAATAAAGAATTTTCAAGTACACTGTGAAGATATCAGAAGAACAGCCAAAATGTAGAAAATAAGTTATGTTTAAAGAGACACAAGCAAAAGTATGTATCTGAGACTGATTATATCATCATAAGACCACACTTGTATAACTAAACATGACTTTATTAAATTAACTCCCCTTTCTAACAACAGTTGCAGACAGTAGAAGCCATTTTAATGACTCCTTCCATCATGATGATAATGACCATACGTGTCTAAACAAAGCTTATCTACAAGCACATTTATCTCAAAGTCCTCTACAAACAGTGGTGGTCCTGCAAACCATTTCTCAAGCAGGCCACCTCTGTTACAGCTGGAAGGGGATGGGGAGGGAGAAATTCTTATCTACTGGAAATATTGCATTTCAGACATTTTTTTCATTCCACGTAGAGCAAAGTTTGAAAATTTAAAATTTCCTGAGAAATGGAAGCAGCAAGTCCCAGGAGCTCTGGTTCCACCAGCCTGTAAAGCCAGGAGTCTGAAGGCCTGAGCTGACAAGCAGCTAAGGCAACAGAAAAGCTGCCAGAGACCAGACAAGCTTTTTGGAGAGCAAATTACTCAACTTCTCTCTAACTCGGCGGTTGCCTGCAGCCCAAGCTCTACCTGAGTCGCTTCCCAGTGACATGATGTTCCAGGGAGCTTTTTCAAAGTCATCTGTGCAAGCAAAACTGAAACGAGTCATCAGCTGGAAAACTCACATTCCCGTGTTGCAGAAACTTCTGCTATTACAAATGACAAGGAAGAAGGACCGCAAGGAAGGGCCACAGCAGCTACAAAACAGGCAGTGAAGAGTATACCGAGCGGCTGGAGCACATAAGGTTGGGAATTCAATAACTGCTAACAAAAGCAAAACCCCTTTCCAATACTGCCCAGCAATGGGAAATAGAGCCAATAAGTCTACTTCCCCCCTACTCACGAGCAGGGTACTTTCTCAGTTGCTTTTAGAGAGGCAGCTGTAATTTTCTCAGTTTCCCTATTTAATATCCCCTCTGTGGGCATCTCATCCTGGTTTCCTTAAATTCAGAGACAGGACAAGCCAAAGTTGCACAGGAACGTCTGTATGAAATCATGGTTTTCCACACTGGCTTTCTGCTCTGCACAGCAGCAATGCCATAGCTCCTGCCCTTAAGCGTGGCTGGATTTGTGTGCAACAGGAACAAAACCACATGGTGCAGAATTTAGGATTGTTGCTTAAGACTGCAGATTGTGAAGTGTCTAGGGAGTCTCTGAGACATAAAATCAATCAGCAGTTTTCTCACTACAGAATACATCCTCTTTCATCATACTTTCATAGAGCACATAACATGCACAGCAGGAAGCTGCAATAATATTACGGCTGTTGGTACAGATCAATTTTCTGGGCTGCCCTTCTTACTTCACTCAGGTTTTCACCTTGCAAGAGAGGACAAGCAAACTTTCCTTTCATGGTAAAACAACCCTTTGCAGTAAACCAGACAGACAAGCACTTCACACAGAGCAGAACAGATTTGCTCAAGGATTTCTCTCCTGTCTGCCCAGGGAGTATATTGCTACATGGCTTAACCAGATGCACGTTAGACAGCAACCCAAGAAACCAAAAAAGGATGTATTCCACATGCAGGGAAAGTCCATGGCCAGCATGCTGATTCTTCTTTCTCCTGACACTGAAAAGGGGAAAGTGAGAAAGGGAGAAAATAAAAACTAGATTGATCTACTTGAAAATGTCTCGGAAAACCTAAGCAATTCCATTTTGTATCCATGTGTTTGCTTATTTTACTGTTTGGACTATTTAATTTCAAGTACAACTTAGAGCAGATGCCTCTTCATCAACTGTGGATGTTGAAAGCTTCTGCCAAGAGAAAACGAGCAATCACTGTTAAAGATAATCTTACCTGTCTGGAACGGGAAGAGACAAAATGCCTTCATAACATTTATCTAGATTAAACAGATCAGAGGAGGTATAGCTTGATGCAGTATTTTGACAGGAGGAGAGTATGTTTGCTGAAGAGTAGGTACTGATTAAATCTGAGAAAATGTGTGCCACTAACACTTCTAATTCGGAAACCAAAAAAGGATAGAACTTAAAACTGTCAGAATAAATGCATCATTCTATTTACAAATACCATAGTGTTTAACACACATCTAGGGTTTAGGTTACTAAGCAGGATTATTAGCTTTACAATGATATATTACAAAACACACGCAAATAAATTTTTATAATTAGTGAGCACCGGATAAGGAGAGGAAAGAATGACACTAAAAAAATATTTTTAGCATATACAAAAAAAGAAATAAGAGGAGGTGCTCCTTTGAGACATTATCATCAGAACTGCACAGCTTGAAAACAGTATATATATTTATATATTTAGCTTTTGTTTTTCTTTCTCTAGACATGCAACACATTTTTTAGAATATTCCCCTCCTGTATTATATGTGTGGGGCAAGGGTTGAAAAAAGACTATTCTTATCAGATTTCAGAATATTTCAGAATATTTCAGAATATTTAAGGTTGGAAGGGACCTCTACAGATCATCTAGTCCAACCTTCCTGCTCAAGCAGGCACACCTAGAGCATGTGGCACAGGGT